>NW_027507764.1:69444423-69576923 GCF_037356315.1 Lithobates pipiens
CTTTATGTGGGACACTCTGGATCTGAGTAATGCAGAGGTGGTAAGTCATCTGAATCTGACATCTGAAACTATTATAAAGACATGTGCTAAACTCCAGCCCACGCTGTAAGATGGTGGAAAAAAAAAAAAAAAAATGTGTGGTGTGTGTGTGTGTGTGTGTGTGTGTGTGTGTGTGTGACAGGGGGTGGGAGCTCCAGCATATTGGAAGCCTCAGTTCTTTTTCTGTGTGCTGTGTGCGGAGGGGTGTGTCCCTTTCCATCCAATCAGCTCAGAGCTCTCTTCACTGAGTGTAACTCAAGCTCTTCACCCCTTTTTTATGAGCTCTCACACAAGCTTTAAAATTCTTCACTTTGGCTGTAGAGAAGTGAAGGCTGCAAAAAAATAGGTACTAGTAAAAAAAAAAAAACATTCTGTAAGAGCCCATCACACAGGGGCAACACGACTTGTAGGCGACTTGATCAGGCTACTTGGACACGACTTGACAGCGGCGACTTGGGACGACTTCAAAACGACTTGTGATGACTTCAAGCGCGACTTGGGACGACTTACAAGTCGCCCCAGGCCAGGCGACTTTTGCCGCGGCCAAGCAGAGAATGAGCTCAAGGGGAAACTCCACGGCAAATTTCTGAAAAAAATTTGGCGTGGGTTCCCCCTCCGAGAGCATACCAGGCCCTTAGGTCTGGTATGGATTCCAAGGGGAACCCCCTACGCCGAAAAAACGGCGTGGGGGTCCCCCCCAGATCCACACCAGACCCTTATCCGAGCACGCTACCCGGCCGGCTAGGAAAGGGGGTGGGGACGAGCGGGCGGCCCCCCCTCCTGAGCCGTACCAGGCCGCGTGCCCTCAACATGGGGGGGTGCCTTTGGGGGAGGGGGGCGTGCGGCCCCCCCACCCCAAAGCACCTTGTCCCCATGTTGATGAGGACAAGGGCCTCTTCCCGACAACCCTGGCCGTTGGTTGTCGGGGTCTGCGGGCGGGGGGCTTATCGGAATCCGGGAGCCCCCTTTAATAAGGGGCCCCCGGATACCGGCCCCCCACCCTATGTGAATGAGTATGGGGTACAATGTACCCCTACCCATTCACCTGTGAATAAAGTACAATAAAACAACACAACACAGAGAAAAAGTATTTTATTGCACAGCCGGGGGTTCTTCCGTCTTCGGGGGTCTTCTCGCCGGACTCCTCCGCTATGTGTGTGTAGCTCTTTTGCCAGCGGAGGAGTCCGGCTTTCTTCCTCCCCGCCGCCGGCCTCTTCTCCCGACTTCGGGGGTCTTGTCCCCCTCTTCGGTTCTTCTGCCGGGCCACCGCGCCTGGTCCGGTGGCCCGGTCTTCTGTCGCCGTCTTCCGTTCTTCTGTCGCCGCCTTCGGTTCTTCTGCCGGGCCACCGCGCCTTCTTATAGCACTTTTACAGGCGGTGGCCCGGTCTTCCGTCGCCGCCGCCGCCGCCTTCGTTCTTCTCCTTCTTCTTCTCCTGGAGATGTTGACTCGACGAGCTCTCCGGCCACAATGCCAGGGACGCGCTCCGCTGCCTTCTTATATAGGGACAATGGGGCGGTGTCACATGGGTTGATGTCACATGGGTTGGTCACATGGGTTGATGTCACATGGTAAGGGGGCGGGGTCACCATGTGACATCAACCCATGTGACCAACCCATGTGACATCAACCCATGTGACACCGCCCCATTGTCCCTATATAAGAGGCAGCGGAGCGCGTCCCTGGCATTGTGGCCGGAGAGCTCGTCGAGTCAACATCTCCAGGAGAAGAAGAAGGAGAAGAACGGAAGGCGGCGGCGGCGGCGGCGACGGAAGACCGGGCCACCGCCTGTAAAAGAGCTATAGAAGGCGCGGTGGCCCGGCAGAAGAACGGAAGACGGCGACAGAAGACCGGGCCACCGGACCAGGCGCGGTGGCCCGGCAGAAGAACCGAAGAGGGGGACAAGACCCCCGAAGTCGGGAGAAGAGGCCGGCGGCGGGGAGGAAGAAAGCCGGACTCTCCGCTGGCAAAAGAGCTACACACACATAGCGGAGGAGTCCGGCGAGAAGACCCCCGAAGACGGAAGACCCCCGGCTGTGCAATAAAATACTTTTTCTCTGTGTTGTGTGTTTTATTGTACTTTATTTCACAGGTGAATGGGTAGGGGTACATTGTACCCCATACTCATTCACATAGGGTGGGGGGCCGGTATCCGGGGGCCCCCTTATTAAAGGGGGCTCCCGGATTCCGATAAGCCCCTCGCCCGCAGACCCCGACAACCAACGGCCAGGGTTGTCGGGAAGAGGCCCTTGTCCTCATCAACATGGGGACAAGGTGCTTTGGGGTGGGGGGGCCGCACGCCCCCCTCCCCCAAGGCACCCCCCCATGTTGAGGGCACGCGGCCTGGTACGGCTCAGGAGGGGGGGGGGCCGCCCGCTCGTCCCCACCCCCTTTCCTGGCCGGCCGGGTAGCGTGCTCGGATAAGGGTCTGGTGTGGATCTGGGGGGGACCCCCACGCCGTTTTTTCGGCGTAGGGGGTTCCCCTTGGAATCCATACCAGACCTAAGGGCCTGGTATGCTCTCGGAGGGGGAACCCACGCCAAATTTTTTTCAGAAATTTGCCGTGGAGTTCCCTCTTGAGAGCTGATAATTCTGTCAAAGTCGCCTCCGTATAGACAGAGATCCGACTTGGAGGCGACCTCCATTGAAATCAATGGGTACCGGTCGCCTACAAGTCGGATAGAAGTAGTACAGGAACCTTTTTTGAAGTCGGAGCGACTTCAGTAGTGTGCATTAAGACAGCTCTCATTCACTTACATTGATTTCTACATGTTGTCCGACCTGAGGCGACTAGGGGCGACCTGAAGTCGGATCAGGAGTTGCCCCTGTGTGAATGGGCTCTAAATCTATACCATAGTTTGTAGACGCTGTAAATTTTGTGCAGACCAATCAATTTACGCTTATTGGGATTTTTTTTTTTTTTTTTTTTTTTACCAAAAAACGGCATAAAAAAAAAATGTCCAAAAATTATGAAGAAAGTGTGGTATCACAAAAAATAGGCTGGTCATGAAGGAGGGGTAAACCTTCTGGAGCTGAAGTGGTTAAACAAACCAAAAGGGAACCCGTTTTACTTACTTGAACCCAGAATTTCCGTCGGCACGTCCCCGCTGTCCCTCTCTCCATGGGTTCCTGGCTCTTGATTGGATAGATAGCAGCGCAGCCATTGGCTCCTGCTACTCTCAGTCAAATCCAATGACGGGGCGGGGCCGAATCCTGAATTTGGCCTCTATGGACGCCGAATGCTGGACTCGGGAGTGTGCCCACAAGGTAACCCCCTCCTGAGAACGCTTCTCCAAGGGGGTTATCTGATGCGGGGAGGATCCGCCAGGGAACCCCAGAAGAGGATGTTCGGGGCCACCCTGTGCAAAACGAGCTGCACAGTGGAAGGAAGTATGACATGTTTGTTATTTAAAAAAAAAAAAGAAACGATCCTTTAGTAACGAACAAAACCAAACTTACAATCGGCATAGTTTTGGTAAATAAAAGATTTGACTCACCAAACCTCCCCTGTGAGACAGGTTTCTCTATATCAGTGCCCCTTTTGTGAGGGCATAATCTCATAATTGAGGCTCCATACTGGCTTAGTATAGAGGCAGAGAAAGCCTTTGTCCTCCACATTTCTTGTCTTCCCGCTGCCAAGTGCATACCTTTTTTGCTGTGCCTTGTGGCATCTTTTGATTTTATGTGATGATTCAAATTAAGGACTTTTATACAACAGTGAGCTGGGTTTATATGAATTCATAGTAATTGGTACTGAGCTGCATCAATTAGTGTCTTTTATATGTGTTTGAAGTTCAGCATTAAACCGATTACCTTGTATTATTTTCTCTTCTCTTCTGGTGTTTTCCTTTATTAGCTAAAAGAACTGTACACGTTGCTGAATGAGAATTATGTGGAAGATGATGATAACATGTTCCGATTTGATTATTCACCAGAGTTTTTACAGTGGTGAGTATGAAAAGCATCACCCCTTAGGATTTCTTCTGTTTAGTGTATAGGAACAAGACATGAGAGAGACCCCAGCCTACTCTGTTTGGGGAAAAAAAAACTGTTAAAGTAGAAATCCACCTTAAAACTAAAATTATTGCATCTATAGACACCCACGATCTAACACTAACCTATCTAGCCCTGCAAAGAAGAAATCAGTATACCTATTTTTATTTTATTTTTTTGAAGCAGGTTCGGTGTCCAGCGGTGGAAGCTCTGCAGAGGAGACAGCCGACAACGGCTGTGAAATGAATGGGAAGTGACGTCACCCATAGAGTTACTGTGGGGCTTCCGTTGTCTTCTCTGCACCTGCCTCCACAGCCAATCCACTAATGATAGCTCAGCGTGGGATCGGGTCGGACCATCTTCAGAAAAGGTTTTACAGGGATAGATAGGTTAGTGTTAGATAGTGGATGTCTATAGATATAGCGATTTGTGTGTTAAGCCCCATACACACTATCAGATTTTCTGCTGATTTTTGTCTTCAGATTTACCAAAACCATGTAGTGCAAGGGCCTGCCTGATTGCATACAAATTGAAACTCCTAAGGTTTGACCTCATATTATATGGTTTTGGTAAATCTGAAGACAAAAATCGGCAGAAAATCTGATAGTGTGTATGGGGCTTAACATTAAAATCTCTACATCTATAGACATCCACTATCTAACACTAACCTATCTATCCCTGTAAGGAAGAAATCTGTATACATACCTATTCTGAAGCTTTTCCCTTCCCACGCTGAGCTGTGAGTGGCGGCTTTGCTGTGGAGGTGGGTATATGGGAGGCAACCGACAATGGAAGCACCATAGTAACTCTATGGGTGACGTCACTTCCCATTCATTTCACAGCCGTTGTTGACTGTGTCTGCAGAGCTTCCATCGCTGGAGACCAGACCAAAACTGCTTCAAAAAGGGTATGTATTCTGATTTCTTCTTTACAGGGCTAGATAGGTTAGTGTTAGATTGTGGATGTCTAGAGATGTAGAGATTTTAGCTTTAGGCTGGACTTCCACATTAAGTTGTTCCACTTTAAAATGAACATGTGCTCAAACCATGCACACTAAAATACTTACATATTCTGAAGAAGCCCTTTAAAGCTGAACTTAAAAAAAAAAAAAAAAAAAAAAATACCGTTAAAGTGCCCCCTCCCTGTTTTTGTTAAGTCTTGAGGTAGAAGAATAATCTGTAATACTTGCCTTATTCCTCACTCTGGCAGGCTTCCTGCACTCTCCTCTTCTCTTACGCTCCAGGTTGTGGGGTGCCCTCACAGTTTTCACATACAATGCAGGACTGTTGGTTCTGTATGGAACATGATGATGTCAGAGCGCCAAAGAAAAGAGGCTTTTTGGGACTGGTCACACATCATGGTGAAAGCCTGCTAAAGTGATCAATGGGTATTAAAGATTATTCTACCCCTAGACATGAGCAGGTAACCCTTGCAGTGTGTGTTGGTTGGGTATGGTAGGCACTGCAAATGTATATTTTTACAAAGATTCCACTTCAAAACAAGCCCTCATTTACCTATATTATGTAACTGCTAAGCAATGTGGAGAAATTCATCTTCAAAGTTAATTCAAGATACGTAATTGCTTACACAAATACTGCTGACCAGTTACTCTTCTAATCCGGCAATTAGCTGCCCTACATAGATTTACACTGGAAAGCTCTTTTTTGAGTCAATTTATATATTTTTATTTTAACCTCTTCCTCCCTGCTGTATGCATATATGTGGCCTCTCGGCAGATGGGCTTTAATGCCAAGAGGCTGCATACCGTATATACTCGAGTATAGGCCGACCCGAATATAAGCCGAGGCCCCCAATTTACCCCCAAAAAAACTGGCAAACTTATTGACTCGTGTATAAGCCGAGGGTAAGACATGCCTGTCCATCCCTGTGTGTGTGTCCGTCCATCCCTGTGTGTCCGTCCATCCCTGTGTGTCCGTCCATCCCTGTGTGTCCGTCCATCCCTGTGTGTCCGTCCATCCCTGTGTGTCCGTCCATCCCTGTGTGTCCGTCCATCCATCCCTGTGTGTGTGTGTGTGTCCATCCATCCATCCATCCCTGTGTGTGTGTGTCTCCATCCATCCATCCATCCATCCATCCATCCCTGTGTGTGTGTGTCTCCATCCATCCATCCATCCATCCCTGTGTGTGTGTGTCTCCATCCATCCATCCATCCCTGTGTGTGTGTGTCTCCATCCATCCATCCATCCCTGTGTGTGTGTGTCTCCATCCATCCATCCATCCATCCCTGTGTGTGTGTGTCTCCATCCATCCATCCATCCCTGTGTGTGTGTGTATCCATCCGTGTGTGTGTGTGTGTGTGTGTGTGTGTGTGTGTGTGTGTGTGTCCAGCCTACCTGTGTCCCGAGCCTCCGTCCCGTGCCGAGCCTCCTTGCCTCCGTGCCTCGCCGCCGTGCCTTGCCTCCGTCCCGTCCCGTCCCGTCCCGTGCCGTGCCTTGCCTTGCCTCCGTCCCGTGCCCTCTTCGTCGGCGCCTCGGCGGCCATTGTAAAATTCAAAAGCTGCGCCGCCGCCTTCGCCTGTGATAGGCGGAACACTGAATTTCCCAGCAGCCTGTGTTCCGCCTATCACGTACATCGTATCATCCTCGTCCGTAGTACGAGGATGATACGATGTCCGTGATAGGCGGAACACAGGCTGCTGGGAAATTCAGTGTTCCGCCTATCACAGGCGAAGGCGGAGCCGGAGGCGCGGCTTTTGAACTATAGAATGGCCGCTGTCTGTCTGCTCGACACGCTGATCAAGCGGGCAGACAGCGATGACTCGAGTATAAGCCGAGGGGGGCACTTTCAGCCTCAAAAAAGAGGCTGAAAATCTCGGCTTATACTCGAGTATATACGGTATATGTGTCCCAATTGTAAACATTTCTGTGCTGAGAGCAGACGCCCTGCTCGCTCCCAGCACAGATACCAGCGGGGACCCGGAAAGCTCCAGATGCAGACTTGTGATTGGGAGCTTTCCAGATACGTGTTCGCTGTGACAGCCAACCACAGAGGTCACATGACCTAATGCCCTCCTCCTGGCATTTAGAAGCACTTAAAGGGCCAGGAGTCTGTGAGAGGAGGGGTTAACTGAAGCCCTGATGAAGGGGAGGTTTTTCTCATCCCCAAAATGCGTTGGCTATTTTTTTTTAGTATAAACGAATGAATTTGGACTCTCTCATTCTTTGGTCTGGCACTCCTTCCATTAGTGCAGCCCTCTAATGTAAATACACAGCTCTGAAATCTGACTTTAGGGTCTTTGTGGTGATTTTTGAGTTTGAATTATTTCACAATAATGTCACTGTTTCGTCTTTATCATCAAATGTATGACGAGGTTTTGGCTAGTAATGTTCAATGCTAATATGAGCTTTGCTTGATTACTTCTGTTAAAAAATAACAATTTCAGCCAATACTTCAGACTTTCTGTATACCAGGAATGCAATGATCTTGAAGTGTGTATGAATTTTTGTTCTAGTTTACTAAAAAGATGATCAAAAGGGGTTCCCAGATAACCAGATGAGACAGGAGTAGTTGCGATCTCTGTATGCATTTCGAAACTTAAAGTGGAAGAAAAGCCAAAGTCTAAATATTCTTTAAGCTGAACTGCACATAGAATCAGAGGTTCCACTCCTCTGCCATTATTGTATACATATTATTATTTTTTTTTTTTTTTAAGAGAGCGGGTACCTAGTTATGACAGGTATCCACTCCCACTAGGCAGGCCAGGTGGAAGTTCAGCTCCGCCGCCTGCAACCTACTAGGACACATTACGGGTCCCAGGAGGCTGCGGCACCAGTGAGAATGTGCAGCTCATCTCACGCATGCGCATATAGGATCTGATTGTGATCCAGCAGGAAGTCGCAGATGGCTTCCCACACTCAAATTGGCAGTGCCGGGGGGTCTGAAGACTGGAAAAGAACCGGCCCGGTGATGACAACATAGATTCCTGGGCTGGTAAGTACCTTTTTATTAAAAGTCAGCAGCTACAGTATTTGTGGCTGATGACTTTTAATTTTTCTACAAATGGCTCTTTAAAAATGTTACCACCCCCCCACAACCTATGCTGCCTAACCCGTATAAAAAGATCTATTATTATTATACAGGATTTATATAGCGCTGACAGTTTACGCAGCACTTTACAACATTGGGGTAGACATTACAATACAAGACAGGGGGAATCAGAGGGCCCTGCTCATTAGAGCTTACTATGTAGGAGCTACTTACCTCTTTTTAATCCAGTCTGGTCATGTGATCCTGCAGCCCTAGTTCCCCTGTGTCAAGCTGCTGCGTAAGGGGAGAGGACGAAGTGCTGGCAAAAGATGGGCTTTAAATGACGCCCAAAATTTCCAATTGTTGAGTACTTTCTGAGCCGCAGCTACAAGATCCCATAACCAGACTGGAGCAGATTAAAAATAGTTAAGTACGCATATGTGGGGTGAGGGAACATTTTGAAGATTAATTAGACTCCAGTCTTTTCTTCTACTTTTAACGTTTCGTTTTATTTGGATTGTACTTTTAATTTTCATCACATACAATGATCTGTTCATCATTTTTATTCTAAAAAAATGTTGTCTTTTAAAGGGCACTTCGTCCTCCTGGGTGGTTATCTCAGTGGCACTGCGGAGTCAGAGTGTCTTCCAACAAAAAATTAGTGGGCTTTATAAGCGCCGTTCCCGCCACTATCCATATTTATGACAGGTAAGTGAAACTATTTAAATGTTATCAATTAAAAGTGCCCAGAGTCATCCTTTTTCTGTCCCGGCTTGCTTGAGGTTTGAAGGTAAATTTACACTTCTAAACCTTCTTTCCACTATATAGTATATTAAATCTAGTAACAGTCTGGTCATTACCAAGTCCCATCTTGCCATATATGTCACAGGTCTTAAAATCTGGTGTAAAAGAGGATATAACTAAATTAAAGGATAAGTTCACCTTTATAAAAAAAATAAAAATAAATGCACATTTTTTTGGCAGGTAAAAAAATTAAAATCTGAATTTATTTTTACTTTTTGTTGGGAAGCCTGTAAATTGTTGCACCTGCAATCAGCAGATTGTGGTTGTAATGCCACAGTCCTGCAGACTTGTCTGTGTAGCTGTCTGCCTGTACCTCCGATATGGGCAGGCAGTTACACTCTGACTAGAAGCTCAATGAACTACCTAGAGAGCTCAACGGCGCCCTGGAAGTTCATTGAGAACTGCAAGCCAACAGTCGCAAAGGCTGTCGGTACTTGTAGTTTTCGCATTAACAGAACACTGTGAATGAATGATGCGGGCGGGTGGGCATGTGTTTTTGTTTTTTTTGTTTTTTTATTATTAGATTGTGATGGGGGAGGGGGAATCGCCCACTTGCTGTCAAAATGGGGATTGAAGGGGTGTGGAGGCTGGTGCATCTGTAACTTGTTACACACTGAATATGGGGGTAACATTTTACAAAATGTGAATTTATCAAGCCAATTGCAATGTACATTTGCACGGTCATGTTATAAATGTGTGCGTTTAAAAATTGTTGCTTGTTTTGAGATCTACTCAAGTCCCAAATATGCAAAATAGTTTCAGTGACAAATCTAACAACTATAATCATTATCGGTGCATAAATCACTTAGCAGTCCTTAGGAAGAGGAAGGACATTCTGTGAAATATGCATCCCCAGAATCTGTGACAAGGTCTTTTCCTTCTATACTTTCTGCTATAGGAAGTGCACCATCTAGTGTTTGAAGGAGGCAAATACAGTTCATTAACCCCTTCTCGCCTATGGATACAATTTTGAAAAGTTGACATGTGTTTGTACAACCATGCATATCATCACAACTACTTTGTAATCCAGGTGAATTATAACTTGTTTTTTAAGGACAAATTGGGCTTTCATTTGGTGGTAAATGGTAATGGATATCTCCTGATTTTTATTTTTTTTTATTATTATTAATAATGGAAAACTGGCCCAAAATAAATAAATACATTTTTTATTATTATTATTTTTTTTTTAATTTTAGCTGTATATTTCTTGCTACTACCATAACCTTCCATCAAAGAACAACCCAAGATTAAATTCTCCTGCTCCTGAGTATTGCTGCAATGCCACATGTGTATGTTGTTGTTGGATGTATCCGTAGTACAGCCCAAAAACAATAGTGCCCATTTTTTGCTTCTCTTTTTTTTTTTTTTTATCCTACCTAAAACACAATGATACTGAAAGAAAATCCTGTAAAAATAAATAAAATACTGACCCTGACCCAGACACTTACCCTGGCACTGACCTAGATCATACCTTGATCTAGGTATTTTGTAATTTTTATTTTATTTTTTTACACACAATTTTTTTTCTGCAAGGAGAGGTATAGATACGATGCACCCCTTCTCAGAGGAAAAAAAAAAAAAAACAAGCGATCTTCACAGTGACTGATCACTGTGATAGCCAATCAGAGGCTATCACAGCAATCAGATGACCCAGAATTTGGAGATAGTACGGGACCCGGGGCTCTCCGTGAGATGCCGATCTCTGTGCTGGGAGCGCGCCATGCTTCCCTCACAAAGAGAGATATGCATATATCCGGCCCCACAGAAAAAAAAGCCCAGTCCAGTGGGGCTGCATATTTGCGTACGGTGGGCGTGAAGGGGTTAACATAAAAGGGAACCCTAAAGCCTAGTACACACAGGCTTAATGTTGACATTCGGCCCATGTGTCCGACAGAATCCACCTTCTGTTGAAGGGTCATGACCAAAAAAGGTCTGCCGATCGTCGGCTCCCGATAAGTGGTATTATCCAATGACTGAGTGCGCTGACCGGAATTGTTGTGGCCGGGGGGGGGTAGGAGGGCACGTCCACATGTCAGAACACAATAGCACAGCAGGGGAGATCGCTGTACTTCCGACCTGAGCTGTCAGTTTGTTTTTTCGCTCAGCCCTGCTGGGTTAAATGAAAATATACTACTAGTGTGTACAAGACTCATATCATATATATTCAGTCCTGGTACAGAGCACACTGGGCGATTACACATCAATGTTTATCTGTTTATTCAGGGACTGTTTGAGTTATCAAAGTCTGCATATGTTCGCAGCCTTGCTGGAATGGATAATTAAAAAGGGGTTATAACAGTTGAAATACTTATACCGTATGGCTAAAAGCTGTGGACATTTGACCAACACACTCATATGAGCTTGTTGAACTCCCCATTATAAACCTGTGTGCCTTAAAGAGGTTCTAAACCCCCATTTTCAAGTAGTACCTATAGGTATGCCTATAATAAGGCTTACCTATTGGTACAGTAAATATCTCCTAAACGTGCACCGTTTAAGGGACATTTACTTTGTACTGTGCCGATGCTTAGCTATGCTAATGCTATGACTGGCGGATGTGCGTGGGAGTGATGTCCCGAAACTCCAGCCAGTCACAGAGCCGGAGTCCGCAGCTCCGGTAGGAAGAGGAGCGAGCATGCATGCGGCCTCCAGCGGGGGGGCAACGTGGACTTAGTTTACAGGTAAGTGTCACATAATGTGCTAGTATGCGATGCATACTAGCAAATTATGCTTTTACTTTGCAGGAAACAAAAAAGAAGTAAAACCCATTCGGGCTTACTTCCTCTTTAATATGAAGTTGGATCCCCCTTTTCAGGCTATAACTTTTAATCTGGCAAGGCTTTCCACAGGATTATGGGGCGTGTCTGCTGGAGTTTGTATCCATTCAGCTAAAGACTGTTTGTGAGATCAGGTACTGATGTTGGATGAGAAGACCTGACTTGGCATTCTGATTCATCCCATAGTTCAGTGGGGTTGAGGTAAAGACTTTGTGCAGGGCTCTTGTGCAGTATTGTAATAACTTTTTGTTTAAAATGTTTTTGTATTCTAATGTATGTCGATGGGGATGGAGTGGGTATGTGCTTGGTTGTGCTTGCCTAGTTTTGAAATGGGAAGTCCACCAAGCTCACATAGGTGTAACGGTCAGGAGGCCACACACTTTTGGCCTTATCTGCTTCAGTTTCCCTTTGCAGTTTACAAACCACAAAACCTAGGCACTTGGTCACATGATCTTTGCTGAAGGAGGCATAAGTGTTTGGATTGGCTGATTCTCCCCCTTGACCACAGATTGTGGAACTGAATGCTTATAATTTGTGTTATGTGAGCAGCACTGAAGGGGAGGGTACAGCAGTGTTTTCTTAAGAAGTAGTACTGCTGCGACTTGGCCGCGATTTCAGGGAATGTCTGTCTAAACCTGAGGTCCATGGACCTCAACTTGCATCGAAATCGGACCAAAGTAGTGCAGAGACTACTTTAAAGTCGGTGCGACTTGATCACAGATATGAATGGTACTCATTGGAAATCATGGGGTATGACTTGTCATGCGACTTTGCAGTCCCAAATGGCAGGACAAGTCACACAAGTGTTAAAGAGGCCTTATCCTTGCATCCCAGCAAGACTAGTGACATAGCTTTGTGTTAATATTTAAGTATGGATCACTTTGCAGACAAAAGATGGGCCTCTCTAAATCACTAATGTTTACACTGAGATCTTTCTAATATATTGTTTTGTTCTGTTTGCTTGTCCCAGTTTAAAGAAGATGGTAGAGGTTAATTTTCTTTGTGTCCATAAGAAGCTGCGATCGAAACGCGTTGCTCCCGTTCTCATCCGAGAGATCACCAGGAGAGTCAATCTAGAAGGAATATTCCAAGCTGTGTACACAGCAGGGGTCGTTTTACCAAAACCCGTGTCTACATGCAGGTATGAGACTGGTATAGAACTGAATTTATTCTTTACACCATGACTAATTTAAGCTTTTAAAGGGAAGTTGTGTGGGCTCAAAGTCCATTTCAAAACATTTGCAAAGTGGCTGTGTCTTTTAAAGGTTAAAGTGGTTGTGAACTCTGTTACACCACTTGTACCTACAGTTAAGCCTATAATAAGACTTACCTGTAGCTACTGTAAATATCTGCTAAACTTGCACAGTTAAGGAAATATTCACTATATGCGCTGGTGCCGTCATCATCAGCACATGCGCACTGAAGGAACTGCCCGCTGGTGCCGATTTTTCAGGGCCCGTGCCATGACCGGCGCCTCCCGCGCACAAGCGACGTCCTTGCGGCTTCGGCCAATTGCAGCACCGGAGCACGCGAACACGAAAGTAACTCAGTGAAAGATGTCAGCCATGGGAGCGGAGTGCGGGCGGCACTGCAGGGCATCCTTCTAAGGTAAGTATTTCATAATGAGCTAGTATGCGATGCATACTAGCTCATTATGCCTTTTTGTCTTGCAGGTTTTTTTTTTTCCCCCGGAGGTTTACAACCTCCTTTTAAAGGATGAGTTCACCTTTTGGAACACGTTACATGTTCCACCCGTTTTTAGGGTGGAGGGTGTAACATGTTCCCACTGCTGCAGCTGCTAGCTGATCCCCGTATCCATATCAGCTGTTGCTTTTCTTTTTTTTTAAAGCGTGCGGCTGTGCATCATTCATTCAGAGTTCTGTGAATGAATCAACTACAAGTACTGACATCCTTTGGGGATGTCCATTTGTAGTTCTCAATGAGCTACTGCAGTGCTGTTGAGTGCTCTTGTAGTTGGATTCTTCCTGTCAGTGTAAGCTGTCTGACACTACAGGCAGTTTCACACCGACAGTCTGTAGTTGATCTGCATGGCACCAAGCTGCTATAAACAAAACAAAAATTGTAAATGCACGTTTGTTTTTTACCTGCAAAAAATGTGCATTTTTTTTAAAAGCTGAACTTATCCTTTAATAAACAATGGCTGTGGTACTAGGACCCTAAAGTGAAACCTCTATTACAAGGTCACTCAGAAGGGGTTTTCTAGCTACTAAGCATACTAGCAAGGCTGCTTGTGGTGCTTGCACATAGACAAGACTTAGACGTGTCAATCACTGTAATTGTGGAAATCGAATTAATCTGTTACCACCTATATAACCTATATAGGCAGCAGCAAAAGGGTTGGCTTTAATGCCCACACACATGCTTCATTGGGCAGCTGATGTTTCAGTGCCGAGAGCATACTCCCAACAGAGAACGAGCTGTCAAAGACAGCTCGCAGTCCCCACTAACTGGTGGGACCAGCTCTCGATCTTGTGACCACTGTGACAACCAATCACAGTGACCACATCATTGCTGGTCCTTCCTTTCCCCCCTGGAAACCCAAAACTTTTTAACAGGACACTGGGACGGGCAGGATAGAAGGTTATATAGAAAACAGAAATGAACAAATAGCCTGTTTAAGTCACTGGACAGATATATGGAAGCTTCTGGGATTGTCTACTAATAAAGTACAGTGTCCCACCCCCCCCCCCTCCCCCTCCCTCTTATGGTTTTGTTTTATAGATTAGTTTGACAAATAAACAGCAGACCTTGGCTTAGTGTAGAAATTTTGTGTACTGAAGAGTGGAAATCAGGTTGGTCTGTGACTAGGATTCTAAACACACTTCAAACAAGAGAGAAACTTGGTATGCGTGAGCCACACTACCATACACAGAATGGTTTTCTTTGCCAGCCTTATTCAGAGTGAGCTGGAATCAGAGAACATACTGTGTATGCCTCCTCTCCCCCCAGTGCTTAAAGGGGCTGTGCCATTCTTCTGTAGGCATAATGGTGTAAGCAAAGGAAAATTACTTTGTAAACCATGAAACAAATATTTTGTGCTCCCAGAATAACATTCTGTTCATGTTTTTATAACACTGTGTGCTGGCAGTGTTAAATGCCAGTTTAGCCGTCCAGCTCTCCCGAAGACCACCCAGGAGAAGCTATCTTTAAATTTTTGCTATGCCACATGCCAGTTGAAATTTTCAGTTGAATGGTCTAGGCATTTTTCTTTGCTGCTTATTATCAGTTATGGGAGCTGCCATGTTGGTTTTAAAATAGTAAATCTTTACCCACACAATGGTATCTATGGCTAACGGGCCCGATGCAGGAGGGTGATGTGCCTCCTTTCCCTTCTGCCCCAGAATAAAACAGCAAGTCTTTGGACATTCATTCCAGTGCTTCCCTGGGATCTTTATAACTCTAACAAATATTTTTTCGATATTTTCGTAAACCAATGCTAAATACATGCAGTACACCTCTGTAGTATTTTAGTGTATGTACATGTCTTCTGCAAGCACAGAAAATACCCATTGATCTGCCAGTCCTGTTGTGGGCTTTCCACTCACAACATACAGTGCCTTGCAAAAGTATTTAACGCCCCCCCCCCACCCCTTTTTTTACTTATTTTGTTACATTACACCCTTTAGTTCAATGTTTTCTTTTTTTTAAATCTGAATTATATGCGATGGATCAGAACACAATAGTCTAAGTTGGTAAAGTAAAATTAGAAAACATATATACATAAAGCTATTTTTCAGAAATAAAAAAAACTGATAATTGGCATGTGCGTATTTATTCACCCCCTTTGTTATGAAGCCCATAAAAAGCTCTGGTGCAACCAATTACCTTCAGAAGTCACATAATTAGTGAAATGATGTCCACCTGTGTGCAATCTAAGTGTCACATGATCTGTCATTACATATACACACCTTTTTGAAAGGCCCCAGAGGCTGCAACACCTAAGCAAGAGGCACCACTAACCAAACACTGCCATGAAGACCAAGGAACTTTCCAAACAAGAGACAATATTGTTGAGAAGTACAAGTCAGGGTTAGGTTATAAAAAAAAAAAAATATCCAAATCTTTGATGATCCCTAGCAGCACCATCAAATCTATCATAACCAAACGGAAAGAACATGGCACAACCGCAAACCTGCCAAGAGACGGCCGCACACCAAAACTCACGGACCGGGCAAGGAGAGGACATTAATCAGAGAGGCAGCACAGAGATCTAAGGCAACCCTGGAGGAGCTGCAGAGTTCCACAGCAGAGACTGAATGAAGTATCTGTACATAGGAGGACAATAAGCCGTACGCTCCATAGAGGTGGGCTTTATGGGAGAGTGGCCAGAAGAAAGGCATTACTTTCAGCAAAAAACAAAATGCCACGTTTTGAGTTCGTGAAAGGGCATGTGGAAAACTCCCAAAATATATGGGGGAAGGTGCTCTTATCTGATGAGGCTAAAATTTTACTTTTTGGCCATCAAGAATACGCCATGTCTGGAGCAAACCCAACACATCACATCACCCAAAGAACACCATCCCCTCAGTGAAACATGGTGGTGGTAGCGTCATGCTGTGGGGATGTTTTTCAGCAGTCTGGACTGGGAAACTGGTCAGAGTTGAGGGTAAGATGGATGGTGCTAAATACAGGGAAATTCTTGAGCAAAACCTGTACCACTCTGTGTGTGATTTGAGGCTAGGACGGAGGTTCACCTTCCAGCAGGACAATGACCCCAAACACACTGCTAAAGCAACACTTGAGGGGTTTAAGGGGAAACATGTGATTGTGTTGGCATGGCCTAGTCAAAGCCCAAACCTCAATCCAATAGAAAATCTGTGGTCAGACTTAAAGGGGTTGTAAAGGTAAATGTTTTTTCACCTTAATGCATTTATGCATTAAGGTGAAAAAACATCTGACCGTGCCTGCGCCACCAGTCCCCCCATTTTACTTACCGCATCCCTCGAAAATCCCGCGCTCGCCCCGCCGTTCTTCACCGCTCAGCCTGGCCGCTGATTGGCTGGACTGGATGCATGGAAAGCAGCGCAGCCATTGGCTCGCGCTGCTGTCAATCACATCCACTGACGCGGAGCGCCGGGGGTGGGGCGGCGCGTTATACAGCGAGTGGCTATAGCTGCTGGCTGTATCACGGGAGCATGCCCACAGATGCTTCTCACCATGCGAGGGAGCTCGCATGAACGTGAGAAGTACCTGCAAGACAGCCGCCGAGGGACCCCAGAAGAGCAGGTTCGGGGCCACTCTGTGCAAAACAAGGTGCACAGTGGAGGTAAGTATAACATGTTTGTTATTTTATTTTTATTTTTTTTAAATTAACTTTACAATCCCTTTAAAGATAGCTGTTCACAAGTGCAAACCATCCATCTTGAAGGAACTAAAGCAGTTTTGCAAGGAGGAATGGGCAAAAATCCCAGTGGTAAGATGTGGCAAGCTCATAGAGACTTATCCAAAGAGACTAAGAGCTGTGATAGCTGCAAAAGGTGGCTCTACAAAGTGACTTTGGGGGGGTGAATAGTTATGCACATTGACTTTTTTTCTGCTATTTTGTCCCATTTGTTGTTTGCTTCACAATAAAAAAAATCTTCAAAGTTGTGGGCATGTTCTGTAAATGAAATGATGCATTTCCTCAAACAATCCATGTTAATTCCAGGCTGTAATGTAACAAAATAAGTAAAAAGCCAAGGGGGTGAATACTTTTGCAAGGCACTGTATATGGTGACTGTGTAGTGTCAGCCCTGCCCAATTTTCTTGGTCAATTCATAGCACATACCATATCCTTCTCTTCAAAGCCTAGGCAAATATTGACTTGTGAGGGTATGTTTACTAATCAGGTGCCCTCAGATTCTGGTGCAGCTGTGCATAGTAACCAATCAGCTTCTAATTTCAGATTGTTTAATTAAAGTGATTGTAAAGTCTCTCTTGTTTTGTTATTTTTGATTAAAAAAAAGTCATACCTACCTGCTCTGTGCAGTGATTTTGCACAGAGCAGCCTTTATTCTCATCTTCTCGGGTCATCCCTGGTGCTCTTCACTCCTGTTAAGTGCCCCCACAGCAAGCAGCCTGCTATAGGGCACCCGAGCCAAACCGCAGATCCGTGTGTGCATTCAGACACGGAGACGCAGACCAGCCCCACCCCTCTCTCTGCTCATTGGCTCACTGATTTTGATTGACAGCAGTGGGAGCCAATGGTGCATGAAGATAAAAAACCTTCTGCCTTTACAACCACTTTAAGATTTGGCAATAAAACCTGGAAGCTGATTGGTTTCTGTGTAGAGCTGCACCACATTTTACACTCTCCGGCTTTTGTAAATAACCTCCTATAAGATAACACAGGAAGTGTGCACAAGACCCGGACAGCTCTGAATTTATAAAAATGTCAACGTTGTGTTTTTTTTTTTTTACACTTATTAATGAGATATAACAAATTGGTTTTAAGAGACCGGTTGGTAGCAAGTGACAGCCATTTCTTGTTAGTTTTACATTTTAAATGTCCAGACCACATGATCATGTTTAAAATAAATAAGATGTGTGTGCCATAAATCTTTCTCCTTCTGATATACCTACTGCTAAATGACTGGACTACTTTAAAGTGTTCTTATGAGCCATGAAATCTCAGCTAAAGAAGTCTTTTGAAGGCTGATTTTCCGACCGTAAATACTGAGCCCTCTGCCCGAGGTCATGGGACCAATGCTTCGGTGTTTAATTATGTGACTGACACTGGGAATATTCTGTAGTAGTGGTATCCTCAATAAAAGTAGCTATGGTGGGGTACAAAAGTCAGGGTGGGGATGAGAAGTGAGGTATTTGGAACATAGGATGGCGCTGCCCAAATTTGGACAACCTATGGGTCTCCAGGTATTGAGGAGCTTACATGTACTAGTATGCCAGGTATAAGCAGGAGAATTACAAGCTAGCTTAGGCTCACAGCCTTAAGATTGAGACACTGAGCACCAGTAACAAATGTTCTCTTTTCTCAGGTACTGGCACCGCTCCCTAAACCCTAGAAAACTGGTAGAGGTGAAGTTTTCTCACCTTAGCAGGAATATGACGTTACAGAGGACTATGAAGCTGTACAGACTTCCTGATGTAAGATTTATTATTGTCTGATATTGCAAGATTTACTGTCACTACATGGCCTAGTGCTGCATACGGGATAATTTCTGTATTTCTGAACACTTTTCCTACCTGTCTAATGTTACCTCAGGTCTTTAAAGTCTTTTTTTCTTTGTTTTTTAAATAATGAACAAGTTATACATACTTGCTCTGTGCAGGAGTTTTGCACAGAGCACCTCCGATCCTCCTCTTTTCGGATCCCCTGCCGATGTTCCTGGCTCCTCTCGCTGTAACAGCGCCCCCCTCAGAAAGATGCTTGCTTCGGGGGCACTGCTGCATGTTCGCTACTGAGCCACTGCTCTATGCCTCCATAAGACAGATAGAGCCCCCCCCCCCCCCCCCCCACTCGCTGTGATTGACAGGAGTAGGCAGAGTCCCGGGACAGCCGAGGCTATCATTAACATCGCTGGATCAGAGAGAGCTCAGGTAAGGTGTGTGTGTGTGGGGGGGGGGGGGGGGGTGGATGGGCCTGGACAGGGCCTGGACAGGGCCGCTGCATACAGAAGGTTTTTCACCGTCCCCTTTTAGAACCACTTTAAGTGTACCTTTTATTTCAAAGTTGTTCTGTTGGGAAAAATGCAGTTTAAAGCAGAAGTGAACGCAGCTAGAAAAAATGGCACATCTTGGACCCCAATGAGCTTGCAAGCATGATTATGCAGATTATGGCACATTTACCCAGCAAAGCTCTTCCTATTTCACTTTCTCATCTTCTGAGGTATACAGCAGGATTTCACTGCAGCCAGTGTCCTAACACCTTAAGGAAGCTGCATATAATCTGTGGTAATTACTTTAGATCCTGTGTCCCATTCTCTATCCAAAAAGTCAATTTTACCCCTGGTCAATTCTCCCCTCCCCCCTCCTCTCCCCTCCCCCCTCCTCTCCCCTCCCCCCTCCTCTCCCCTCCCATCCCCAGATCCATGCCAGGCTCTTTGAGTCTGGTATGGATCTTGAAAGGGAATCAAATGCCAAAATGGATCAAAAATGGCATGGGTTCCCCACTAAAATCCATACTAGTCCTTTATCCAAACATGCAGCCCGGCAGGCCACATGCCCTCAACATTGGGGAATGGCTGCTTTTGGGCAGGGGGTCTCTGGGCCTGGTACGAATCTGGGGAGGGGGGGTGGGGATAAAAAATAATTTGGCGTGGGGGCCCCCCTTCAAGATCCTCAGAGCACAAGTCGTATGCCACAAGTCGGATCGGTTAAGACGGCTCTAATAAGGAACCATTGATTTTGAATAGTCAGAAAAAAGCTAGAGCGGCTAAATGCACATTAATTAAGGCTGGCTGAGACGGGTAATGGTAAAGGCCCCTGGTGGATCCAGACTTTGTCGCGATGATGCGGTGCCTTGACCAATTCCTGTGACGTCAGCAGAGAGCGGATTTCGGCCCACTCTCTGCTGAAAACTGGTCACAGGAGTGCAAAACGAATTGCACTTCTGTGACCCATAGGAGAAGTCCAGCCTAACAAGCTCAGGCTGGACTTTTCCTTTTTAAAGTAATGTTTTTGTTTTTTTGTTTCCCTATTTGCCTGGAAATCTCCTGCCGCTCTGCCATTTTTTTTCCTCCCCGAAAATTAGAAGATTGTAAACCAGTGTATTCAATTTAGCTAGCTCTTCTCTTTAATCCTTATCTCCTCGCTAGCTCATAGAAAGAATGTATTTACACAGCCACGCTGTGCAAGTCTAGTCTGGTCATAGTTCCTATGAGGTCAGCATGCTAGAGCGCCGGCTCTGGTTATGTATCTAGTGTCATTGTAAATACAGAGCTTTGCCAATAGATTCTTAGCTGATTTCCTCAGTCGGACAACAGTACCGCCAGCCATTTATTACCGCAAGCTGCTCTAATTAGAACATCCTCCAGAGCTCATACTGGAATTCCTGTGTTCTATCCAGCTGATTGCATTGCTCCTATCACCTCTTTATTTTCCCTTCTCATCAGGTAACAAAGACCGCCGGGTTACGGCCGATGGAGAGGAAAGATGTCACCATGGTCCAGCACTTATTGAATCACTATTTAAGTCAGTTTAATCTGGCTCCTGTGATGGATGAAGAAGAGGTGTTGCACTGGTTTCTCCCTCAGGATAATATTATAGATACCTATGTTGTAGAGGTGAGTATTAAATTGTGACTTTTATTAAGATACAAATATATTAAGAGGTAAGCTGTCAAAGTTATGGGGTCATTAGAAAAAAGTAGTAAATGTAAAGCTGAACATAATGTAAAGCTCCAGGCAAACCGCTAAAATACACAGATGAAATAAAATGAAGCTGTTTTACCTGCTGAAGGATTTTGATCTCTGTCCATTCAGTCCTGAGATTTACACAGCCCTGCCAAACAGCAGGAATTTCTGACAGGAGATGTGATTTCTTATGCTGCAGTGAAGCAACATTTGCAGGTTTTGTCCCTCCCCTGCCTGTGACTGGACAGTGAAAGCGGAAGCAGCAGCTTCATGAGCTAATTTATCTGCCAAATAAACAAATTCTTTTTTTGTTTTCATCAGTGCCCATCAGTGCAGCCGATCAGTGAAGGAGAAAACTTACCGTATTTATCGGCGTATAACACGCACCCCAAGTTTAAGAGGGAAGTTTGAGGGAAAAAAACGTAAATTTAAATGCAGCGTAATCAGTGTCCATCTGCAGCCTTGTCCATCATTGCAGCCTTCCCAGTGTCCATATGCAGACTTGTGTCATTGTAGCCTCCCCAGTGTCCTTGTAGCCTTGTTTAAAATTGGCGCCGATCGGAGGAGAGGAGTGATCGCCACCAACATACACAAAGCAGAGTGTACTTCGGCTAGACTCGGCTCTGCTCACAGTCAGGGGCGGGACTGCGAGAGGTGCCGAGTCTAGCTGAAGTACACTCTGCTTTGTGTATCTCTGCTCCGCTCGCTCCTCTCATCACAATCAGCAGGAGATCGGCGTATAACACGCACCCACGATTTTCCCCTGATTTTAGGGGGGAAAAAAGTGCGCGTTCTACTCCGATAAATACAAAACTTTGTAAATAAGTACAGTAACGGAAACAACAAAATTTTTTTTTTTCAACATTTTCGGTCTTTTTTTATTTGTAGTGCAAAAAATAAAAACCCAATAGTGATCAAATACCACCAAAACAAAGTTCTATTTGTGAGGGAAAAAAATTACAAAATGTAATTTTTGGGTACAGCGTTGCATGACCGTGCAAATGTCATTCAAAAAGCAACAGCGCTGAAGGCTGAAAATTGGCCTGGGCAGGAATGGGGGAAGGTGCCCGGTATTGAAGTGGTTAATTAACGCATGCATTTAAATATTATTTATTTCATTCTGTGAATTGAGTTTAAGGCCCCATGCACACATCCGGACCATTTTGTCTGGTTTTCATCCATTCCTTGACAAATGATAAATGGATGTAAATGGATGATCATCCACTTACATCAACATCCGTTCCAAAAAAAAAAATGGATCAAAGCTCTATTTTTCTTACGTTACAAAAAAAACGGATTGGACGAAAAACTGATGTAAATAAACAAACATTTCTAGAGGATGCAGGCCCCTTGTTATCGGCAGCCCTGGGTCTCATTGAACGTTTTGGAAAGTTTGCAGGCCTCAGAATCAATTGGGACAAGTCGTAGATTCTCCCCCTAGATGTAGGGCCCCCAAACCTGGATCAGGCGCGTCTCCCGCTAATAAGGACTAGCTAAATTAAATATTTGGGGATCCAAATTACTCTCTTCCTAGGTGAATATACTAAATTAAACATAGAACCCCTTTATACATTAATAAAAGGAAAAACACATAACTGGGCACGCCTCCCCCTCGGAGTAATGGGCCGTATAAACTTGCTTAAAATGATTCTCCTACCAAAGCTCCTTTACATTTTCTGGCATTCCCCAGTCTAATTGCCTCAGCGCATCTTTAAAATTATGGAGTCAATACTTAACTTTTGTCTGGGGCGCTTCCCGCTACAAGGTGTCCTGGAAAGTCCTAAAAAAGCCTGCGGAGTTGGGCAGGGCTTCATTGCCTTTTTATATTGCATCCCAGTTATCTCACTTCTTCTATCTTGATAAGGAGGATGAAAACGGATACATAAAATTGCGCACCCTTTCCAACTTTCCACGTGATTTGCACAAATTGGGGGGGCATGAGGGACAGGTACACCACAACTGCAAGATCTGGACGCTGGCACTACGCAGATTGAGAGTTCCCACCACGCATACTCACACGCCACTATGGGACAATTGTAGTCTTCCTGAGCTGCTCACCATTCCAGACACGGACCTCTGGGTCACTTAGGGGGTACGATACCTTCATCAGGTAATGGACAGCACGGGAGTTAAATCATTCCAGGCGCTTAGGATGACTTTCGGCTTGCCCAATACGATGTTTTTTCTTTTCCTCCAGCTCCGCCACACACTGCAGACCCAAATTGGGGGGGGGGGGGCGGGGGCTGTGCCTGATCTTCAACCCATACAATTGGTGGATGTGCTGACTGGGGAGGACCCCAAAAAGTTAACATCTGTCTGCTATCAGGCTCTTAGCTTGCCCACGGCCGTGGAGTTTTCCGAAAGGCTGAGGGGGAGATGGACGTGGGGGAGCTGGGAGAGGACGAGTGGACTGAAGCCTTAGTGGTTGGCAAACTGGTTTCTCCCAGGCTGGCTGATAGACTTACCCACTTATACATACTCCATTGTTCATACTTAACCCCGGCCCGCATAGCGAGATACAACCCACAATGGAACCCCAGGTGCCCAAGATGAGAATAGCTCCTCCTGTCATTTACTCTGGTCTTTTCTGACAGTCCAGTCATACTGGGAGCTGCTGGTCAAATTCCTTCATGATGACATGGGCTCCCCATTAACATTATGCCCCAAGCAGTGCTTATTAGGAATCCTTCCTGATGGTGAGCAGAATAAATCCCTCCATATATTTATACAGGAAACGTTTGCAGCCAGACTACTGATAGCCAGGAAGTGGATGCTAACCAATACACCGACATTTCGGGAGTGGGTTGTCGCAGTCAACCAATCTCTAACTTACTAAAGTGTTATTTATAAACACGGGGTGCCCAGCAAAATATCACAAAATTTGGGATCGCTGGCTGGAAGTGCCGTCAACAGCAATGGGTACAGAAGATGATTGACCTAGCTTAATAGTATGGGAGGGGGGACCTCTAGTGCAATGCAGGTATATAGTTTTGGCATTGCTACTCTCTTGTGGATTGAACATGTTTGCCCATAACAATCATGGGCGAATACCCTGAAGACACACCAGAGAATTGATGTAATGTGATGTAGTATGTATAATATATGCAGACACAACTTCAAGTACATCATTTGGTATTACTGCCTATCATACTATATATATATATATATATATATATATATATATATATATATATATATATATATATATATATATATATAATGTATTTTTTTCACCCTATGTATGTAACATGTACACGCACTGTTCTGTTTTCTTTTTTGGTACTCCCATTTCCCAGAGATAAAAGTTTCTTTTGCATTAAAAAAAACAAACGCTACATTTTTCCATTGCTATTGGATGTAAAAAAAAATGAATGTAAACTTCATCCATTTTTTCTTTGAAAAAAAAACATGACTAAACTGATGAAATGAACGGTCCAGTTGTGTGAAAGGGGCCTAAGGGCTATTGATGCCGTACCTACCAAGTGTTTGCAGTAAATACCGCAGAACAGTATAGTAAATTGACAGTTTCAGGACTGAATGCGGTATTTAGGGGGAATGCGTCTGAACACCTGCATACTGCATGCAAGCCGAGCCAGTGACAGAGGGCGGGCCCGAGCCTCGCTCTGTTTTATGGACACAAAGAACAGGGCTCGGGGACGAGCACACATGCTCCTGGCTCCACCCCCACATGGTATGGGGGCACTCCGCAGGTGGGTGGTGCCAGGAGTTTCGATGGGGGACCTGAGAAAAGAGGAGGACCGGGGCTGCGCTGTGTAAAACTATTGCACAGATCAGGTAAGTATAACATGTTTGTTGTTTTACAAAAAATAAAAGAAGCTACTAATACAGGGAATATATTAAGGTGAGAAAAAGTTTGAGCTTTAGAACCACTATAATGTGTAGTGCAATGTGGTAAATCCTGTGTATGTATGTGTGACGCCTCTGCTTTGTCTTCTCTCCAGAGTTCAAATGGTGTATTAACAGACTTCCTGAGTTTTTACACATTACCCTCCACAGTGATGCATCACCCGCTGCATAAAACGCTAAAAGCAGCCTATTCCTTCTACAATGTCCACACAGAGACTGCGCTGCTGGACCTCATGAACGATGCACTCATTATCGCCAAATTAGTAAGTAATTATCACCCCATGGATGAGCGGGGTGCTTAGTATTCACTGTGAGAGGCAACACATCTTTGTCTAACACTTATTAGACTGTTCATATAGAATACAAACTGGTGGATGCAGGCATGTGCTGTGATATATTAACCTTGTTATACCATTTCTACAGTCAAATATAAGTACACATGGCAACAAAACCATAACCATGGCATGTATAGGATGTTCAGCAATAACAAAGCGACTCCCATAAGAACCAAAACGTAATCATCACATCCACAATCCTCACATTGCAGCAAAACCCGGGTACACAGGCAATGGTAGATCTGCACAGAACCCACACCTCATTCCTATTAGAACATGCTTGGGGTGAAGTCGGGTATTTATTTTGAGAAGCGAGTCAATTATTTTTTTAATTTACATAATCTTTATTTATTTTCATAATAATTTTACAATAAACAAACTTTATACAGTTAGGCTCGGTTCACACAGGGGCGACTTGTCCAGGCGACTTCGCCGCCTGACAAGTCGCCCCCGTTCTTTACTACGGAACCGTTCTAATAGGAGCGACTCGAGTCGCTCCGACTTAGAAAAAAGGTTCCTGTACTACTTTTGCGGTGACTTCGGGCGACTTGCATTGACTTCTATACAGAAGTCGTTTTGCAAGTCGCCGCTGAGGTCGCGGCAGGTCGCGGCGCTGCAAGTCGTGCCGCGTCCTGTGTGAACCGAGCCTTAAATAATCGGTTTTACGAAGTGAGTCAATTCTTCCAACATCAGTACCTGAAGGTGATGTTCAGGTGTCCAAAAACCTTTGGCCATATAGTGGATTTAAAGTGGTCGTTTTTTCATTTTTCCATCTATTAACCCCTTCCCGCCGAGCGTACACAGATGTGCGTACTCGGCTTCCGGGGGTATACCGGAATGATGCCCGCACCTGCAGGCATCATCCCGGTACCGTTTTTTACAGCGGGCGATTGGCTATCCAGCCATAACAACCGAAGTAGCTAAAAGCCCCCTCCCGGCGCTGTTACCGGTGCTCCCGCTCAATCGGGAGCACCAATTCACGCTCCGATGCCCCCGGCTGCTGCGGAGGAACTGGAATGAAGCCATAATCGGCTTCGTTCCAGTCTCCTAATAGTAAACACGGAAGTGACGTCATGATGTCACTTCCCGTTTACTCGGCTGCCAGTGGCGCCAGTTTTTAAAAAATATACAGTATTCAGAATCGCCGTTTTCAGCGATCTGAATACATTGAAGTGTAAAGGAGGGGTGGGAGGTCTTTTAGACCCCCGATCCCTCCATAAAGAGTACCTGTCACCACCTATTACTGTCACAAGGGATGTTTACATTCCTTGTGACAGCAATAAAAGTGATCAAATAAAAAAAATACTATTTATTCATTTTAAAATAAATAAAAATAATAATTTTAAAGCGCCTGCCGTCCCTGTGAGCTTGCGAAGCAAATAAAACACATACTTGTTTTAACTTTGGATATTTTTTTTTTCTGCCAGTAAATGCCTTATATGGCCCACTTCCTGTTTTTTTGTCTTGTCATTAGCCTAGGCTTATGACATCATGCACAGCTCTCTCATTAGAGTTTGCCAGGAAGGGAGGGGGGGATGAGTCGTAGGAGGGCCAATGAGAGCAGAAGGGCTGCAGTGCTGGAGGTGTGTGTCTGTGTAAATCCAGGAAGTGAACAGGCAGCAGCTTCAGCTGCCCACACTTGAAATGGATGCAGCCAGACTTAGTGGAGGGAGATTTGTGCAGCATATCTGGCAAGTACAGAATCACAGTATATATAAAATATGCAAAGTGGTTGAAGGGAAGCTTCAGAATCGCAAAGATGTTTTTATTACAAATGATGTGAGCAGACTGCAATTCATCTTTAAGGAAGAATGCCATGTATGGCCAATTTAACATAGTTACATCAGTCCAGCTTGACGCAATTTAACCCCTTAACACCGACCTAACACACATGTGGCCTCATTGCACTGGGCTTTTTTTTTTATGTGGGGTCACATATGTGTTTCTCCCTTTGTGCTGAGTACAGGCACTGGAGTCTCACTGAGAGCTCTGGGCCCTGTACTAACGATCGGGACCCGGAATCAGTATCTGTGAAGCCCATCCCTGTTGTTTTTTTTTTTTTTTTTTTTTTCTCGTTACGTGCAGAAAGAAAGAAAAAGTTTGTAAAAAAAAAATTAAAATAAATAAAGCAAAATACCTAAATCAAGGTTTTATCTAGGTTAGGGTTAGTGTTTGGGTCAAGTAAGGGTCTGTATATTGGACAGGTTTTTTTTTTTTTAAATTTAGCATCAGTGTTCAGTGCGTTTTTTTTTTTTTTTTTTATTTTTTTTTTTTTTTAGCTAGGACAAAAAGAAAAGCAAAATGCGCACTATTGCTTCTGGGCTGTGCTGCGGTACAAATTACATGCACAGATTTGGTATTGTTGTGATCCTCAGTAGTAGGAGAATTTGTTTTAGGTTGTTCTTTGGAGGTAGGTTATGGTAGTAAAAAGAAATATACAGCTACGTTTTAAAGAAATATTTTTTTCACTATTTTGGGGCAGTTTTCCTTTGATAATAATAAAAATCGGGAGATATCCATAACTATTTACTACCAAATGAAAGCCCAATTTGTCCCGAAAAAACAGTGTAATCCACCTGTACACACAAAGTATTTGTGATATGTACGGTTTTGCTAACACATGTCAAAGTTGCAAAATTGGGCTTCGGCATTTCTTTTTTTTTTTTTACCCATTAGAGCCCTTTTCACACTGGGGCAGTTTTCGGGTGCTTTAGCGCTGGAAATAGCTTCTGCCAAATGACTGAAAACCATCTATTTATTGCAGTGTGACTTTTCACACTGGGGTGGTGCGTTTGCGGGACATTATGAAAAGTCCTGCAAGCAGCATCTTTGGGGCAGGTTGTATACAGCGCTCCCAAAACATCCCTGCCCATTGGAATGAATGGGCAGCTCTTCCAAAGTGCCTCAAACGATTTGAAAGCGCCTCAAAACTGGAGTTTTTAACCCCTTTTTTGGGGTTAAATGCACCCCGCTAGAGTCTGAAAAGCACCGCTTAATAACACTCTGCTAAAATGAACGGTGCTTTAGCGCTAACACGGCCGTGGCCCCAGTGTGAAAGGGGTCTTGGGCACAAAGGGGTTAAGTACGTATGTGCCATACCTGTGGGATTTCACTGTAAATCTCTGTAGTAAACACCACTACTCTCCATTAGCTTCCGGGCCCCATGCCGAATGGCTGTTCTGCTGCATTGTGAACTCTGGAGGATGATCGCTCAGCGCTGGTGCCATTCAGGGAACATTTTGCATTTTCTAAATGAATGCAAAGCATATTCTAATTGCGCAAGGTGAAGAGGTGGGGCGGTGGTGATACAGTCTTGCACCTTGTGCAATCAGAGAACACTTTGCATTTACTGAGAAGATGGAAAGTGTTCTCTGAATGATGCCTATGCCATGTGAGTGACCTCTTGTGTTCAGTAAGCAGAGGTGCAGCTGCTTGCCGTTGGAATCGCTGTAATAGCGGTGCCTACTGCAGTGATTTAAAATGACAATTGGCAGCACGGGATCCACTCCTCCAGTTTTACCAAATTATGTATTTTGATATTTGCATAACAGTTTCCAAGGGTGCTTTTGAGTAGAGAACCAAGGCAGGGTGCCATGATTTGCCTGCATTGCATAGAGATGCACAGAGATTCCTTAATCTAAAATAAGGTCTGTAATGAAAACACAACAGTTTTATTTAAAAATGTAATTTTAGGGTGTTTCAAAAGAAGGAAGTAGGAGAAGGCAATATGTAAGCAGATTTAAACAAATTCTCTTCCGGTGTTCTGCAGAAAGGATTTGACGTGTTTAATGCTCTGGATCTGATGGAAAACAAAACTTTCTTGGAAAAGCTGAAGTTTGGCATAGGGGATGGCAACTTGCAATATTACCTGTTCAACTGGAGATGCCCAGCTATGGAATCTGAAAAGGTGAGCAGGCTTTGCTGGACCAAAGAACACAAAAGAGGTGGTAATGGTACAGAATTGTAATTACCAATGCTGAGAACCAGAAGTCCATAGGTGGGAGTAAGAAGGCAGTGGGCAGATGAGAAAGGTCATGTATTGGGGTTAAACGGATGATTATATCCTGCAGTGATGATGAACAGTCCAGAGCTCAGGGCAAGCCTCTTGAGGAAAGTAGAAGCACACTCCAGGAACATGTAGAAAAAAAACAGAGATATGGGCACCTTCTAAGTGTAGACTGTATAATCTTTATTAGACAACGGTATAAACCACTCTCATTTACGTAAGTAAAATTGGGCACATCAGGTAGTCCTGCAGAGGTGAGTCCCCATGCATGCTGGTCTGGGCAGTGTTCGAAATAGCCAACACTGGTCCAAATCGCGCCCCGTTAGCGATATTATAACAAAAGTGACTTTACTATCTCCAGCCATTCCCATGTTCTCCCACTAAATAGCGCCCTATATAAGGCATCCACACCCTTGCACCCATAGCTTGAGAAAGGATCGCGCCTGTCCTTGTCATCGTCAGTGGGCCCGCTTGGAAACGTGTTGCGGTCATGTCCGGTGACGTTGCTCGTCCATCGCAGCTGTCCATCTGGTCCCATCTACACAGAGCCGGCGGACAGTTTCCTCACCTCTGCAGGACTACCTGGCGTGCCTGATTTTACTTCCCTAAGTGTGAATTGTTTATACCTTTTGTCTAATAAATTATGTTCATTCTACACTTAGAAGGCGCCTCTATCTGTTTTTTTTTTTTAATTTTTTTTTTTTTTATTTTGCTGGACCATATCCTAACTTTCTAGGGCAGACTTTGGTTTTCTTGTAAATTTCTAGGACCCATCCTCTAAATTGCACAGCCTTCCAATTTATTCTCTAGGGCCTCTGCTTAAAAAAAAAATATATATATATATATATATATATATATAAAAATATAAATATGTTCTAAGTGATTTTCTAGCAAAAAAAAAACTGATTTTTTACATGGAGAGATATGACAGTAGTTAGAGTGCACATGTGCTGTGTGGTAGAAAGCTGAACCCCAGCCTTCCCTTCAGTCTTGTTAGTTGTACAGGCTTCTCTCCTCTACTGAAATTGCTCTCTCAGATTTAAGGACTGGCAAAACAGAAATACATTTTTGTCCCTACAAATCTGCATTAACCTTCAAAACTGACATATTTTAATCATCTTAGGATGTCAGACACTCTTTAACAATCCCTTAGGCCATATGCAAGAAGCCAGCAGATTCCTGCGGCTGTATGTACAGGTGGATACGGACAGTTGCAGCCGCTGAGCCTCCACAAAGCAGTGACAAGCTGACTGAGTCCCTGGATGTGATCATAAATTGATAGATTACTTGCGATTGGGGACAGATGATCGCTCCTGGAAGAAAGAAGTCGCAATTTATCACTAAGGGGGGATATGATCAACATGTACAAATATATAAGGAGTCCATATAGTGAACTTGGTGTTGAGTTATTCACTTTACAGTCAACACAGAGGACAAGGGGGCACTCTTTACGTCTAGAGCAGAGGTGCTCAACCTGTGGCTCTCCAGCTGTTGCAAAACTACAAGTCCCATCATGCCTCTGCCTCTGGGTGTCATGCTTGTGGCTGTCGGAGTCTTGCTATGCCTCCTGGGACTTGTAGTTCCGCAACAGCTGGAGAGCCACAGGTTGAGCACCCCTGGTCTAGAGGAAAAGAGATTTCATCTCCAAATACGGAAAGGTTTCTTCACAGTAAGGGCTGTGAAAATGTGGAATGGACTTCCTGCAGTGGTGGTTCTGGCCAGCTCAGTGGATTGCTTTAAGAAAGGCCTGGATTATTTCCTAAGTGTACATAATATAAGTGGATACTAACATTTATAGGTAAAGTTGATCCGGGGAAAATCCAATTGCCTCTCGGGGGATCAGGAAGGAATTATTTCCCCTGCTTTAGCAAATTGGATCATGCTCTGCTGGGGTTTTTTGCCTTCCTCTGGATCAACTGTGGGTATAGAATTGGGTATATGGGATTGTATATTATTATTTTTATTTTTTTTTGTGGTTGAACTGGATGGATTTGTGTATTTTTTTCAACCTGACTAACTATGTAACTGTAGGCTTCATAATTACATCTGAACGCTGGCTGAAAGCTGCAGCCGCTGTCAGCCTGTCACTGCTCATGTAAAGGCTCAGCGGCCACAACTGTCCACATCCAGCTGCAGGAAGCCACAGGAAGATCTTTGCCGTGTGAATGAGATCTTATTCTAAATGGTCAGATTATATGACACTTGTCTCATTGCAGGTGGGCCTGGTGTTACAGTAAACTTCTGCATCCAAGACTGCCCCCGCACGCACCGGAGCTGCTCTTCAGGAAGGACAAGCACAAAACCGCTGGAGACGTGGGGACCCGAAGAGACGACGAACAAATAAAGACATCTGAGCAGCCCAATAGGATTGTACTGCAACCACCACAGATTTCATCCGGCGCTGCCGTCATTCTCTCATGGCGCAAATGCATTATTCAAAAAATAAACCAAATGAAAAAAAAAAGACGCAGAACAAACGTAATAAACTGAAGCACACATTCCTTTATAATTTGGAAACATGTTTTTGTTTTTTTGTTTTTCCAAGGACGTGAGAGATCATTTGGTTTTAATTCACCACCATTTTTATAGACAGAGCTGCGGAATGCATGTGACATAATCTCTTCAGATTTGATACTGTACATTCAGTGAGGAAGCAGAGCTATCAACAAGCCCTTCCCAACCCCCTTCCCAAAAAAAACAATTCTGCAAATTATGCCGGACGTTTTTTCCCGAGCATCTGCAAAGGGGACGATTGACTCTTCTCTTGCTTTGCTTTTTGTTCAGCCTGCGGGGATAAGGCCACCAACTCTGTGCGCCGGGGGACACTTAAGATAATGACAGTGTTATGATCGGCAGAGTGAAAGTTCCTTATGTTTGTGACAGAAGAATAGCTATGGCCGGTTTGTGCGATGTTTATAGTAAATATAAGGAGAAAATTAAAGGTGCGCTTCCAGTGTTGCCTTAGGTGGTATGTTGAATTTGCGGTTGAAGTATGTGTAGTGCGCAGTGATGATAGGAGCACCAGTAGTGTGGTGCCACATTAGTGTTTACTATTGGCAGCTTATGCAGAGCTCGTGTGTACAAATCACATGACCGGGCAAAAAGGTAACCTGTTGTGCCAATCAATGTGTCTCCCCATTGGTGAGAAGCCTCTCCCTTGTCTCTGTTATATTTCAAAGTCCAGTTGAACTTTCGCTAATTATTACTGTAATTATTACAGATATAAATATGGGCTTTTCTCACTTTTTTTTTTTTCAACTGCTAGTGCTGCAGCAAGGGTTAAAATTAGGGATGCACCGATAGAGTATTTACATGAGTATTCGTGAAAATGCCCCCCGATACCAAAACCAATACTTTGCAGTGCGATTTGCGTACATACCAAATGAATGGATGCAAATTTCACTGCAAAGAATCGTATGCAATTTGAACAGGGATGCGGTTTACCCATCGCGCCTGTGTGAACCCAGGCAGAGTGGTTTATTTTATCATTACAGTTACTTGTATAACGCCATCAATTTATGCAGATATTACACCTATATTATTTATTCACATCAGTCATGGAGCTTGCAATCTAAGGTCCCCAACTCACATTCATACATACAAATATTGGGGACAATTTAGGCAGGAGCCAATTAACCCACCAACATGTCTTAGAGTGAATCTTCTATGTGAGGTCAGCACAGGATATTTTACCCCTTGCTGCAGCACTTAGCACCATATTTACAGTGCATCTGGAAATAATTCACAGCTCTTCACTTTTTTTGTTTTGTTACAGCCTTTGTTCCAAAATGGATTAAATTCATTGTTTTCCTCCAAAATTCCATAAACAATACCCCATAATGTCATTGTGAAAGAAGTTTGTTTGCAACTTTAGAAAAAGAAAAAAAAAAAAATCACATGTACATACAGTAAGTATCACAGTCTTTGCTATAACACTCAGAATTGAGCTCAGGTGCCTCCTGTTTCCACTGATAATCATTGAGATGTTTTTACAACTTGATTGGAGTCCACCTGGGGTAATATCAGTTGATGGACATGATTTGGAAAGTCACACACCTGTCTATATAAGGTCCCACAGTTAACGGTGCATGTCAGAGCACAAACCAAGCCATGAAGATCAAGGGATTGTCTGTAGACCTCCGAAACAGGATTGTATCAAGGCACAGATCTGGCAAATGGCACAGAAACATTTCTGCAGCATTGAAGGCTCAATAAGCACAGTGGCCTCCATCCGTTAGTGGAAGAAGATTGGAACCGCCAGGACTCTTCCTAGAATGGGCCGCCCGGCCAAACTGAGTGATCGGGGGAGAAGGACCTTAGGGAGGTGAGCAAGAACCCGCTGGCCACTCTGACAGAGCTCCAGCGTTTCTTGGTGGAGGGAGGAGAATCTTATAGAAGAAAAATCATCTCTGCAGCACTCCACCAATCTCCTCAGTAAGAGGCACATGACAGCCTGCCCGGAGTTTTGCCAAACGGCATCTGAAGGACTCTGCCCATGAGAAACAAAATTCTCTGGTCTGATGAAACAAAGATTGAACTCTTTGGCCTGAATGGCAAGTGTCATGTCTGGAGGAAACCAGGCACCGCTCATCACCTGACCAATACCATCCCTACAGTGAAGCATGGTGGTGGCAGCATCATGCTGTGGGGATTTTTTTTTTTTTTCAGCGTCAGGAACTGGGAGACTAGTCTGGATCGAGGGAAAGATGAATGCAGCAATGTACAGAGACATCCTTGATGAGAACCTGCTCCAGAGCACTATGGACCTCAGACTGGGGCGAAGGTTCATATTTCAACAGGACAACAACCCTAAGCACACAGCCAAAATAACAAAGGAGTGGCTACGGGACAACTCTATGAATGTCCTTGAGTGGCCCAGCCAGAGCTCAGACTTGAACCCGACTTGACTATCTCTAGAGATGTGAAAATGGCTGTGCACCAACGCTCCCCATCCAACCTGATGGAGCTTGAGAGGTCCTGCAAAGAAGAATGAGAGAAACTGCCCAAAAATAGGTGTGCCAAGCTTGTAGCATCATACTCAAAAAGACTTGAGGCTGTAATTGGTGCCAAAGGTGCTTCAACAAAGTATTAAGCAAAAGGCTTTGAATACTTGTGTACATGGGATTTCTTATAAATTTGCAAAAAATTTCAAACTTTTTTTCACGTTGTCATTATGGGGTATTGTTTGTAGAATTTTGAGGAAAATAATTAATTGAATTCATTCTGGAATAAGGCTGTAACATAACAAAAAGTGAAGCGCTGTGAATACTTTCCGGATGCACTGAATTGGCAGCCTTATTACATTACAATTATAAATAGAGAGGGTGGAGTGGTGTTGTGCTCCAGGCAAATGACAATTTATTCACAAGAAGACAAAATATCTGTTTACTTATGTGTGCATATGTTTTTGGATATGGTTTTTGAAATTAAAAAAAAAAAAAAAAAAATCTAGACCTGTTGCAGAAAATTAAAACGGACAAAGACAACATCCTGCTGCTGTGGATCCCAACCACTATGCTCGACATCACATGCACTGCAGGTTCATACGGAATGAAACGCTTCCTCATCAACAGATAGAAACTTACACAAAATAGAGGGAAGTTGAATTTAAATTATAACCTTTTGTTAAGGTTTAACTTCTGCACACAGTGTAAAAAAAAAAAAAAAAAAAACACAACCTGACGGAGCAGAAAAGAGAATCTGACATCTATGCATAGTAACTAATCAGCTTCTAGCTTCAGTTAAAGTGTTACTAAACCCAGGAGCCTGCATTCACTATATCTGGTCCCCCACAGTACACGGAGATGCAATTATTGTAGTAAATATAAACTGCTAAATGCCTTTTCTCATCAGCAGTATATAGCAGTCTTTTGACTTCTATCGGTGTCTGGTTAAAGTTTGTAGGAGTTTTCATTCTACTTTGACTGTCCTATGAGTCTGCAGGACCCCTGACCCTCTGTGCCAATCATATACACCCCCCCCCCCTAAAAAAACAAAACAAAAAAAAAAAAAACATACCAAACAGAGCATGTGCAGAGTGCCCCCAAGGCTCTTCTATCAGGAGATGGATCAGGGACTGTGGAAAAAGGGGAGGATCAGAGACAACCATATCAAACAGCCTTTTTACACAATTTAGAGGATTAACCCCTTAGGTCTCACAATGAGTATAACAAGCATGCTTTACTGCATATAAAGAACGTTTTTTTTAACTCCGGTGGGTTTAGTACCACTTTAAGATAATACAAGTTCAAATCTGATCGCTTTCCATGCACATTTGTTCCAGATCCTGTCTTCTCCAGTCTTACTAAATTTCCCTCACGTTGGCTTCTTATTCTGAATTGGAGGACTTACTTTTTTTTTTTCAAAGTCCAACAGTTACCTGAATACAGGGTACAGTGCCCTTTCCCTGGAAAAAGATCAGCAGCCTGAATGCAGTAAACAACTTTGTTTTGTCTTAAATTTTTCTCATGTAGTCTGGCAGGCATGAATTATTATGTTTTTGCAGTTTAAAGTCTAAATGTTTTTGTACCTTAAAGTGAAAGTAAAGTATTTTTTTTTTTCAATTTGTACCTACAAGTAAGCCTATAATAAGGCTTACCTGCAGGCACAATGAATATCTCCTGAACTTGCATAGTTTAGGAGATATTCACACTGCATGCAGCCGGCGACGTCACTGGCGTATGTGCTCTGAAGGGACGGCATACCCGTGCTGTGCCTGCAGAGCTCAGTGCTGCGGGAGTGATGTCATCAGAGTCGGACGGGCAGAAAGCCCCAGAAAGGAAGACCGGGTGAAGATGGAAGCCCTTGTCAGCGTGCTTCTGGAAGGCTTCATTTTCAGGTAAGTCTTTTATAATGTGCTAGTATGAGATGCATGCTAGCACTTTATGACATTAATTTGCAGGGAGATATTTTTTTAAATTTTTTTTTTTTTTTAAGTAGCCCTGGCTCTTCAAAAGGCTGAGCACCCCTGCTTTATAACCTTTTATCAAATTAATAATAAAAAAAACAAACGGACACAAGTCCCAATACACAGAATCAGCAATAGAAGAGACCAAGTGGTGAAGGGAAGAACACAATATAAAATGAGTTCCTAACAAATGAAAGATGTGGAATTTTTATTACACATACCCAACGAAATATCCCATTTACACGTCAGACAACAGCCAAAAAGACAGTTAAAATACATGTAGGTGTATACACACCACTGCCACACTTCTCAGCCCGGCAAAGGCACGCTTGCTTCTTGGTTTAATTTTATCATTTCTTGAATCGCCTCCCTTCTGGGCACTAAAGAGCAAACAATGATTTTAAAATCTACAAGTCAAAACTTATCTTTTATTTGGTTTAGAGTGGAGCGGGATTAGAACCCGTCAGCTTTTTACCGCTGTCAGCATCCACGTTAGAGTGAATCTCCCTATTTGTCCTCCATTCGTCGTCATTAAAATAGTGAAAGTAAATCTGAACTTTTGGGTTGTCACCAAAACAGGAATATGGGGGGGGGGATCTGACAATGGGGACACTAGTTCTGTTGACAACTAGGGATTTCCTCACACTCCCCGTTTTGGGTTTGGGACAGGTCCTAGGAAAAAAAAAGACTCAGTTAGACTTACCGGTGACGGTATTTCTAAGAGCCTTTCAGGACAACCCCGGAGAGAGTGTAGCTCCACCTTGTAATTAGGAAACACATGCCCACTTTAAAAACACCTCCTCTTCCTCCATGGCTTCAGTTATTGTGGCCTTCCGATGCTGGAAAACAAAGCACAGAAAGCACAACACCATGGTAGAACTTAATACATTTACTAAGCATAACCTAGGGAGGGAAGTAACGGTTGTCCTGAAAGGCTCTTAGAAATACCGTCACCGGTAAGTCTAACTGAGTCTTTCTCAAATCGCCTTTCAGGACAACCCCGGAGAGGATAACCGAGAAACTTACCCTAGGGCGGGACTACTGCCTGCAGTACCTTCCTGCCGAAGGCCTGATCTGCTGCAGACAGTAGATCTAACCGGTAGTGCCGGAGAAATGTCGAATAACTGGACCAAGTGGCAGCCTTGCAGATTTGTTCAGGCGTTGCACCGGCCCTTTCAGCCCAGGAAACTGCCGTGGATCTAGTAGAGTGGGCAGCAATACCTGAGGGAGGTATTTCTCCTTTTTCTTTATAGGCTTCTGTTATAGCCAACTTAAGCCACCTACCCAGCGTACTTTTAGAAGCTTTCTCCCCCTTGCGTGATCCAGAAAATATCACAAAGAGGGCGTTTGATTTTCTAAAATCTTTAGTAACTTTCAGAAACGGTAATAGACACCTTCTCACATCCAATGTGTGAAAAACTTCCTCTCCTGCATTTGCTGGGGTTGCAGAGAATGTAGGTAACACTATTTCCTGTGATCGATGGAAAGTTGAGGATACTTTCGGTAGGAATGCTGGATCCGTCCTCAGTACCACCCTGTCCTGATAAATTCTAAGGAAGGGTTCTGTAATAGCTAGAGCTTGGAGCTCGCTGACTCTCCTGGCCGAGGTGATGGCCACCAAAAAGATTGTTTTTAAAACCACCTTCTGTAAAGAAGCTTCCTGTAAGGGTTCAAACGGTGCTCCCGAGAGACCCTGTAAAACTGTAGACAAATCCCAACTGGGAAAGTCTTTAAGGGCTACTGGTCTATTTCGAGCAAGAGCCCTAAAAAATCTAGAAATTAAAGTTTCTTTAGATAAAGTCTTTTCAAAGAAAACTGATAAGGCAGCCACCTGAGTCTTCAGGGTACTGGCTGCGAGACCCTTCTCCATTCCTTCATGGAGAAACTCCAAGACGGACACCGTGCTCTTGACCTTGAGTTCTCTAGAACTGCACCAGGAGTTGAACTTTTTCCAGACCTTCATGTAAATAGCCTGTGTAACTGCCTTCCTACTAGACAGCAGGGTCTTTACTACTTTATCTGAGAGACCTTTGGCTTTTAATAGGTCCTCCTCAGAAACCAGGCGGTTAGCTGTAGGAGTTCCACCTCAGGATGACTTACTGTCCCCTGGGATAACAGATCTTTTCTGAGTGGTAACCTCCATGGGGGCTTCGAGGCTAGGTTTCGAAGACCCGCGAACCAGGGCCTTTTTGGCCAAAAAGGAGTGACTAGTATTAAGTCTGTCCTTTCTTCCCTGAATTTCCTCAGTACTAGTGGAATTAGAGGAAAGGGGGGAAAGGCGTAGCACAGCTGGTAATGCCAGGGGTGAGCAAATGCGCCCAACCCTATTGCTGCATCTCCTCGGTGAAGAGAAAAGAATCTGTCCACCTTTGAGTTCTGCTGGCTGGCGAAAAGGTCTACCTGTGGAACCCCCCAGGCCTCGGAGATCATCAGGAACACTTCCTGATTCAGACTCCATTCTGCCTCCAGCAATTTGCGCCTGCTTAGGAGGTCCGCAAACAAATTCTGAGAGCCCTTCAGATGCACTGCCGATAGTGAGGCTGTGTTCTGCTCTGCCCAGGCTAACAACAGATTGGCCAGCTCCATCAAGCTCCTGCTTCTGGTTCCCCCTTGCTTCATAATGTAGGTAACTGCTGTCGTGTTGTCTGACAACACCTGGACGTGGTGGCCTCTCAAATTCTGCTGAAAGGCCACTAAACCCAGAAAGATCGCCTTCAACTCCCTCCAGTTGGATGATCTTTGAGCTTCCTGTTTGGACCAGACCCCCTGAGATGTCTGACCATCCAGATGGGCTCCCCAGCCCCAGGCACTTGCGTCTGTAGTAAGGCGCTTGTCCACAGGAAAGGTCCACACCAGGCCCCTTGAGAGGTTTGCCTGGTCTCTCCACCACCAAAGAGCCCTTTTCGTCCTTGACGAAATTTTTAGCTGTTTTTCCAAAGGATCCTGATGGGACCAGCTTGACAGAACCTCCCTCTGAAGGGGTCTGGAATGGAACCTGGCCCACTGAACAGCCGGGATTGCTGCCGTAAGCAGGCCCAGAACTGCCATAGCCGTCCTGACTGAGACTGTCTGGTTGCTCTGTATCCACTGTACAGCTAGCTGCAACTTTTCCTGTTTTTCCAACGGCAGGAAAACTTTCTGGAGAATCGAATTTAATGTATACCCCAGAAATTTAATTTCCTGTGAGGGGGTTAGGATTGACTTCTCTAGATTTAGAAGCCATCCCAGGCCCTCGAGGTGAGACTGGGCCCTCTGGAGATTGACTAGGACCTGCTCCCTGGAGTCTGCAAAAAACAAAAGGTCGTCCAGGTAAGGGACGACTGGAATCCCCTTCAATTTCAGGGGCTTCAAAGCCTCTGCCATAATCTTCGTAAAGACCCTGGGAGAGGACGAGAGTCCGAACGGCAGAGCCCTGAATTGGAGGTGCCATACCGAACTCCCCACCTTCAATGCCAGGCGCAGGAACTGCTGCGATGCCTGATGAATTGGTATATGAAGGTAGGCATCCCTCAGATCCAGGGATGCCATGAAGCATTCTGGGGTCAACAGCTTTGTGATGGAGAAAATTGTATCCATCCTGAAATGTTTGTACCTAATGAACCTGTTCAGAAATTTCAGATTCAGGATTAGACGGTACTTCCCTGAGGGTTTTTTCACCAGAAAAATATGTGAGTAAAAACCCCCGCCCTGCTGATTTACTGGGACTTGAATCAGAACCTCTTGCTGTATCAGCTCCTGTAACAAAAGCTTCATTGCAGAGGCCTTCTCCTGATCCCTTGGCAATGTTGTCACGTAAAACCTGCTCGGGGGTAGTTCTGAAAACTCCAACCTGTACCCCTGATCAACAACGCTCTTCACGAACAGATTTGGAGACAGCCTGTCCCATTGTTCGCGAAAAGCTGACAGTCTCCCCCCCACTGGGGAGATATTGTCACTTGCTCTTAGGGGACTGCTCTGGGGGAGATCTAAAGAGGACTCCACCCTTGCCTTTGCCCTTCTGTGAACCCCATCTGCTCTTGCGCTCCTGGTCTTTTTTATGGGACTGCTGAAAAGCACGAAAATTCTTTTTGGCAATCTGCTTTTTCTTAACTGGAAAAGCCTTCTTTTTATCGGCTGTTCTATCCAGCACAGACTCTAAATCGGGACCAAAGAGCAAGTCACCCGAGAAGGGAAGACCACACAGCTTGACCTTAGAAGCAGTGTCCCCAGACCATGTTTTCAGCCAAACTGCTCTCCTGGCTGAATTTACAAGAGCCGAAGACCTAGCGGCCAGTTTAACCGATTCTGCTGATGCATCCGCCATGTATTTGACTGCATTCAGGATCAGTGGAAAGGACTCTAAGAGATCCTTGCGGGGTGTCCCCGCCTCAATATGGCTCTTCAGCGTCTCTACCCAACATTCCAGATTCCTGGCCACCACCGTAGCTGCCATTGCTGGTTTTAGACTGACTGACGCAGCATCCCAAGCTTTTTTAAGGATGGAGTCAGCTTTTTTGTCCATTGGGTCTTTAACCACTTCAATACAGGGCACTTTCACCCCCTTCCTTCCCAGCCCAATTTTCAGCTTTCAGCGCTCTAGCACTTTCAGTGACAATTGCGTGGTCATGCTACACTGTACTCAAATGAAATTGTTATCATTTTGTTCGCACAAATAGAGCTTTATTTTGGTGGTATTTATTCACGACTCCGTTTTTTTTTTTGCGATATAAGCGCAAAAAAAGCGGAAATTTGGGAAAAAAACAATATTTTCTTTTTTCTATTTGAAAAGAAATCCAATAAAATCAAATTTTGTCATAAATTTAAGCCAAAATGTATTCTGCTACATGTTTTTGGTAAAAAAAATTCCGTTAAGTGTATAATAATTGGTTTGTGTGATCACGGACATATGTACGCAAATGATCATGTACATATGTGTGCAGGTGATCACGTACATATGTGTGCAGATAATCATTGGGACATGTGATTTTAGTGGGACATATGTGGGGGACATGTTTTTATTATTAGGGACATGTGTTTTTATTATTTGGGGACATGTATGTTTTGGGGACATGTGTGTTTTGGGGACATGTATGTTTTGGGACATGTGTGTTTTGGGGACATATGTGGGGACTGTGTTTGTACTGTGTGGTGTGTTGTGTGTTGACACTACACTGATGATCAGTGAGTAAAAAGCTGTAAAAAGCAGCCCATACTCACTGATCATCAGCCGGCTGCAGCGATCTGCTCTCTTCTCCTCAGCGGTGACTTCCGTGTGAGGAGAGGAGAGCCGATTGCCTAGCAACCGGCTGTTTGTTTACATCACATGACGGCCGTGATTGGACACGGCCGTCATGTGATCAGGAGGGCCAATCACAGAGCCCTCCTGCCGATCTGAGATGTGCCGTGTCCGGGTGACACGAGCACATCGGGATCGCGCCGCTGCGCGGGCGCGCGCGCGATCCCGCTACTCCTGAAGGACGTTCCTGAACGTCCTATCAGGAGCAGGCGGCTCCCACCCGGCCGTATATATACATTGGCCGGGTGGGAAGTGGTTAAGGATCCCCATATCCTCAAAGGCTAGATCCGTTCGTCTGGATACCTGCGAGAAAGCTGCATCGACTCTGGGTTTTTTGTTCCAAACCTCTGAGTCCTTATCTTCGAAGGGAAACCTTCTCTTGAGAGCTTTAGAGAAGAAAGGGGCTTTTTCTGGGTCCTTCCACTCCTTTCTCACTGAGTCTGAGAGGACCCTGTGGACTGGAAAAACTCTCCGTTTTGTTTCGTCCAACCCCTGGTACATTTTGTCATGAACTGACAGTTGTACTTTTTCTTCTTGAATTTCTAGAGTAGTGTAGATTGCTTTTAGAATATCATCTACTTCCTCTAGTGATAGCTTGAATTTGGAGCCCCTGCTATCTTCTTCCTCTTCCTCCTCAGAATCCCTGAAGGAGATGAGAGTACTACCCCCTTCGTCTCCAGACTCTTCAGTTTCCACCTGTCTGGATGACGACGCCCTGGGGCTGGGCGGTAAGTTCTGAGGCTCGGTCTGTGCGGGAGGGTTTTGTATCAGGATGGACCTGACTGAACTCAAGGAGTTTGTCAGCTCTTTAACCGAAGAAAACAAATCCTTATATTGTTGAGATGTTTCCTCTTCCACCAATTCTCTGATACAATTTCTGCACATTGCCTTCTGCCATGAATCTCTGAGGGGGGTCTTGCAAGAAGGACATTTTCTCTGACCTGGTCTAGCTTTTCCTAGTGATTTTTCCTGAAACGACATACAGGTTTAACTCACTAAAAGCTCTCAACAACCAGTTGCTTAACACCAAGCCAGTGCAGAGACCCACCACCAAACAGACCACTAGTGAGACCCCAGAACTAGGCTGCAAAAGGTCAGAGCGAAGTCCACCTCTGACCTGCAGCGACAGGCCCCCAAGAGGGGGGAACAGACAAAGACATAGCCCAACAGTAAAGCAGAGGGTGCCAGTGCACCTTACGTACCTGGGCTGGACCGGTGCTAGGGGCGCCTGTCTCCGCCATAGCTGGCTTACACTCTTCCATCGTTTGAGTGAGGCAGCTATCACAAACAGCTCTGTCGTTTTAAATTTTCCCGGCCGCCGCGTCATCAGGGCCGGCCGGAAGCGGAAGCACGCGGTCACCTGACCCGCCCCATGATCCCTGCGTTCCAGGCGCTTGAACCACGGCGCCACGCCCCCTCAGAGCGCCCGCGCGTCACCGTGAACAACGCCGTCGCCGCCCGGGACCCGGCGCCGAAAACGGAGCCATGCCGCTGACCTGCAGCGGCCTCCGCCAGCAACAGAGCCCTCCCTGCGCTAACCAGCGGACACCCGACGCCGGCACTCCGAGGGTCCTTACTCCCGTGAGATGGCGGGACCAGGAGCTCCAGGAGTCCTCTCCCCGTGGAGATGCTGCTGGGGGTCAAAAAGAAACAACCTGCAACGAAAGGTAAGCCTTACTCCCCTGCAGAGAGTGTAGCTCTCCCTGGTTCAGGCACATGCTTCCTCCAAGGAGGAAACACAATAACTGAAGCCATGGAGGAAGAGGAGGTGTTTTTAAAGTGGGCATGTGTTTCCTAATTACAAGGTGGAGCTACACTCTCTCCGGGGTTGTCCTGAAAGGCGATTTGAGAAAAAAAAATTACCCCGGTGAGAGACAGATGGGCAAAAATTACAAAGAAAAACAGACAGAGGTTATAACCCTCCATTGTAAAATGAGTTTCACTTTAAAGCAAAACTAAGTAAAGAACTTAAGTTGCACTTCTGTTTGTCAGAAAGCAATATTTGTTTATAAAACGTGGTTTTTGGACATTAAAAGTTGCATGACAAAGTTGTTCCCCATATTTTCCAGTGATAACCATTCATATATGCACGACTTAAAGTTGCAGCGACTTCAAAGTAGTTCATGTACTGCTTTGGTCCATATAAGATTCAGGTAATTCAGAATATTAATGTGCAAGTTTATGGCATATTTTGGCCCAGGAAAAAAAAAAAAGCTTGCTATTGGAACTGCATACAAATAAAAGGGAAAATCTAAGGCCAGCTTCACAACTCTGTATTTTTAGTAATACACCATGCATGTGCTGCCATACATTTTGTACGGCACCCCAGCACGCACCTTCGATACAGAACACTGCATAACACTAGGATTGTGGTGCGTTGGCAGCCCATTCAAATAAATAAGCTGCCTTGATGTAACGTGTGCCCTATTGCACCTCACAGATGTAAAAAAAGGAGCCTTATAAGTTTTAAGCAAACTACAGATACCGTAAAGCACATTTGAAGCAGGGAGTACAGAGAAAATAATTTGCTTATAAGGAAATAAAGGGACCCTGTTAAAAAGGACCTCATGTTAAAACTAAAACAAGTTTCAGAAAGCAGATGTCCAAAATGGAACTCTAGCATTCAATAGTAGTGCAATTAGGCATCAGGGAGAGCATCCAAATCCCAATATGCAATTCAAGGGAGTCATATAAACAGAACATTAGATAGCACATTTAGGCGAGGGCGGCTCTTAACATAATTGTGTGTGTTGGTGCAATGTGATGCCATTCATACTGAATAGCACCCTGCCAATGGGCATACGCTTTAGCGCACCACATTACCATATGTCGTAGCACACCTTTTTTGTACATTAGGCAGCCCATGCAAATGAATGGTCTGTCTTAATGCATCACGTTAACACCGGCATAGTGTGCACCTGCTAATGCAGCATAACAGCGTGAAGACAGATTTTAAGTGGATAGAGGACCAGGAAAGTAAGATTTATTTTTTTCTTCACTTACTATAAAATCTTTTTCCTGAAGTCCACTGAGGGACACAGGAACATTAGGACTTCTGGAACACTTGGGTTATATTGCCACTTACAGGTGGTTGGAATACTGGCAAACAAATGTTAAGTCGCCTCCGACTGTCACATTTCAGTTTTGTGAGCAGTACAAGAGTTACCAAAACAGAGGGGCAGAACTTCTGTGCTTCATTAGGAAGTAAACTTCCCTCTAATGTTTGTACCTATAAGGCTATTAAGTACTGTAAATATCTCAGACCGCTTTCACACTGGGGTGGTTTTCAGGTGCTTTAGCGCAAAAAAAAAAAAAGGCGCCTGTAAAGCGCTTGAAAGAAGCCTCATCTGCACTCCCAATGTGAAAGCCCAAGTGCTTTAAGAGCCCTTTCACACTGCCATCGCCCGAAAAATGCTCGGAACGCGCCGCTTAACCACCTTCAGACCGGACCATTTTGCTGGTAAATGACCAGAGGTCTTTTTACAATTTGGCACTGCGCTGCTTTAACTGGTAATTGCGCGGTCATGCAATGTTGTACCCAAACAAAATTTGCGTCCTTTTCTTCCCACAAATAGAGCTTTCTTTTGATGGTATTTGATTGCCTCTGCGATTTTTATTTTTTGCGATATAAACGTAAAAAGACCGCAAATTTTGAAAAAAAAATGATATTTTCTACTTTTTGTTATTAGAAAGATCCAATAAACTCAATTTTAGTCATACATTTAGGCCAAAATGTATTCAGCCACATGTCTTTGGTAAAAAAAAAGTCAATAATTGTATATTTATTGGTTTGCGCAAAAGTTGTCACATCTACAAACTAAGGTACGGTTTCTGGAATTTACGCAGCTTTTAGTTTACGACTGCCTATCTCATTTCTTGAGGTGCTAAAATGGCAGGGCAGTACAAACCCCCCCCCAAATGACCCCATTTTGGAAAGTAGACACCCTAAGGAAATTGATAAGTGGCATGTTGAGCCCATTGAATATTTTATTTTTTTGCCTCAAGCGATTGAATAATGACAAAAAAAAAATTTTTTTTTTTTTTTTTTACACAAAGTTGTCACTAAATGATATATTGCTCACACATGCTATGGGCATATGTGAAATGACACCCCAAAATAAATTCTGCTGCTTCTCCTGAGTACGGGGATACCACATATGTGGGACTTTTTGGGAGCCTAGCCGCGTACGGGGCCCCGAAAACCAAGCACCGCCTTCAGGCTTTCTAAGGGCGTAAATTTTTGATTTCACTTCTCACTACCTATTACAGCTTTGAAGGCCATAAAATGCCAAGATGGCACAAAACCCCCACAAATGACCCCATTTTAGAAAGTAGACACCCCAAGCTATTTGCTGAGAGGCATTTTGAGTCCATGGAATATTTTATATTTTGCCACAAGTTGCGGGAAAATTACAAACTTTTTTTTTTTTTTTTTCACAAAGTTGTCACTAAATGATATATTGCTCACGCATGCCATGGGCATATGTGAAATGACACCCCAAAATAAATTCTGCTGCTTCTCCTGAGTACGGGGATACCACATATGTGGGACTTTTTGGGAGCCTAGCCGCGTACGGGGCCCCGAAAACCAAGCACCGCCTTCAGGCTTTCTAAGGGCGTTACAGTTTTGAAGGCCATAAAATGCCAAGATGGCACAAACCCCCCCCAAATGACCCCATTTTGGAAAGTAGACACCCCTAAATTTAGGGGTACACTAGTGAGACTAGGTAATAAATGGCGGGTGCCCTGAAACTATAAAAAAAATAACTAACCAACCAGCGTCACCTGTAACAGTTATATGGTGATCACTGGTGAAAGGGTTAACTAGGGGGCAATCAGGGGGCTTTATGCGGTAGTATATGGGGGTCCCTGGCGCTATAAAAAGCTGCGGCGAACCTAAATACCTACCTGCCTAACTAGCGTCACCTGTGACACTAATACAGTGATCAGAAAAACGATTGCTTATTAGGCTGGGTTCACACTGGAGCGATGCGGGAACGCCACGAATCCGCGGCGGGTTCCCGCATCACATGCCTCCCGGCGGCAGTTCACACTGCCCTATGCGAACTGCTGGGAGTGTCAGTGAAATGTTAATGACACCCCCAGATCAGTTCGCATATCGCAGTGCGATCTGCAAACTCGGATCGCATGGTGTGAACACCCATGCGATCCGATTCTGCTGCGGACCAAAAAAAGGGTCCCGTGCGAGTGTGCGGCGGGTGCGACACGAATTCAGCCATACTATCTGTATGGCTGAACTCGAATCGCACAGAGATCGGATGTGATTTGCACTGCAGTGCGGTGCGAATCACATCCGTTCTCATAAATCGCTGCAATGTGAACCCAGCCTTAGTGACACTGGCGACGGGGGGTGATCACGGGGTTAAACCTTTATTGGGGGGGTTAGGGGGGTACCTTAGAACTAAAGGGGGCTAACCCTAACTGCCCTAACAGTTATTACAGTCACAAATTACACCCGCCGGGTGATCAGGGGGTTAAACCTTTATTAGGTAATAAATGGCGGGTGCCCTGAAACTATAAAAAAATAACTAACCAACCAGCGTCACCTGTAACAGTTATATGGTGATCACTGGTGAAAGGGTTAACTAGGGGGCAATCAGGGGGCTTTATGCGGTAGTATATGGGGGTCCCTGGCGCTATAAAAAGCTGCGGCGAACCTAAATACCTACCTGCCTAACAAGCGTCACCTGTGACACTAATACAGCGATCAGAAAAACGATCGCTTATTAGGCTGGGTTCACACTGGAGCGATGCGGGAACGCCATGAATCCGCGGCGGGTTCCCGCATCGCATGCCTCCCGGCGGCAGTTCACACTGCCCTATGTGAACTGCTGGGAGTGTCAGTGAAATGTTAATGACACCCCCAGATCAGTTCGCATATCGCAGTGCGATCTGCAAACTCGGATCGCATGGTGTGAACACCCATGCGATCCGATTCTGCTGCGGGCCAAAAAAAGGGTCCCGTGCGAATTTGCGGCGGGTGCGACACGAATTCAGCCATACTATCTGTATGTAAAGTTAGGGGGAAAACACTGCGCTAAAGTTAAACGTATATAAAAGAACGGCCTCAACAGCCAAAAATAGCAGCTAACACTAAAAACAAACAAAGTTCAGCAAACAAAAGGAAAAATTTGTGTAGCGCTTCAATAGTAATAAGTGTAATCAACATAAATTGAAAAGAATAATCAAATAACAAAAATCATATAGTTAATATAAATAATTCAAGGAAAAAGTCCATAAGATGGGCACCAATTTCACAATAAAGCTGGTATGGAAATGACTGGACCGTCATAAGGCAAAAACAGATCGCGCTAAGCAGATGTGTTCATGTAAGTCAGCTTGTCTGTAAACGTCAAAGAGGGTAGATAAATACTTCTTACCAACTCTGTTGGACTCACACAGTCGTATGACAGTTGAGTCTGGAAAGGCTTGAGGTCACAATCTGGGACCAAGGAGTATATGGAGGGAGGTCCGTTGGACTGGTGGAGGAACTTCAAACGGCTGTATGCTCAATGGTGTGTTTCACAGATGGAACATCGAGGTAGTTTGAAATCCAGCTCAGACGCGGCCCATTACACCGATACTCCAATCACCCCAAGTGGGGAGGAAAATGTTTGGGGGTTTAGACCAAAAAGAAGAGAAAAAAGAAAAAAGAGCTCCACATGGTGCGGGTCAGACGGTATAAAATGTGAATTTATTGAAGTCAAAAAGTTATTAATGACTTGGTGATCACAAAAATAGAATAAAATAAAGTTAAAAGCAATGTAGGGTGCCAACGGGCCGCGTCTGAGCTGGATTTCAAACTACCTCGATGTTCCATCTGTGAAACACACCATTGAGCATACAGCCGTTTGAAGTTCCTCCACCAGTCCAACGGACCTCCCTCCATATACTCCTTGGTCCCAGATTGTGACCTCAAGCCTTTCCAGACTCAACTGTCATACGACTGTGTGAGTCCAACAGAGTTGGTAAGAAGTATTTATCTACCCTCTTTGACGTTTACAGACAAGCTGACTTACATGAACACATCTGCTTAGCGCGATCTGTTTTTGCCTTATGACGGTCCAGTCATTTCCGTACCAGCTTTATTGTGAAATTGGTGCCCATCTTATGGACTTTTTCCTTGAATTATTTATATTAACTATATGATTTTTGTTATTTGATTATTCTTTTCAATTTATGTTGATTACACTTATTACTATTGAAGCGCTACACAAATTTTTCCTTTTGTTTGCTATACTATCTGTATGGCTGAACTCGAATCGCACAGAGATCGAATGTGATTTGCACTGCAGTGCGGTGCGCATCACATTCGTTCTCATAAACCGCTGCAATGTGAACCCAGCCTTAGTGACACTGGCGACTGGGGGTGATCACGGGGTTAAACCTTTATTGGGGGGGTTAGGGGGGCACATTAGAACTAAAGGGGGCTAACCCTAACTGCCCTAACAGTTATTACAGTCACAAATGACACCAATGCAAAAAAAAAAAAAAAAAAAAGCAATTGGTGTCACTGTGACTGGGGGGGGGGGGCAGGGGTAATTGGGGGGTGATCGGGGGGTAAAGGGGGGGTGTGCCTGGCATGTTCTACTGTATGTGTGGTGTGTTGGTGCAACTCACCGAACCTCTCTCCTCGGTGCCGGAACGAAAAATACCGACACGGAGGAGAGATTACATCACTTCCTCTCTTGTGTTTACATTACAGGAGAGGAAATGATGTCACGGGACATTTTCATTCGTCGGGAGCGATCGCGAGGGGGTGGCCATGAATGAATGGCCGTTCCCTCGTCCGGGATCGCTCCCGAACGAATACCGACCGCCGCAGGCACCGGGCGGGGGCCCGATCGGGCCCCCGACCGGCGGGCAGGCAAGGACGTACATGTAAGCCCTTATGCCTGCCCGTGCCATTCTGTCGACGTACATCGTCGTGCGGCGGTCGGCAAGTGGTTAAACTAGCAGCGCTTTACCAGTGTTTTTCAAGCGCTAGTGGGGCACTTTTAACCCCTGCTAGTGGCCAAATAAAGGGTTAAAAGTGCCCACAAAGCACAGCTGCCAAAAGCGCTTTGCAGGAGTTTTGCAGGCGCTTTCCATTGATTTCAATGGGAAGGGGTGCTTTAGGAGCGGTGTATTCACCGCTCCAAAGAAGATGCTTGCAGGACTTTTTTCTTTTTGACGCCCTGCCAGTGCAGCTCCTTAGTGTGAAAGCACTCGGGCTTTCACATTGGGATTACTGGTGCGGCTTCTTTCAGGCGCTTTTTTTTTTAAAGCTAAAGCACCTGAAAAACGCCCCAGTGTCAAAGGGATCTCAGTGTGAAAGCACTTGGGCTTTCACATTGGGATTGCAGATGAGGCTTCTTTCAAGAGCTTTAGGCTCCATGCACACTGGAGCTCATAAACTGCAGTTTATTGGAGTTTGGGCGTTTTTTTTTTTTTAAAAAGGCCATAAACTCCACTCTATGTTAGCCTATGTGTCCATGCACACATGGACGTTTTTCAGCTTTAACGAGCAGTGGAATTTATGGGCTTTTTTTCTGAACGCCAGAAATTCACGTTCAAAGTGCCGTTTTTCACCGCCAAAAAAAACAAACGCTGATAAACGCGCGTTAATTAGTGTTCGGCGTTCTATTTCTTCAATGCATTGTGGGAGTTTGGAATGCACTGTGGGATTTTTGGAGTGTCCTCTGTGTATTTTTATTGAAAACGCCCATAAACGCTAATAACACTCATAAACGCTAGTACAAAACGCTGTTAAAAGCAAGTTTTTCAACCAGCGTTTTTTGCCAGCAATCTGGCGTCCAGAAAAAGCTTTTTTGAGCTTCAGTGTGCATGGAGCCTGTTGGACTGGTGGAGGAACTTCAAACGGCTGTATGCTCAATGGTGTGTTTCACAGATGGAACATCGAGGTAGTTTGAAATCCAGCTCAGACGCGGCCCATTACACCGATACTCCAATCACCCCAAGTGGGGAGGAAAATGTTTGGGGGTTTAGACCAAAAAGAAGAGAAAAAAGAAAAAAGAGCTCCACATGGTGCGGGTCAGACGGTATAAAATGTGAATTTATTGAAGTCAAAAAGTTATTAATGACTTGGTGATCACAAAAATAGAATAAAATAAAGTTAAAAGCAATGTAGGGTGCCAACGGGCCGCGTCTGAGCTGGATTTCAAACTACCTCGATGTTCCATCTGTGAAACACACCATTGAGCATACAGCCGTTTGAAGTTCCTCCACCAGTCCAACGGACCTCCCTCCATATACTCCTTGGTCCCAGATTGTGACCTCAAGCCTTTCCAGACTCAACTGTCATACGACTGTGTGAGTCCAACAGAGTTGGTAAGAAGTATTTATCTACCCTCTTTGACGTTTACAGACAAGCTGACTTACATGAACACATCTGCTTAGCGCGATCTGTTTTTGCCTTATGACGGTCCAGTCATTTCCGTACCAGCTTTATTGTGAAATTGGTGCCCATCTTATGGACTTTTTCCTTGAATTATTTATATTAACTATATGATTTTTGTTATTTGATTATTCTTTTCAATTTATGTTGATTACACTTATTACTATTGAAGCGCTACACAAATTTTTCCTTTTGTTTGCTATACTATCTGTATGGCTGAACTCGAATCGCACAGAGATCGAATGTGATTTGCACTGCAGTGCGGTGCGAATCACATTCGTTCTCATAAACCGCTGCAATGTGAACCCAGCCTTAGTGACACTGGCGACTGGGGGTGATCACGGGGTTAAACCTTTATTGGGGGGGTTAGGGGGGCACATTAGAACTAAAGGGGGCTAACCCTAACTGCCCTAACAGTTATTACAGTCACAAATGACACCAATGCAAAAAAAAAAAAAAAAAAAGCAATTGGTGTCACTGTGACTGGGGGGGGGGGGGGGCAGGGGTAATTGGGGGGTGATCGGGGGGTAAAGGGGGGGTGTGCCTGGCATGTTCTACTGTATGTGTGGTGTGTTGGTGCAACTCACCGAACCTCTCTCCTCGGTGCCGGAACGAAAAATACCGACACGGAGGAGAGATTACATCACTTCCTCTCTTGTGTTTACATTACAGGAGAGGAAATGATGTCACGGGACATTTTCATTCGTCGGGAGCGATCGCGAGGGGGTGGCCATGAATGAATGGCCGTTCCCTCGTCCGGGATCGCTCCCGAACGAATACCGACCGCCGCAGGCACCGGGCGGGGGCCCGATCGGGCCCCCGACCGGCGGGCAGGCAAGGACGTACATGTAAGCCCTTATGCCTGCCCGTGCCATTCTGTCGACGTACATCGTCGTGCGGCGGTCGGCAAGTGGTTAAACTAGCAGCGCTTTACCAGTGTTTTTCAAGCGCTAGTGGGGCACTTTTAACCCCTGCTAGTGGCCAAATAAAGGGTTAAAAGTGCCCACAAAGCACAGCTGCCAAAAGCGCTTTGCAGGAGTTTTGCAGGCGCTTTCCATTGATTTCAATGGGAAGGGGTGCTTTAGGAGCGGTGTATTCACCGCTCCAAAGAAGATGCTTGCAGGACTTTTTTCTTTTTGACGCCCTGCCAGTGCAGCTCCTTAGTGTGAAAGCACTCGGGCCTTCACATTGGGATTGCTGGTGCGGCTTCTTTCAGGCGCTTTTTTTTTTTAAAGCTAAAGCACCTGAAAAACGCCCCAGTGTCAAAGGGATCTCAGTGTGAAAGCACTTGGGCTTTCACATTGGGATTGCAGATGAGGCTTCTTTCAAGAGCTTTAGGCTCCATGCACACTGGAGCTCATAAACTGCAGTTTATTGGAGTTTGGGCGTTTTTTTTTTTTTTAAAAGGCCATAAACTCCACTCTATGTTAGCCTATGTGTCCATGCACACATGGACGTTTTTCAGCTTTAACGAGCAGTGGAATTTATGGGCTTTTTTTCTGAACGCCAGAAATTCACGTTCAAAGTGCCGTTTTTCACCGCCAAAAAAAACAAACGCTGATAAACGCGCGTTAATTAGTGTTCGGCGTTCTATTTCTTCAATGCATTGTGGGAGTTTGGAATGCACTGTGGGATTTTTGGAGTGTCCTCTGTGTATTTTTATTGAAAACGCCCATAAACGCTAATAACACTCATAAACGCTAGTACAAAACGCTGTTAAAAGCAAGTTTTTCAACCAGCGTTTTTTGCCAGCAATCTGGCGTCCAGAAAAAGCTTTTTTGAGCTTCAGTGTGCATGGAGCCTTACTGGCGCTTTTTTTTTTTTAACACTAAAGCGCCTGAAAAACGCCCCAGTGTGAAAGGGGTCTTAAACTTGTACCGTTTACTCTATACTGCGCCTATGACGCCATCGGCACGCTGAAGGAATGCCCGCCCGTGCAGTTTCTTCCGTGCCCTGGGCTGTGACCAGCAGCTCCTGCGCCCATGTTACACGGCTCTAGCCAGTCACACAGCCGGAGACAACGGACCTGGAAGGAAGAAAGGTGAAGATTAATGCAGCCTCCAGTGAGGACCACGAGGGCTTCGTTTGCAGGTTAGTTTCACATAATGTGCTAGTATGCGATGCATACTAGCACATTATGCCTTTACTTTGCAGGTCACAAAAAAAAAAAAGTAAGCAGGGTTTACTTCCTCTTTCAAGAAAAAGATTTCATAGCAAGTGCAAAAATTCGACATATTTCTACTTGTCCATTGAAGGACACAGAAACGTTCAGTATTTTTGAATAATTGAGAAGTGCAAACTAAGGGATGGGCAGGTGCCAGAGATGCACCAAATGTGGACATTACAGTAATAGTATATGAAAGAATTCACACCTGCAAGAAGGCTAGACGAAGGAGGGCCAACCAAATATGGAACTTGCCATGACAAGGAGAGGCTACCGAGGATCAACTTGGTGCTCCAGAACAGAACAGATAATCGCCATTTAAGAAAAAACGTGCTAACTGAAGAAGCCAAGGTGGGTGAATGAAGGACCAACCAGCCATGCACCAAAAAAAACTGGTGGAAAAGAAGCTTGGACAAACAGAACAGGTCCAGGAAAACAAACAAACCGGTCAACAGCTTAAAGTGTGTGCTACACTACGAAAAAGGGGAGGACAGGCAGAATTTTTAATGCAGAAGAGACATGCTTCTCCTGCTTTAAGGCTACTTACCTGCCTATCCGCCCCCTGTACAGTAAGCTGCACAAGTTCAGCAATGCTGAATCTGACTGAACTCTGCCCCTCCATGCATGCATGAGAGTGACGTTCATCTCGGGACAGCCAATGACAGTATCCAGCAATCAAGACTCGAAAGCCAGCTGCCCAAAGAGGTCAGCGGATGGCGTTGCATACTTCTAACAATTAACTTCAGTGAGGAGGTCCAAGATAAAACAACTATTGTCCTAGATATCTGAATTTGAGAGCCATTACAGCACAAATAACAGGAGAGAAGGGAAAAAGCCTTAAATTGAGAAAAAAAAAAAAAGTGAATGGTACTAATCATGAATCCTTTTTAAAGGAGAGGGTAGGATATTTAACACCACATGTAAAAAAGAGGCAAGCAGAGATATGAATATATTAGAAAGCAAACTGGCATACAAGACCATCAGGACTGGAAGAATAAAGGAGCCCCTCTAACCAACACCCAGAGTATGGTAACCACACTGCAAACCTGCAGTGGTTATAAAATATAGTAATCACCCACCCTACCCTGTAAGAACAGAATCCTCTGCCAAGGAGTAAGAATACTAGTATTAGCACTAAGGAATATACACCTGATAGGAAATAGGGAGGAAGAAGACTTCCTCAGAAGACCGCAGCTTGATCATATAAAAGGATTCATCTTTCAGTAATCAGGTCCCACAAAGACCTCCATATTTACATTATGGCTCCTCTTGCCTGCTGATCCTAAAGGGAAGCACAGATCTTCCAGTGAGGATACTTCTTTGCTAAGAAGAAAGGACAGGGCCCTACCATACTGAACCATTACTGTTCAAAGTAGGGATCATCAGACAAGGGATTCTGAAAGACAAGATCTTTACTCTAGAAAAGTGTAGGGCACGAATGTCAAACACTGTTCAGTATGAGGAGTAGGTCACCCAATCTGTTGCAGATGGGGGTTTTCATATTTGAGGTCAGATCAAAACACCAACAGAGGGATGCCCCAACAACTTTGGATCTGTCTGCTCCAGAGAAGGCAATAGGATACATATGGAAATCCTACCAAGATGGGAGGGGGGGGGGGGGGGGATCATCCTCACTCTGGCTAGGTTCCAGCCAGTAGCCTCAGAGACTTCTTGATTACAAGAGACCAGTTTGGTGCCTTTTCAAATTCCACAACCTCCAACACAGATGGAACGACTGCACAAGATGAGGGGGTCTTACTAAAAAGGTAATTTTCCAACAATTCCACAAACCCTAAAAGTGGTGAATGGGAAACAACCTGCTAGCACGAGGAAAGATCCATAGGAAGTGGGGTTGTTGGCAATGATTTGAGCAGGGCAGATCTACTCTAAAATTGCCCAAGAGTGTGTTAGTTTGTATGTAGACAAAAGGATCATCAGTATTGCAAAAATCCAGGAAGCCAATTATCTTTAGTAAATGTTTCCAGAGTGTTCCCATGAAAAGTCACTAGGGTGGACCCAAGGGTCAGTGCTGAGAACAGGGCCAGTACTGCTGGACAGATAAAAAGGAAACAGTAAGGACTGTTCCTTGTTGACCTTGTAGGTCAGGAGAGGGATGAAACGGAGGAGAATTAAGCATCACAAGGTAAGCACCCCATTATGGAGAAGGGCGCTTCTTCAAGGAGTGGAATATATTTCCAAGGATAAGCCCCTACTAGAGTAGGAATCAGAGGTCCTCCGGGTGACAGAAAACCCCCCAAATACACAATGGGCTGCGGTAATACAAGGAGGGTGTGGTAGAATAGCTGAAGAATGTGCCTGAGTGAAGAGTCTAGATTGGAAGCCAGAGCAACCAAATTGTGAGAAGATATGTAACCAAGAGACAAGATTCTCAGTAGAATGAACAAACAAGCCCCCACTGGCACAAGCAGGGGCACATCTTCAATCAGAAGTTGTGACAGAGGGCTTCTTGCTTTCAGATCTGCAGCTTGCATGGTATGTAGATTCTGTTTACCTACAATGTACTACTGCAGTAGTAGCTAAAGGTTGCGGATTCTCTATCATGCACAGATCTTCTGCGGGGAGGTAGGCACACAGTAGCATTCCCTGAATGGACATGTAAATCGGACATTCCTTATGCATATCCTCAATACTGAGGTACATAAACAGACATTACCCCCCCATGCCAGTTACAAGCTTAGTTGGTTGAAAAAGATCATCACAGCTGAAGCACAAGGCACCGCACATTTGGTGTGAAAGTTCTAAAACAGGAGGGTTTGCACTTTAAGGGATATGATCCATTGTGACATGGTTTCAGAAACCAGCAGACGTAAGGTCACAACAGTTAGATCACACTGACCCATGTCCAACTGTATGACAATCAAATCCCTAAGAGTAAACTGCATTAACCTGTTTGGTTATGTGCATGTTAAGATGAATTAATAGACGACTTAATAATAAAAGGATAAAGCTCATTCACATTGTCAGGGCAGGGCCTGTGATTTCATGTGTTGTCTCCTGTCCTCAAGAGGAATGTTTTAAAATACAGTATATTGGAAATGTCATTACAGTCACAAGACCTCTGAGGAACCCTATCCCTAGAAGAGCAGACATCCTCCCAATGCAGGAACAAATGTACTGCAATGTCAAGAATTTACTGTGAATTTGAATTATATGAAATGTGTTCGACAATAGTCTCTACAGGGGGGGCCCAGAATCAGAGATGGCATAAGGGGCCTCAGATGCACTTAGAGATGGAGGCTCAGTAGGGTCAGAATTAGACTGCTGTGGATTGCCTTAAAGGAGAAGTATGGTAATGCAAAAATAGGTAGTTCATGCTCCCCGGATACCTGCATTGTATTTCTTTCTTTCCTCAGCCCTTTAGTTTCTGTAGAATAGTCTTTTGAAGTGTCCACAATCCAGCCTCTCCTTCAGTCCCTCCCTCTAGGGGACACATGGGTACGTTTGGTGAAGAGGTGCACACCCAGGCTGCTATCTAGAACGAGCACGTTATTCACATGCCTCTGGTTCCATGGCAGAGTGTCCCCAACTAAAACCCAGAAGCAGAGAAAGAAGTGAAGTCTCCTCACCTTTCTCTGGCTGCTATCTGCAAGCTCTCTGCGAGATTCCAACACCTCTCTCCAGGGCATTGATGTTCCTTCCTGTGTCCTCTGAATTCCAAGACCATTGTTGGTATTATGAAAGTCTGTAGCCCTTCCCACAGGTATTTAGCTCAATTCTAACAGAATAGGGGCAATTCTGAGAGGGCTGGAAGGATTTATAGCCATCAGCAAAAAAAAAAAAAAAAAAGATGGAAACTCATACTTCTCTTTTAACCACTTTCAGACCGGACCAATTTGCTGGTCAAAGACCAGACCACTTTTTGCGATTCGGCACTGCGTCGCTTTAACTGACAATTGCGCGGTCGTGCGACGTGGCTCCCAAACAAAATTGACGTCCTTTTTTTCCCACAAATAGAGCTTTCTTTTGGTGGTATTTGATCACCCCTGCGGTTTTTATTTTTTGCGCTATAAACAAAAATAGAGCGACAATTTTGAAAAAAAACGCATTATTTTTTACTTTTTGTAATAATAAATATCCCCCAAAAATATATAAAAAAACATTTTTTTCCCTCAGTTTAGGCCGATACGTATTCTTCTACATATTTTTGGTAAAAAAAAAATCGCAATAAGCGATTATTGATTGGTTTGCGCAAAAGTTATAGCGTTTACAAAATAGGGATAGTTTTATAGCATTTTTATTAATAATTTTTTATTATTTTTTTTTTTACTAGTAATGGCGGCGATCTGCGATTTTTATTGTGACTGCGACATTGTGGGGGACCCATCGGACATTTTTGGGACCATTGTCATTTATACAGTAATCACTGCTATATAAATGCAGTGATTCCTGTGTAAATGACACTGGCAGTGAAAGGGTTAACCAGTGGGTGGCAGTGTAGGGGTTAAGTGTTCCTAGGGGTGTGTTACTAACTGTGGGGGGGTTGGGCTTTCATTTAGTGTACACTGATCTCTGCTCCAATCACATGGAGCAGAGATCAGCGTCACTAGTTGCTAGGCAGAATGGAAAAATGTTGTTTATACAGCATTTCCTCCATTCGGCCGCTCCGTGAGACGATCGCGGGGATGCCCACGGCGATCGAGTCCGCGGGTCCCGCGACCGGACTCACGGGGGTCCCGACCGGCGCGGGAGCGCGCCGCCGGCGGCGCGCTCCCGATGGCACGGCGGCAACGAATATTGGACGTACATGTACGCCAATATGCCTGCCCGTGCCATTCTGTCGACGTACATCGTCGTGCGCTGGTCGGGAAGTGGTTCATATACATTTATAGGCTCAGAAAACAGATTGCTTCATTAATTGCAAACAAATCGACAAAAAAAAAAAAAGTGCATATAAAAGGGTCTTGTAAACACCATGGAGCTCCATGCAGCAAAACTATAGAGGACACTTAAGTCTTTTAAATTTGGGGGCTTAGGATCTAGGTTACATTTGTTGGTACCTTCTGGGGATACTAAGAAATCACCCCTAAAAGCAATAGTGGCGTATAAGCTGAGGTCACCCGTTGCAGCAGAAGTGTCCTGTGTGCCTTTGAAAAGACAGGAAAGAAGGAAGAGTCCCCTGGGGGGTGGATTTTTAAGGCACGTACAAACTATAAATGATATACAAGTTATTTTATTACATAAAACAGACAAAAAGCAATTTAGTATACAGTAAAAAATACACCAACAGGTGTATATATATACAACCAGTATTGATGCTATATTTGATTACGTCGTATCAGGGGTGTAAAAATACAACGTTGTATTTACACCCCTGAAGGACATGCTTTTTCAAGCTCCGAAACGCGTAGGGTGATTCTTTTCAAATGAATGATACGACGTAATCAATATAGGATCAATACTGGTTGTATATATACCTGTTGGTGTATTTTTTACTGTATACTAAATTTCTTTTTGTCTATTTTATGTAATAAAATAACTTGTATATCATTATAGTTTGTACGTGCCTTAAAAATCCACCCCCAGGGGACTCTTCCTTCTTTTTTGTTATGTTTTAGGATGTGGCACAACAAATTCACGTGGCTCTGTCATACCCTCTCTTTTGTTTGAAAAGACAGGTTGCACCACGTAGGCCCAAAGTGAGGCAAGACTTCACAAGCAGGTGATGGGTTGTTAGGACATGAGGCAGTCCTAGCAACCCATCACTCACTTGGCAACATGAGAGTTGGGCAGCTCACGCCCTCTGCTGTTTATTAAAGGTAAGATTGTGAACGATGAGGTAGAGCTGTAATTACAAGGGAGACTTTTTTTTTTTTTTTTTAAAGGGGATGTGATTACAAGGGAGACTTTTTTTATAATAGGGGATGTGATTGCAAAGGAGATGGCGATGAAGGGGGGCTGAGAACACTGAGGTAAAGGGGGGTCTGTGAAATGAAGGAGGGTACAGATGTAATGGATCTGAATCACAGAACAAAGAAGATTCAGACCTCTGCAGGAAGAGCACTTTATGACCAAGACCTCAATTTTAATTCAGCGCCCTTGCTGTAAGCGAAATGGCATGAGAAGGTGCATGTGCAACACTCCAAGTGGAAGGAGTCAGCACTCGGTTCTCTCAGCCTTAATTGTTCCTGAGTTAAGGTGGTGGCAAATTTCACAATGGTGGCCAACAGTCCCAATTGTGAAGTAGCTTCTGGTGCTCAATTCCAAATGGCCTTACTCAAGAGAGTCCTTAGATACTGCATTACACTAGAGGCTGTGCCATGGCTCTGGACGGTGCTCTACGGTTACCCAACAGTACACAAAGGTCTAGGTAGCACAACAATGCAGAGCCAAGTTCCCGAAGCTCACAATCCAGGCCAGCCCTGTAATCTTCCAGTCCGGCAGGGTGTGGAAACTGCTTCCAAAGCTGTTGCTGAGGATAGAAAAAGTTTCTTAGCAGAGCCAAAGAAAAGGGCATCGAATCACCTAAAAGCAAAGCAAAAAAACAAAAGAAAAAAACCCCACACAAAACTGAAACATCATGGTTATACAGGACTGGCTTAATGTTTTTGTTTGTGTCTCAGCCACTTGTAGGCAGCAGTAACTTGACTGATCAAGAATGCCCAACATTCCTGTATCCCTCGGTGGAGAAGAAAAAAAAAAATACATTGTGCACAAACGATAGTAATGTATGGATGTGGAGCCCTGGTTCAGTAATAAATATGGGTTGTTCCTTTTAGTCACAATCCATACAATTTAATGAAGTGTTAAAACAAAGACTCTCCCTTATTTAAGAACTGTTTTGCATTGTTCCAGAAGCATTAGATTGAAAAACTTTCTCCTAGTGGAGATTTACATGGGTGTTACGTGTATCTGAAGTTAAATCTTTTGCCCAACATTGAAAAGGAATGGTTAAAAGCCCTGTCAAGATTCTGCCAAAGTATTGACACCTACCATTACACACACACACACACACACACACACACACACACACACACACACGCCTGCCCTTTACAGCTATAACAGCTTCAACTCTTCTGGGAAGGCCGTCCACAAGGTTAAAGAGGGTGTCTAGGGGAATGTTTGACCATTCTTCCAGAAGTGCATTTGTGAGGTCAGGCATTGATGTTGGACGGGAAGGCCTGGCTCACATTCTCCGCTCTAATTCATCCAAAAGATGTTCTATCGGGTTGAGGTCAGGACTTATGCTGGCCAGGAAGGCTCCCTGCCGGCAGAACATGATAGTGCTGTGGGAGCGTTTCCCCCATCAGCACTGACTATTGATGGGGGAAAAAAAAAAAAATCAAAAGATTTTCTTTCCCTGCACCTGTGGTGGAAAGAAAGAAATTTGCATAATATCTACAAAGTGGAAAAATGCCTTTTTAGCTCACTTGACTTAACTAAAGTCCAAGGAAAAAAGCCACAAAGAAATAAGATGTCACGCCTAGCCCTGCCTCCCTGAAAAATGGTGAAAGAAAGCCCACAACTGCAAGGAAGAGGTAGTAAGCTGTCCCTGCCAGAAGACAGCGATAATCACAAGTGAATCCAGCAGGCTGGTTGAACCCAATTGATCGAACGTGGTACATTTAGCCTTCCCACACACAATTCAAACTATTTTCAGTGGCTCAACGATGAGGCTTACTTTAAGGGCTGGTTCACACTGCGGGCGATGCGAGGCGACACCGACTTGCCTCGCCGTGACCTGCCGCGACCTCAGCGGCGATTTGCAAATGACTTCTGTATAGAAGTCAATGCAAGTCGCCACCGAGGTCGCCCAGAAGTAGTACAGGAACCTTTTTTCTGAGTCGGAGCGACTCGAGTCGCTCCTCTCAGAACGGTTCCATTGTACAGAACGGGGGCGACTTGTCAGATCGCGGCAAGGCAAGTCGTGTCGCCTCGCATCGCCCGCAGTGTGAACCGGCCCTAAAGAACTACTCTCCGTATGTCTATCTGTCCACGTACTTTCCTTTCACAGTACAAAGACAACAAAATGAGGGACACAACCAGCAAAAAAAAAAAATCATAAAAAAACAAAAAAACACAGCTTTAGACAGACTTTAAAACTAGCCTTCCCACAAAGTGGTTGTGATTACTCACTTAAAAAAATCCTGCTGTATGTGCCTCCGATTTCATTTTCAAGTGAGTACTCCTGGACTAAACCTGCCTGACCAACTTCCATTGCCCTGTCTGATGAGAATCTTTCAGGGCAATTGAGAGCACTGAGGAAATGACAGGAAAGGGTGCAGGGGGGGGAAATGGGACTTGACTTTGAAATCAGGCACCCAGAAAATGAAACTAAAACCCAGAGAAGCACAAAAAGCCAAATCTGGCTAAAAGGCGGCACATTATGGTACATCTCTGCTTCAGCCCAAACTTCACTCAGCCATTTTTACTGACCTGACAGAGGACTGGGGAAGGGGTCGGGATGGAGGTCATTACATTGCTCCGTGGCTTCCAGAAAGTCCTCTCTGCAGCTGGGTGCTTGGGCTGGCTCTGGGACCCCATTAAATAAAAGCAGTAGAATTTAAAATGTTGCTTTTCTATATACATTCACCGTTATGTTTACACTTTACCTAAAAGCTTTAATGAAAACCTGTCAAAAAAAAAAAAAAAAAAAAAGATGTACAGTAGCCTGTCACGACAGAATGCCTTTTAGAAAAGGCAACTAAATTCAAGTGCATTTCCTCCGCCTGAAAAGTGCATTACCGGAACATTGAGCTAAAGTCTTCAAGGCCTCTTGAGCATGGGTGCCCGAGTCTACACAACACAATTGGGTAATTTCCCTCTCCTAGAAAACCCAGGTGCTGTGGGGGTACATAGACATCAATGGCTGCATGCGACTGTACTTGGGTAATCAATGGCGCACACGTAAAGAAAAGTATAGTGGAAAGAGGTTTGTAAAAATAGACTACTTTTGATTTTTTGCATACATCTATAGATTATGCTCAGGTTCACATTTTTTTTTTTTTTTTTTAAATAGTATAGCCAGGTGCATCCATTCATGTCTATGAGTGGATGTACGCAGCTGGTGCACTTTCCAGGGAAGGGAAATGCACTTAAATTTAGTTGTATGAGCCTCAGATGCTCGTGCGCAAAATGTCTAAATGGTGTCTGCATCACTGAACCGGCTACAAATATGCCGAGCTTGACGTCAGTGACTCGGCTAGTATTTTTATAATGTCAGCAATGCCAGCCTACACAATTGTTTCAGTACAGGTTCACTTTAGAGGCCACACAGACAAGATGTTCTCTGGAAAAAGTTTTTCCAAAAAAGGCAGATTCCTTAGAACCTGAGAAAGTGGCTGCTAGATAAACAAAAAACGAAATAGCAAGAGAAAGAGTGCAGCTGTGTAGTGAACAAAGAGTTTCTTCTGTATCTGGATGCCAATCTACATCACTCATTCTGTCACAGAAGACTTGGCTATGACCGGTTTTTCACTTCTAATTTTTTTATTTATTTTTTCCCCAGATAGAGCTATACAAACTGGTCACTATTGCAATGGTTTTGGCTAGAATGGGAGCAGTTCAAACCTCCAGCATAGGGGGATTATAGCTCTTCTGTACCTTATAGTGGTCTGCAGAAGGCCAGACAGCTTCTCCCCATGTTCCTAAAGAATATAACACCATGCTGTATGATTCATGACCCCCTTACAGGGCATGAAGGCAGATTTGAGAACCCGTGCTAGGATCCAAAAAAAAAACAAATCACACACTAATGCAATCAACTTTATTGCTCATAGTGCAGCTTGCTGAGCTCAACTGTTACATTTCAACGTAAAGAGCTTATCTATCGAGTTAATCTCTTTATACAAAATTACTTTGGAGTAACCTCTGTGGTGAAACACAGATGCACTTAGGTGGGATGCAACAATGCTAGCTGTGAGCAATAATGTTCATTACAAGATTGCATTACAGTGTACGGCTTCCATTCTTTTGACGTGTGGATATGAGCTGCGAGAGAGCCGGTGTCTTGCCGAGAAAGTTCCCCCAGTGGATAAGGACCCCCCTGTACTGCGTAGGTGCAGCGCTTGCGCAGTACGAAGCACAACGGAGTCTCAGAAAATAGCCGAAGCTGAACACCACCCCCACCATCCAAGTGGAAAGAGTCAGAATAAAAATATGCCGAGCGCAGTGAGGCCATGCCCGAAACGTGGCGAGCAAAGCTTCGGCTATTTTCGGAGACTGTTGTGCTTTAGTACTGCGCCTGCGCAGTACAGGGGGGGGGGGTCCTTATCCGTGGAGGGGAACCTTCTCGGCAGAATACCGACACCTAAGGAGAGGGATGTTGGCTAAACACGTGCCCTGTGCAGGGCTAACGTTTTGAAATAGTCCACGGTAAAATGGAGAAAATTTACTTGTTATGGTGACCTTGGAAGTGTGTCTAACAAGTTGCCTTTAAGAACCAAAAAAATAAAATCTGGTCTGCTCCATACAAAATCAATTGTGTGTACTTGTTCATTGTACTAATAGTAAAAGCATTTACTTGAAGACACCAAAATACTCTAAAATGTACAAACTCAATTTTGGACATTAACAAAATATACATGTGTATGTATAGATATAAAAATTCAAATAAAATCCTCTTAAAACCCATAAAACGTCTCAGCAGAAGAACTTGTGGTTGAAAAGCAGCACCAAATAAAGTCATCTTTGGAAGATGGATGTCCCTCTTTGACATCCGTACTATGAGGTAAACTCCCAGAATTGCAAGAGAACCCACAGAACTCAGACTGCACTTCACTGGTCTCAAATAATGATAGAAGCCTTTCTCTGTATGAACCAGATTCAAGTTCTTCCACAGGAACAGAGATCTTACGTACAGGCGTGGCAGAGGGCTCCTCCACAGGCGTGGCAGAGGGCTCCTCCACAGGCGTGGCAGAGGGCTCCTCCACAGGCGTGGCAGAGGGCTCCTCCACAGGCGTGGCAGAGGGCTCCTCCACAGGCGTGGCAGAGGGCTCCTCCTGCTTCCTTGCCTTGCGCTCCAATCTTTTCACCTTTCTGTGCAGTTTGCTGGGGGAGCTGTGCGGACTTTGGTCATATAATGCATCTGAACGGTTTAATAGACAGGTTGTCTCCAACCCCTTCGGTACAGAGTCCATTACTGGTTTAGTCACATGATTAGCATCCAGAGATTCACAATACAAAGTTTCCGAAACCAAGGAACCATCCAGTTTAATCTTTTTACTTGGAAACCCATATACAGGCTCAGGTAAACATTCTTGGATAGGTGTGGCAGATATCCCTAGTGTTAATTCTTGTGAGGTATGAACTGGACGATGGGTGTTCTCATCACAAACAGTTACGGAGTTACCAGCATGGGCCGGAGACTTGTCAGAATATGGTAGAAAGGCCGGTATTCCAGGAGGGATGTCAAAGGAGTCTGTTGCACAAGCATTGATTTCCACAGTCTGAACCGGACAAAACACAGAATCCATAGGTTCAGGGCTCTGGAGGTTATCGACAAGACTGTTGTCAGCAGCAAGTGGACACTCAAGCTCAGCCTTCTGTACGGTTTCTGGTGTCTGACTTACAGATGAAGGGATTTTTTGGTAAACCTGCTGATACTTTTCTGCCATCTCCTTTTCTTGCCAATCAACAGTCACAGTGGGCATCAACAATACAGAACTAAAAATAAAAAACAAAATGGTCATGGAGAAAGAAAAAAAAAAAAAAAAAGTTGATCTAAGGATATCTATGGACAACTACTAAATCATTCAGTGTAACTAATCACCTCTTAACCTCTCTCTACAAGCTAGGAGTGTTTCCTGTTCAGGAATCCCTAGGTCCAAATGAGTATGGAGGGATATGGAGAGGGAGTTGCTCTTGAGTTACTTTGTCCTTCCCCCCACTTTTTATTCAGTTGCACTTCACTAGGTCAGCTAAATAAGATCGATTCGCCATATTTGCCCATGTTCTAATTTCTCATATATCTGCTCTTTAAAACAATTTTACATTTTTAAAACAGATTTTTTTTTTTTTTAAAGTGACTACGTTAATTTAAACCAATACCACCAGCACTACGTGGCTAAGAATTCCAGCAGCTGCATTCAACACACTGGGGTTGATTTACTAAAACTGGAGAGTGCAAAATCTGGTGCACCTCTGCATAGAAACCAATCAGCTTCCAGGTTTTATCGTCAAAGCTTGTTTGAAGGCGAAGTCAGAAGCCGATTGGCTACCATGCACAGCTGCATCAGATTTTGTACTCTCCAGTTTTAGTAAATCAACCCAAATATGTGCTTAAATTATGTAAATCATAAAGAAGAGTGAAGTGCATTATGCACAACACAATATAAATGTCCATTAAAGTGCAACATTCAAATGTCCTCTTCCATATATTGAATCTACTATATAAGTGCTCCATGCAACTCACGCACGTTTCATTGTAATGAATTCAGGTCGCCTCCTGAAGATGTCATTACGACGAAACGTACATCGAGATGGAGCAATAGGAAGTGGCGCGATACCCACGCCGATCAGAAAGACGAGCCAAGCCCCCACTGGTCATAGTGGAGCTGGCTTGTAACACTATAGAGCTGTTAAACCTGTGTGCATGGTAGAATGCACACATAAATTAGCATATTAGCTAGTGGATTTTATCACTGAAGTATCAATTAGTCGCTTTAATAAAAAGGTTTTTTACACTATTGGGAGTCTTTCTCCACTGACTTTATGGCAATTCTGTTGATACTGTGAGGAAGTGGTGGTGCAGTCCTGGATGTTTATTCCCTTGGGGGATAGAAGTGCATACAGGTCTTACTCTATTGTGGGGAGTCATCGTTGTCTGACGAGTTCACAGTAGCACACAGTAGTGGAGTGAAACACTGACGTATTACTAATTTAACTGCTAAGGCGATCTTTTGCATTATTTGCACAGAGCACTTTATATAGTTAAGAACACATATGAAAGAGGACATTTGAATGTTGCATTTTCATGAACACTCGTATTGTTGCACTTAAATGGACATTTATATATTGTGCTGTGCATAATGCACTTCACTCACTTTTATTTACGATTTACATTTTTTAATTTCAGGTGTGCTGTTTGAGTAACACTAGTCAATACTTAATGGTTTATATTTACTCGTCCCACTGCCTTCTACACTTGCTGAAAAATATTCAGCATCCCCTGTTGTAGTCCATCCGCTGACCTCTGTGTCACTCTGTCCTGTAGTGATGTAGGGGGTTGACGGGAGGTACTGACACGCCCAGGATTTTTTTTGCCACCTATCTCATCAAGACAGTTAAGATCGATGGCACAGGAGGTAGGATGGATAAGTGTTAACCCTTGAGGCGATTCAGTTCACGTTGTGCGCTATACAAATATTTCATTCATTCTTCAATGTGAAGAGAGGCATTTTATGGAAAAGAAAACCACTTGTATGTATATATACACATTGCGGTCTGTAAGTGGTTTACCAACATTATGGCTGAAGATGTCCGCCATAACCCTGATATTTTTTTTTTTTAGCAGGCGGATGACTTTCTCATGAAATTGGTTCGAGCAGGTCATGAACCGCTGGTCCGGTTACCAAAGCAGGAGGGGACGTTTGAAAGCAGAAGCGAATGCATATGCAAGTTTGTGCATGCATATATAAATGGTATTCGAACCACATGCAAGGCATCGCTGCAAAAGTTAGAGCGAGAGCAATAATTCTAGCACTAGACCTCCTCTGTAACTCTAAACAGGTAAGCTGTAAAAGGCGTTTAAAGCTTTGCCTATGGAGATTTTTAAACACCGTAGTTTGTCACCATACCACGAGCATGCACAATTTTAAAGCGTGACAAGTTTGGTATCCATTTACTCTGCGTAACATCTTTCACATTTTACAAAAAAATTGGGGTAACTATTGCGTTTTGTTTTAAAGTGCATTTTTTACCAAAAAAGTATGTTTGCCAAAACGCTTCGAAAATACCTTGTAACGAAATAAATTGCCACGAGCGCCATTTTATTCCCTAGGGAATATATAATAATGTTTGGGGGTTATAAATAATTTTGTAGCAAAAACTACAGATTTAAAAAACTTTTAAAACAAAAAAAGTGCCAAAAATGCCTGGTCAGCAATTGTTAAACTAGCTCTAATGAAATAACCAAGACAGTACTGTAAATATTTGAGAACATTACCTTTTAGCTTCTTGTTTGCACAGTGACCAGTCCACAAAGTCAAAATCAAACATGGAGATGAGATTATCCACATCTTGATAATTAGGACCCTGAGAATAGTTTTTGTGTTGTGGAGTTACAACATGCTGCAATAAAGAAAAAAAAAGAAACATGTATAGGATGTATGAAAACAAAATTCAGCCATGTCTACTGGAAAAATAATATTGATAAGGACTTGGCAGCTGAGCAATGGCATTACCAGCCCCTGTCCGCTTAAACTTTATATGCCAGCCAGATGAAGTGGCACACATGCTGCGGCCCCAGCAAAAATGATATCCCATGTCACATTCAGTGGGCAGTTTCACCACCAAACAGGACCCATTCAAGTTAATGGTGCTGTGTCGCATAGCTGCAGATTTTAATGGGTTAAAACAGGGGTCCTGGAGGCGACACATCACCTCCTAGCTGACTGTCAACTGCCCTTTAAAAGAGAAATCAGCTGTGAATATCTTTTTAGAGGGAGACAAATGTGTAAACAAGCAAGAATTAAAAAGTAGGACATTTACTCACAAAGGAGGACGCCATTTGGCAGGAAAGTGAAGAACAAGTAATTTGAGACTACAAAAAAAGGTAAATCATGTACAAGACTACTTTTATGCAAAGGAACTTTGTGAAAAGGCAAGACACAATTTTTCTAACTAATCATAGTGTTCACTCTTGCACTAAAGCGCTCTTTAGATGGTACAATTTCCGTCCGCTCGATTCCCTGGAGCATATTGTGTTCTAATGGCATGGGAGGAGCGGTCACGGCTGGGAGAAGAAACAGTGATTATCGCTATAGCTGATGGAAATAAATTGCATGAAAAATCCAACAGGCTGGTTGTACCCAAGTTGATCAATGCCACTACAACCAGTTGTTAGACACTACATTATTGTTAGGGCCAAGGATAGGGAATAAAACTGCAACTTGAGCAAGGAATTGGGGGCTATTTTAGAGGAAACAGATGGTAAGTTTGATTTATTAAAGAAAACCGAGGCACACTTACAGGCAACACCTGTAATGCCCTGAGTTTCATAAAGCCTTTTAACTTGTGGTTGGCTTTGTTATCAGCATCTTCCAGCAGTAGGCCTCACACATCTGTACAATACTTACAGCTTCAAGATCATCGTATTTCTGTAGGCAACATTCACAGTATCCACGCTTCTTCTCCCTCATTTTACAATGTGAATTATTTCCACCATCTTGCCCGTGCCAAGTCTTGTTTAATCTGGAAAACAAAACAAACAAAACTCCATAAATATACCATGTTCAACTTAAAGAGGAGGGCCGGTTATACAAAAAAAAAAAAAAAAGTCAGCAGCTGCAAACACTGCAGCTGCTGACTTAATCAACACACTCACCTGTCCAGGGTGGCCGCGATGTCGGCAGCCCGAGGCCGACCCGTCCCTCGGCTCTCGGGTCCCGGTGCTGCCATTCCTTGTAAGGGAAACAGGCAGTGGAGTCTTACGGCTTCACTGCCCGTTTCCTACTGCGCATGCGCGAGTCCCGCAGCTACTGCGCATGCGCGAGTCCCGCATCGCTTTCTGAATGGGACGCGCTGTGTTCTGGAACACACAGTTCCCAGAACACAGCGCGACTCATTACCCAGAAGACGCCGCGACGAAGACAGAAGATCTCCGCGGAGGAGGAAGAGGAAGATTAGGAGAAAGTGCCTAGCAACAGGCATTTCTGGTAAGTAAAAAAAAAAAATTTTTTTCATTTTTTTTTTTTATATTTTTTTGTAATTTTTAATATTTTTTTTGTTTTCAGGGTGGCCCTCCACTTTAAGGTAGTTGTAAACCTCTGACATGAAATAGGAGCTAAGCATTTCCCACTATAGTGTGTACTTGTCTTACTCCAGAGCACTAAGTGTAATTTCTGTTTGTTACCCTGTTCAGCCATCAGCACGAGTCGCTTCTGACAAATTTTCCTGACACCAAGAGATAAAAAGGGTGACAGGGGGGGGGGAAGGATCTCCAGCACACAATAAATAAAAAGGAAAAAAATCCATCAACAAAACAGTCCCAGATAGAAAAAAAAAAAGGAATAAAACCACCAGTCAATCAGTCCAATAAGCTGCATTAGTGGCAGCTGCTGCTGAAAAACTAGAAGACACTCTTATATTCGTTTATTTAGTGTATATGGCTCATCATTAGATTATGAATATGTTGAGAGGACCCATTTTAGTTCCGTATAGCAGCTTTGTGCATCATGCTGCTAATGTCCTTAGTCCACCCCCAATGCAGCCCTGCCTACAGCTCGTCCATAAATACTACCTCTAACATGGCTCCCACTACGGCCTAATGAAGGAGCATGCATGTTCCTAACGCATGCCACGCCCACCGCCAGTGACGTTAGTTAAACCGATCCGATCCCCCCTCCTGCTGAGGATTTCCAGACAACCCTCCTGGAAGAGCCCAAACATTACAGAGGATCAATTAGTCTCCCAGTTAGGAGGAACGTCGGCTACCTGACCAGCTGCAGCGGTGACTTATTGACTGATGAGCGAGATCGACCTAAACTTGTGAGAGTTACTATACTATTGCCAATATTAAACACTCATCTGCTACACTTAGATGGTGCTGCTTCTTCCCTTCAGCTCCAGCACACAGCCTGCGATTGACAGCCTCAGTGCGAAGGGGGGTCCCTTCCCTCCAATCAGCTCCCCTCACTGAACTCTACAGAGTTGATTTCAGCTCTGTCTGAATTCTGAACGTGCAGACAAGCTGTGTAAATTCTGCACTTTAAACGATTGTAGACAAAAAGATTTACAGATAAACAGGGACAGGAGGATTTGTTTCATCTCTGTATATCCACTGAGGCCAGTCACTTCACTGGGTATATGTAAGGGTTATTAAACCAATTTTATTTTTTTCTCCTTTTAATTTTTAATTCTAGCAAAGCTTCTCAGATACAACAAATCAAGTGGTTTCAACAAATCTTCTGATCTTATCAAGGATACAATAAGTCAACACATTCGGCATATATGAATGACAGGATCGAGACGAGACCAATGAATACATTTGCATGTATACAGATTTGCATATACTACAGGATCTAAATCAGCTAAACCAAGGGGCCTTAAGGCCCAAGAGTAATCATACCTAAATTTGTCAGTGAAATTATAACTAATGAAAACGTGACATGTTGGGTATCCATTTCATTGGCGTATCTTCATCTTTCACATTATGCAAAAAAATTGGGCTAACTTCACTGTTTGTTTTTTTAAGGCATGAAACTTTTTTTCTGAAAAAAAAAACGTGTTCGAAAAATTCCTGCGCAAATACCATGCGAGATAAAAAAGTTGCAACAACCGCCATTGTATTCTCTAGGGTCTTTGCTAAAAAAAAAAAAAAAAAAAAAAATATATAATGTTTGGGGGGGTTTATGTAATTTTCTAGCAAAAAAAAAAATTATGAATTTTACATGTAGGAGAGAAATGTCAGAATTGGCCTGGGCACAAAGTGGTTATACTATTTCTCTGTATACTGATAGTTTGGTATGCTAAAGACAGTCATACTTTATGTTAAAATACTAAAATGTTTATATACAGTATTGTAATAATATTTCCTGTTTTACAATATATTTAAATAAACTGTAAACAAAAAATAAAAACATAACACAGGTGTGTTATTGATGCATTTTCAACAGGGAGGCGTGTTTTGGTGCAGATTTTTTTAACTGACCAAAACTGCACCAAGCAAGGTTTTAAACATCACAACAGAAGCGCAATGGACCAGCGTGAAGGCATAGTTACATAGTCAGTAAGGTTGAAGACGCTAGTCCATCCGGTTCAACCTGTGGTGTGCGAGTGGGCATGTGTTTATGCCAATTGTACATTTGTACATTTAGAGTTGTTTTGCGCTAAAAAAAAGTGCCAATAATGGCCGGCAAATTTATTTAAATTCATGATATTAATTAAAAAGTCGAATACATATACATCTGTCGTTTTTGGCCAAGTGAATCCTGTATTTACAGTTTTGGCACCTAAATTTCCATTCGGTGCACCTCTAATTCGATATTTGTTATTTATTATATTAACATACCCTTGCTTTGTCTCTGTAGCTTTATTAGCAGTAGCAGCTTTCTTTTCCACTGACTGGCACAGCTTGGAAGGCGGCGACTGAAAAGATCGGAAGCATGGAAGCACTAGATATAGCGGTCTGTACTGGCTGGAATAGAAAATTAACATTTAATAATAGATCAAATACAAGAAAAGTTACATAATACATATTATTGCATTTCCTCATCCCAACAACAGTCCTGTCTTACACAGATTGAATTTCATGTTTGCTCAGCAGAAGAGTGAAGTAGGCATGAGGTAGTTTAAAGATGTACTGATATGAATAAAAATTAGGAATTTTCTTTGGTGGTATAGATATTGATCCCTCAAGATTTGACCTTATGGTCTCAATAAAAATCAAAACAGCAAGGGCCTACTTACACTTTTAATTAACAAATAAATAGAAACAAAAAAAAATAAAAAATAAAATAAAAAATAAAAAACAACCACACGCTTTGACATGCAATAGAAACCACATTAACATGCAAAAAAATAAAAAATAAAAATAAAAATAAAAAAAATAATAGTTTTCAATATTGTAGGTAAGCATCTGCCAAAACATAGTCAAGTGTGAATGGACCCCAAGTACACACACACTTCCGAGCTTTGCTGGCTGTGCATCAAAGCACGATTATTTATTTATTTATTTTTTTGAGTAGGCAAACGGTTTTGTTCATAGCTCAGTGAGGTATTACAAGGAGCAACGTGCCAGTTAGTGCTTCCAAGCTCAAATATTAGCCTTACCACATACCCGACACCCTGGGTGTTTGGGAGCACTTGGTGGGGATCGTGAAAGCACAGAAACTTAAAGCAGACCTTGCACTAAAGCGCAAGGTCTTCCTACTAAATCTAACCCCCACCCCACAACCATGACATAAAAACTGTAGATAAAACAAATACTCATCTTACCCATATCTTTTGCCTGCAGCAAAGGCGATGTCACCATCCTTTTGGCGAGATCCCGGGAATAATAATAATTACAAAATATCCCAAGATGATGCTCCTAGAGTGTGCGCACAAGATTTGGGATCCTTATCACCCAGATCTCACCAGAAAGATTGCAAGGTCACCCTCTGAAGTATAGAAGCTGAGGGAAAAGTCAGTATATTTACCAATTTTTTTCTATAGGTTCTTAATTGACATACATTTTTTATGCAGCTTTTTGTCCTGGCGGTGGGGGCACCAATAAAATAAGCAGAATAGACTAGATTGTGTGTAACACCTACCAACTGCGGTCTTCCACTTTGATGTAGGGGCTCTTCAATTTCTGTGCTGAAAAAATAAAAAAATAAAAATAAAAATAAAAAACACACCACACAGGATGTCAGTTTCTTATATGAATTCCGGGTTAACAAAACAATTTTTTTTCCTTTACTAACCTCTTGGTTTTCGGCGTACTGGTTGTTTAACCTGTTATATAAATATAAATAGCAATAATAAAATACACATAATGGAAACTTAAAAAGCAATGTTTCACAGCATATATAACAAAAAGGAACTGTAACTTAATTTTAAAAACCAAGCTGGACCTCTTGGTTCAACAGCATGGACTATTGAACAAGGATTTTATTATTGTTTCTCTGTTTTCTTGCATTAAAAGCAATACTACCCAAAAAAAAAAAAAAAAAAAAAAAAAAAAAAAAAAAAACCAACACACCCCACACAAATAATTTTAGAGCACATATAAATTTGTATTTAAAATAAAATACAGCGTTAAAAGTCCATTCATCTTATAGAACACCCGAAGTGTGCTGACATACAGTTGACGAGAATATTCCTCCACCCACACCAGAACTTTTATCCTCAAGCACGGACCACTAAATTCTAGGTGGTCTGACAGCGCTCCAACACTCCTCACACTCCAGCACTCCTGTTCACCAGATACTGCACCAATCTAAAATTCTGTTGTCCCCCGTCTGAGAACATCTCAGATCTAGAGGTCAGCCCGTCTCCGGATGCTAGGTGCGCAGACTGTAGCCACCGCCTCCCATGTTTAGGAGTGGACGACAGGCACCGGCCACATTTACCCCAAGTGAGGCTGGTGCGCGCGCGCACACACACACACACACACACACACACACACACACACACACACACACACACACACACACACACCTGAACAGGCCACATGCCTGAGCTTAAGAAGCTGAAGCACGACAGGCCGGTGCCTGTTGTCCACTCATAGCACGGGAAGAGGCTGTGGCTGCAGTGTTCGCACCTAGCAGACAGGGATGGGCTAATATCTAGATATGAGACGCTCTCAGAGGGGACAACGGGATTTTAGTTTGCTGTAGTATCTGGTCAACAGGCGTGAGGCTGAGGAGTGTTGAGCTCTGTCAAACCACCTATAAATTTAGTGGTCCATGCTTGAGGGCAAGAGGCTTGGTGTGCTGTGGTGTTGGAATATTATCTCACCAACAACTGTATACATTTCAACACACTTCGAGTGTTCTATGAGATTTATGGACTTTAAGCACTGCCTTTTATTTTAAATATTCTATGAATTGTCACCTACAATTTATGGCAACTGCAGTCCGCAACCTAAGTGCAGTGAAATTCATTTGGTTTATACTTAAAATTTGTATACATGCATTAAAACAAGGTAGCATGTAGTCATTTACCACTGGTTTAGAAGCCGCTTCAGGTTGTTTCCCTTGATGCAATCTCTTTTTCGTTTCTATATAAATTTTTGCCTCTGTCAAATTCAAGAAAAAAAAAAGAAGGATGTAAGTGTATAAAAGTTTAGCCCAGATAATTGTATGTACACCTTTTTCTTACATATACATTTTAGGCATACTTCTCTGAACACACACGGTCCTACTGTGAGCACCACTCTGCATAGCAGCATCCAACTGCTGCATATTTTATGCTGTCAGATTTTGCAGGCTGCTGAACGCTGAACCTGTGTCTCCAGGATGCCCAAAAACACCTGGATTTGACAAAAATGGTCCAAAGTGCTCGAGTGCCTTAGAAACACATCTTAACCACTTTCAGACCGGACCATTTTGCTGGTAAATGACCAGAGGTCTTTTTACACTTTGGCACTGCGCTGCTTTAACTGGTAATTGCGCGGTCATGCAATGTTGTACCCAAACAAAATTTGCGTCCTTTTCTTCCCACAAATAGAGCTTTCTTTTGATGGTATTTGATTGCCTCTGCGATTTTTATTTTTTGCGATATAAACGTAAAAAGACCGCAAATTTTGAAAAAAAATGATATTTTCTACTTTTTGTTATTAGAAAAATCCAATAAACTCAATTTTAGTCATACATTTAGGCCAAAATGTATTCAGCCACATGTCTTTGGTAAAAAAAAAGTCAATAATTGTATATTTATTGGTTTGCGCAAAAGTTGTCACATCTACAAACTAAGGTACGTTTTCTGGAATTTACGCAGCTTTTAGTTTACGACTGCCTATCTCATTTCTTGAGGTGCTAAAATGGCAGGGCAGTACAAAACCCCCCCAAATGACCCCATTTTGGAAAGTAGACCCCCTAAGGAAACTGATAAGAGGCATGTTGAGCCCATTGAATATTTTATTTTTTTGCCTCAAGCGATTGAATAATGACAAAAAAAACATTTTTTTTTTTTTTTTTTTTACACAAAGTTGTCACTAAATGATATATTGCTCACACATGCTATGGGCGTATGTGAAATGACACCCCAAAATAAATTCTGCTGCTTCTCCTGAGTACGGGGATACCACATATGTGGGACTTTTTGGGAGCCTAGCCGCGTACGGGGCCCCGAAAACCAAGCACCGCCTTCAGGCTTTCTAAGGGCGTAAATTTTTGAGTTCACTTCTCACTACCTATTACAGTTTTGAAGGCCATAAAATGCCAAGATGGCACAAAACCCCCACAAATGACCCCATTTTAGAAAGTAGACACCCCAAGCTATTTGCTGAGAGGCATGTTGAGTCCATGGAATATTTTATATTTTGCCACAAGTTGCGGGAAAATGACAAACTTTTTTTTTTTTTTTTTCACAAAGTTGTCACTAAATGATATATTGCTCACGCATGCCATGGGCATATGTGAAATGACACCCCAAAATAAATTCTGCTGCTTCTCCTGAGTACGGGGATACCACATATGTGGGACTTTTTGGGAGCCTAGCCGCGTACGGGGCCCCGAAAACCAAGCACCGCCTTCAGGCTTTCTAAGGGCGTTACAGTTTTGAAGGCCATAAAATGCCAAGATGGCACAAACCCCCCCCAAATGACCCCATTTTGGAAAGTAGACACCCCTAAATTTAGGGGTACACTAGCGAGACTAGGTAATAAATGGCGGGTGCCCTGAAACTATAAAAAAATAACTAACCAACCAGCGTCACCTGTAACAGTTATATGGTGATCACTGGTGAAAGGGTTAACTAGGGGGCAATTAGGGGGCTTTATGCGGTAGTATATGGGGGTCCCTGGCGCTATAAAAAGCTGCAGCGAACCTAAATACCTACCTGCCTAACTAGCGTCACCTGTGACACTAATACAGCGATCAGAAAAACGATCGCTTATTAGGCTGGGTTCACACTGGAGCGATGCGGGAACGCCACGAATGCGCGGCGGGTTCCCGCATCGCATGCCTCCCGGCGGCAGTTCACACTGCCCTATGCGAACTGCTGGGAGTGTCAGTGAAATGTTACTGACACCCCCAGATCAGTTCGCATATCGCAGTGCGATCTGCAAACTCGGATCGCATGGTGTGAACACCCATGCGATCCGATTCTGCTGCGGGCCAAAAAAAGGGTCCCGTGCGAATTTGCGGCGGGTGTGGCGGGTGCGGCGAATGGCTGAACTCGAATCGCACAGAGATCGGATGTGATTTGCACTGCAGTGCGGTGCGAATCACATCCGTTCTCATAAACCGCTGCAATGTGAACCCAGCCTTAGTGACACTGGCGACGGGGGGTGATCACGGGGTTAAACCTTTATTGGGGGGGTTAGGGGGGTACCTTAGAACTAAAGGGGGCTAACCCTAACTGCCCTAACAGTTATTAGTCACAAATGACACCCGCCGGGTGATCAGGGGGTTAAACCTTTATTAGGTAATAAATGGCGGGTGCCCTGAAACTATAAAAAAATAACTAACCAACCAGCGTCACCTGTAACAGTTATATGGTGATCACTGGTGAAAGGGTTAACTAGGGGGCAATCAGGGGGCTTTATGCGGTAGTATATGGGGGTCCCTGGCGCTATAAAAAGCTGCGGCGAACCTAAATACCTACCTGCCTAACTAGCGTCACCTGTGACACTAATACGGCGATCAGAAAAATGATCGCTTATTAGGCTGGGTTCACACTGGAGCGATGCGGAAACGCTGCGAATCCGCGGCGGGTTCCCGCATCGCATGCCTCCCGGCGGCAGTTCACACTGCCCTATGCGAACTGCTGGGAGTGTCAGTGAAATGTTACTGACACCCCCAGATCAGTTCGCATATCGCAGTGCGATCTGCAAACTCGGATCGCATGGTGTGAACACCCATGCGATCCGATTCTGCTGCGGGCCAAAAAAAGGGTCCCGTGCGAATTTGCGGCGGGTGCGGCGAATGACTGAACTCGAATCGCACAGAGATCGGATGTGATTTGCACTGCAGTGCGGTGCGAATCACATTCGTTCTCATAAACCGCTGCAATGTGAACCCAGCCTTAGTGACACTGGCGACGGGGGGTGATCACGGGGTTAAACCTTTATTGGGGGGGTTAGGGGGGTACATTAGAACTAAAGGGGGCTAACTCTAACTGCCCTAACAGTTATTACAGTCACAAATGACACCAATGCAAAAAAAATAAAAAATAAAAAATGACATTGGTGTCACTGTGACTGGGGGGCAGGGGTAATTGGGGGGGTGATCGGGGGGTAAAGGGGGGGTGTGAGTGTGCCTGGCATGTTCTACTGTGTGTGTAGAGTGTTGGTGCAACTCACTGATCCGCTCTCCTCCGTGTCGGAACGAAAAATACCGACACGGAGGAGAGAATACATCACTTCCTCTCCTGTGTTTACATTACAGGAGAGGAAGTGATGTCACCGGGGATTTCTATTCGTCGGGAGCGATCGCGAGGGGGTGGCCATGAATGAATGGCCGCCCCCTCGTCCCGGATCGCTCCCGGACGAAAACCGACCGCCGCAGGCACCGGGCGGGGGCCCGATCGGGCCCCCGACCCGCGGGAGGCAAGGGACGTACATGTATGTCCTTATGCCTGCCCGTGCCATTCTACCGACGTACATCGGCGTGCGGCGGTCGGCAACTGGTTAAACTTTGTAAAAAATTTAATATCACCCTTACATTAATGCTATTTTGTTGTACTTGATAGGCTACAACCTACTTTAATGTTTATTAAACAAACATTAAGAAAGATGCCTTAGCAAAAGCAGACACCATTCATTGGCATTTCTGCTCTTTAGGCTTCATGCACACCAGAACTTCTGTAAACGCTTCTCTCCCGACAGAAGAAAAGCGGCTTCAAAACTTGCCTTAGTTTGCGTTTTTGCAATTGTGTTTAGGCACGTTTAAGTGCGTGCTTTTTTCATTGGTCCAAATATTATTTAAAAGGACCATTGAAATGAAACAAATGCATAAGCGTGTTTACATGCATTTAGGTGAAGCTTTTTTTTTTTTTTTTTTTTTCAAGCCAAAATGCTCCTCTCCTGAACGCACAAGTGATTTTTTTTTTTTTTTACTGCCTCCGAATTCCTATGTGCGCATGGACACAGGGTAACATGGAGGGGCATTTAGAGACAGGAAAACAAAAAGCCTCAAATACCTGTAAAACAGGCATTTTTGAACTCAAGTGTGCATGAGGCCCTTAACACTATCAAGTTAGCTTTATTTTGCAGTTCGTGTAGCTTTTTAGTTCTGAACCAACGTATTGCTTACCATCCACATGCAGAATACGGACTCCCCAGTTCCAGGCATTAGCCAATATGCTGTTTTTTGGAAGTATTTCCTGTTAAAAGTAGCAGAAATAAAATGCACACCATTCACGATTGTTACACAAGTAGTATCCTGACAATACATGTTGATAAATCTTTTCAGAGAAGTTTACAAAAAACAGGAGCACCAGTATTCTGTATAATATGGCCCCTTTCACACATGCTGCCTGATCAGGTCTGCCTGAAAAAACGGACAGGTAAACCTGATCGGACGCTCCATTCACCTTTATGGAGCGACAGATGTCAGCTGTGACATGTCGGCTGACATCCGCTGCCATTTGATCCATCAAATCAAGGCCGATAACTTATTTTCCATCTGTCCGGCGGATCAGATGGAATCGGATAAAAAAAAGGACAGGCGGATCAGTTTTCATCTGATCTCCACATAGAGCAGTGATCAACCCTGTCCTCAGAGCCCACTAACAGGCCAGGTTTGCAAGATAACTGAAATACATCACAGGTGATATCATTTGCTGCTCAGTGATTGCAGTATTCTAGCGTGCATCTCCCCAAGGTAATACATAAAACCCGGGCTGTTAGTGGGCCCTGAGGACAGGGTTGATGACCACTGCCATAGGAGGACAGCAGGGCTCTGACATGTCCATCTCAGCACAGTGAGCAGAGATGGACCCTGTCATCAGCCTGCTCAGCGGAGATCCATGGATCGATCCCTGCAGAGCAAGCAGTCTGTCAAAATGGACGAGCCCTGTGTGAAAGGGGCCTAACAGATCGGTGCAGCTTCAAGCCTGCAGGGTCAGTATCCCAAGGTTTACACTCTATTCAGGTGCTGGCAGAAAGAGCACACCTTACTCCAAAATGTAATATAGCATACAGATACCGCTGCACACTAAAATTCAACTCCAATGTAAGGTGAATGAAAAACTGGCTTCAGCTCACCTCCCAAAACAGAGGGGCATTATCGATGGGCTAGAATCTGAACTGAAGCCAGTTTTTCGTTCACCTTACATTTGAGTTGAATTCTTTGTGCGGTGGTATCTGCATGATATGGAAAATTATAGGCCCCATGCACACAAATGTACTAAAATACTCTTATGAAAGCTGGAGCCTCATGCCGGAAAAATCCAGCATAAATATAAAAGAAAAAAAAAAAAAAAGTATGCCCGTTTTGGTGCATAGTTATATGCATTTAAAATCATTCCAATAACTAAAATATTTATTCTAGCCACTAAAATGAATTTACATGTGTTTATAGGCATTTGCGTACCTATGTGCTCTCTGAATGCTGGTTTGGGAATTTTTTTTGCTATTAAAAAAAAAAAAAAATGTATGTATGTATGTATGTATGTATGTATGTATGTATGTATGTATGTATGTATGTATGTATGTATGTATGTCACACAACAAAATGTGCAGGAAGCGCAAGGCTAAAATAGAGATGCATTCAGGAAAAATAATGAAAAATGCTTCTGAAAACACTTATTTCCACTTGTGTGCATGAGGCCATATCCTCAACTTAATAGTTGCAAAGCTAACATGAAATGGCAAGTTGAACTGGAAACTTCTCTTTTTACTACCATTATCTCCAATGCTAGTTCACTGATCAAATGCTGGAAAGCCTATATGCATGCCAATTGCTGCTTAGTTAGGAACAGTCTCCAACTAGTCGCTCCAGCTGGCAAGCAGAGCAATGAGATGTGGGGCATATTGGAATGTTTACAGAAAGCCCCTTCTCTGATGTGGTAAATTAAAAAATTTCAGAACAAATGCACTTAAAGATATCAGCAGAATTGCATCCATCACTGTAGGCTCCACCTACTGCATTTTGTTAGACTAGACTTTGCCTGGGGCCTTTTATATGCTCACTTTTTTTTTTTTTATTTTTTTTTAACTGTCCTGACCCACAGAGGTTGAAAAATAACTATTGCTATTAAAAGTACAAAGAATGCAATATTGTACACTAGAGCAGCATTTAAAGCCAAATAATAATAATAAAAAAAAAAAAACTGCTGACAGGCATGATGTAAATGCAGGGAACATCAGGATGATTTAACTCCGATGCACATGTGCTTGAGCGGTAGCATCACAGGCCAGTCAGTCAATCAAGATGGCCAAAGATGCCGCACCAGGAAAGACTGACGAGCCATGACATCAGCAGTGATGGAGCGCAGGGTTTGGGGGTGGGGTTTCGTGAGGGGGTCCTTCTGATGGCCAAATCTGCTATAAGTGCAAATATGTTGTGTACACTTTTTTGGCTAAAGCTCTGAGCATCAACTGTGAAGTCGAATTCCGATTTAAGCACAGAGGGCTCTCTTTTCTGTATTCTTACATCACACTTCTTGTCTGCACATTGCTCAGGCATGAGATAAAGCAGATCTGTTTAGGTTTCTCCCCGTTCAACAGGTAATATTTTTAAACTGCATTAGAGTGCATTTTCTATTAAATAAAATAAAAGATTCCGATGGCTTGGTTCACATATATGTGAATTGGGATGAGTTTTAAACAGCATCCAATTCACACAAATTGAGGGGGGGGGGGGGATAGCATTTTTGTACTCACTGTAAAATGCTTTTCTCTGAAGAAGTTAATTGACGGACACAGCATCTACATCATGGCCTTTAGGAGGACTAGGCAGAAAGTATTAAAAACAAACACTTGCACAGTACTGCCCAGGGGGTGGTCCTACTGGCTATAACCCCTCACACGGCATCCAGCAGCTCAGTGCGTCAAAAGCAGAACAAATAGGAGGGGTGGGTGCTGTGTCAGTCAATGAACTTCAGAGAAAAAAGGATTTTACGGCGACTACAAAAATCCTATTTTCTCTTTCGTTCATTGACGGACACAGTATCTTCATCTTGACCTTAGGGACGTCCCCAAACAGTGAAAAAAAAAAACACCCCACCAGCAAGAAAATAACTCCACCTATAACAGCCGCCTGCAAAACCTTGTGGCCAAAGCAAGCATCCAAAGATGCACTCACATCAACCTTGTAAAAATTTTGTGAAAGTGTGAACGGATGACCAGGTCGCCGCCTTACACACCTGAGAAAGACGCTTGATGTCGGAAAGCCCAAGAGGCACCAATTGCCCTGGTAGTGTGTGCCATGACAGGAAAGGGAGGCGCATATGCCTGAACTACCGAGAAATGGTGGCCGATGAGAACACCAGCCCCTTCTTCGGACCAGCCACCGATACAAACAGCGAGTCTGACAGTCTGAAAAGGAGCCGTAGCAGACAGATACACCCGCAGAGCCCGGACCACGTCCAAGGAATGCAAAGCAACCTCTTTTGGGTGCGACGGATGACGACATAAGGACAGAAGCACAATGTCCTCATTTAGATGAAAAGTCAAAACAACCTTTGGAAGAAAACGAAGGCTGTGGGCACAGAACAGCCTTATCCTTGTGGAGGACCAAGTAGGAAGACTTGCATGACAAGGCCGACAACTCAGAAACCCTCCTGCCAGATGTAATAGCCACTAGAAAGAGACTACTTTCTGAGAGAGTGTCAATAAGGGGATCCCCCTAATGTTTTAGAACGGCGGTTTCTGAAGCACCGAGAGCACCAGATTCAAATCCCACAGAGGCAGCGGTGGTCGAACTGGAGGGACCACATGCCGAAACCTCTGAACTAAATGTACTCACCAATGAATGAGTCACCAAGGGTCACTGAAAAAAAATAAAAAATAAAAAAAATAAAAAAGGACAGCCAAAGCCGATTTCTGCCCCTTCATGGTGCTTAAGGCAAGTTTTTGATCCACTCCTCTCGCTGCAAAAACAGGGAGGATCCCGAGTATGTGCGCGGACGCCACCCCATCTCCCCACACATGGAGATGTAGGCCTTCCACGTATGATAAATCTTCAGAGAACATGACTTCCGTGCGCTCAGCATAGTGTAGATTACCGAATCCGATAGACCTCAGTCCTTTAGCACCTGGCTTTCAACAGCCATGCTGTTAAAGTCAGTGACAGTAAAGCAGGATGAAGTATTGGACCTTGTGACTGAAAGCGGGATTCCACCCTAAAGTGGAACCTCCGCTGATCGGATCCCTCCCCCCCTCCAGTGTCACAATTGACACCTTTCAGGGGGGAGGGGGGTGGAGATACCTGTCAAAGACAGCTATTTTCACCCACTTCCGGGCATAGACTCCCGTGGGAGTCTACACCATTTCCTGCCCTGCCGCGCTGTCTGCTGGGACACACACGGGTCCCAGTGACAGCGCGGAGATTTCCTATTGCGCGGCGCGGCTCGCACATGCGCAGTAGCGAACCGGGAAGTGAAGCCGATTCGCTTCACTTCCTGATTCCCTCACCTAGAATGGAGGCGACAGCAGCCGAGAGCCGAGCAATCGATCGGCCTCGGCATCGCTGGAACCCGGGGGACAGGTGAGTGTCCATTTATTAAAAGTCAGCAGCTGTAGTAATTATAGCTGCTGGTTTTTAATATTTTTTTTTTTTGGTGGAATCCCTCTTGAAGGTCCTCTCGCATTGGCAGCCGCCAAGGAACATCGGCATACCACGGACACCGAGGCCAATCTGGGGCAATCAGAATCACCGGAATCCCCTCGGCCTCCACTCTGCGAAGCAGACGTGGCAGAAGACGAGGCATAAATCAGCCGATAATGCCCCCATGGAGCCACCAACGCTTCTGCCGTGTCCGTCCAGGGATCTTTTGACCTGGCAACAAACCCCTGTACCTTCTAACTGAGTTGAGAAGCCAGGAGATCCACATCTGGCATGCCCCAACTTAGGCAAAAGGAGCCGAAAATACCTCTGGATGTAGAAACCATTCCCCTTGGTCCAGCATCCGACGACTTAGGTAGTCCGCTTGGCAGGTTTCTACTCCCAGAATGTACACAGCCGACAGAGCCAGCACGGGTCGCTCTGCCCACGGCAGGATGTGAGCGACCTCCAGTGCTCCAGCCGAGCTTTTTTCTCCTCCTTGATGGTTGACATACGCCACTGCCGTGGCGTTGTCCAACTGAATCTTGACCAGACGCCCCTGCAGCCTCTGTGACCACATGGAGAAGCACCGCCTGATTGCCCGAAGTTCCAGCGCGTTGATCAGCAGACGGGATTCTTCCTACGTCCAGCAACCCTGGGCCAACTGTACGCCCCAAACTCCCCCCCCCCCCCAACCGGTCAGGCTGGCGTCCGTTGTGATCACCATCCAATGAAGAGGAAGGAACGACTTCCTGGGCCGAAGGGCCAGCGACCTCAGCCACCGGAGAAGCGAATCCCTGACTAGCTGGCTCACCCGAATTAGACAATCCAGGGACAATGGAGATTTGTTCCATCTGGACAGGATCTCCTTTTGCAAGTCTCGAGTGTGTAATTGAGCATACGGTACTGCCTCAAAAGTGGCTACCATGAGACCCAGGACTCCCATGCAAAAAACACAGCGACGACCACCTGCGGGATACCAACAACTTCACCAGAGCTTGAAGAGTCTGCAGCTTGTCCGAAGGGAGAAATACTCTCACCGGCCACCCCTGGATCAGATGGGGTATGTCGTGGCGACCCAGCACATAGCAATGGTCTGCTCACGCTCGATGGCCAGGCTGGGGAGACTACCAGATCTATATTATACAGCCTGTCACCCAGCTTGGCTGTTGATTGTAGATCACAGGAATCAAAAATGCAGAAAAAAAAGCCAGGAGCCAGGTCCTTCTACACTAGGCAGAAAAGAACTGAGCCGCTGGATGCAGTGTGAGGGGTTATAGCCAGTAGGACCGCCCCCTGGGCGGTACTGTGCAGTTTTGCTGTTTTTAACATGTTCTGCCTAGTCCTCGCCTAAAGGGCAATATATAACCCTAAGGTCAAGATGCTGTATCCGTCAATGAACGAAAGAGAAAGTATTTGATCCGCTGCGGATTTTGTATGTTTGTCCACCGACGAAAAAATAATCAGTCTAGAATTTTAAAAATGGTAGATTTTAACAGTGAGAGACAGAATAACAAAAATATCCAAAAAACGCATTTCAAAAAAAGTTATAAATTTGCATTTTAACGAGTGAAATAAGTATTTGACCCCTTCACAAAACATGACTTAGTACTTGGTGGCAAAACCCTTGTTTGCAATCACAGAGGCCAGACATTTCTTGTAGTTGGCCACCAGGCTTGCACACATCTCGGGAGGGATTTTGTCCTACTCCTCTTTGCAGATCCTCTCCAAGTCAATAAGATTTTGAGGCTGACGTCTGGTAACTCGAACCTTCAACTCCCTCCACATATTTTCTGTGGGATTAAGTTATGGAGACTGGCTAGGCCACTCCAGGACCTTAATGTGCTTCTTCACTCCTTTGTTGCCTTGGCCGTGTGTTTTGGGTCATTGTCATGATGGAATACCCATGTACGACCCATTTTCACTGCCCTGGCTGAGGGAAGGAGGAGATTTGATGATACATGGCCGAGTCTATTGTCCCTTTGGTAAGGTGAAGTTGTCCTGTCCCACTAGCAGAAAAGCATCCCCAAAGCATAATGTTTCCGCCAAACTCATGTTTGATGGTGGGGATGGTGTTCTTGAAGCCAAAGGCAGCATTCCTCCTTCTCCAATCACGGCAAGTTGAGTTGATGCCAAAGAGCTTGATTTTGGTTTAATCTGACCACAACACTTTTACCCAGCTCGCCTCTGAATCATTCAGATGTTCATTAGCAAACTTCAGACGGGCCTGTACATGTGCTTTCTTGAGCATGGGGACCTTGCGTGCGCTGCATGATTTCAGTCCTTCATGACATAGTGTGTTACCAATTGTTTTCTTGGCGACTATGGTGCAGCTCCATTGAGATCGTTGACAAGTTTCTTCCGTGTAATTCTGAGCCGATTCCTCACCATTCTCATGATCACTGAAACTCCTTGAGCCCCAGACCGAGGGAGATTTGCGTTTCTTCCATTTGATGTAACCCCTCTCATCAAGCAGTTTGGCGATGGTCTTTTAGCCCATTCCAGCCTTGTGTAGGTCTACAATTGTGTTCCCGACATCCTTGGACAGCTCTTTGGTCTTGGCCATGGTGGAGAGATTGGAATCTGATTGCTTCTGTGGACAGATGTCTTTTATACAGGTAACAAGCTGAGATTAGGAGCACTCTGAGTGCTTCTAATCTCAGCTCGTTACGTGTATAGAAGACACCTGGGAGACAGAAATATTGCCGATAGGGGATCAAATACTTATTTCACTCATTAAAATGCAAATTATTTTATGACAACTTTTTTAAAAATGTGTTTTTCTGGATATTTTTGTTATTTTGTTTCTCACTTAAAATAAACCTACCGTTAAACACTGATCAATTCTTTGTCAGTGGGTAAACGTACAAAATCAGCAGGGGATCAAATACTTTTCCCCCCCTCATTGCAACAGGTGATTCGGACCAGCTTTCAATGTAGCCGACACTCACACACTCAGGCCGCGTACACACGGGCGGACTGTTGGCTCAACTTTGTCCGCTGAACAGTGTTTCAGCGGACAGTCCGCTCGTGTGTGGGGCTTCAGCGGACAGTTTCAGCGGACAGTTTGACGAACAAAGTTTTTCGGAAATTCCGAAAAACTGTCCGCTGAAACTTGGTTTGAGCGAACAGTCCGCCCGTGTGTAGGCCACTTTCGAAATGAGCAAACTGTTCCCGCTCGGAGGGAAGTCTGCTCATTTCGAGCGCGTGTGCAGGTAGGCGGGGCCCGCGACGGAGACGTCGCGGGCTCCGCCGCCTGCAATGGACTTAAAGGGGAACCCCAACGCCGAAAAAAATCGGCGTGGGGGTCCCCCCAAAGTCCACAACAGACCCTTGTCCGAGCACGCTACCCGGCCGGCCAGGAAAGGGGGGCGAGCGAGCGCGCCCCCCCTCCTGAGCCGTACCAGGCCGCGTGCCCTCAACATGGGGGGTGCCTTGGGGAAGGGGGGGCCGCGCGGCCCCCCCACCCCAAAGCACCTTGTCCCCATGTTGATGAGGACAAGGGCCTCTTCCCGACAACCCTGGCCGTTGGTTGTCGGGGTCTGCGGGCGGGGGGGCTTATCGGAATCCGGGAGCCCCCTTTAATAAGGGGGCCCCCGGATACCGGCCCCCCACCCTATGTGAATGAGTATGGGGTACAATGTACCCCTACCCATTCACCTGTAAAATAAAAGTACCCAAAAAAAAAACAACACACGAGATAAAATATTTTATTGCACAGCTCCGGGGGTCTTCCGTCTTCGGGGGTCTTCTCGCCGGACTCCTCCGCCATCTTCTTGTAGCTCTTTTGCTAGCGGAGGAGTCCGGCTTTCTTCCTCCCCGCTGCCGGCCTCTTTTCCCGACTTCGGGGGTCTTGTCCCCCTCTTCGGTTCTTCTGCCGGGCCACCGCGCCTTCTTATAGCTCTTTTGCAGGCGGTGGCCCGGTCTTCTGTCGCCGCTGTCGCCGCCGCCTTCCGTTCTTCTTCTTCTTCTTCTTGTTCTTCTCCAGGAGATGTTGACACGTCGCTCTCTCCGGCCGGAATGCCAGGGCCGCGCTGAGCGGCCACTTATATAGTGACAATGGGGTGGTGTCACATGGTATATGTCACATGGGTTGGTCACATGGGTTGATGTCACATGGGGACTATGACATCGTAAGGGGCGGGGTCACCATGTGACCAACCCATGTGACATATACCATGTGACACCGCCCCATTGTCACTATATAAGTGGCCGCTCAGCGCGGCCCTGGCATTCCGGCCGGAGAGAGCGACGTGTCAACATCTCCTGGAGAAGAACAAGAAGAAGAACGGAAGGCGGCGGCGACAGAAGACCGGGCCACCGCCTGCAAAAGAGCTATAAGAAGGCGCGGTGGCCCGGCAGAAGAACCGAAGAGGGGGACAAGACCCCCGAAGTCGGGAGAAGAGGCCGGCGGCGGGGAGGAAGAAAGCCGGACTCCTCCGCTAGCAAAAGAGCTACAAGAAGATAGCGGAGGAGTCCGGCGAGAAGACCCCCGAAGACGGAAGACCCCCGGAGCTGTGCAATAAAATATTTTATCTCGTGTGTTGTGTTTTTTTTTTGGGTACTTTTATTTTACAGGTGAATGGGTAGGGGTACATTGTACCCCATACTCATTCACATAGGGTGGGGGGCCGGTATCCGGGGGCCCCCTTATTAAAGGGGGCTCCCGGATTCCGATAAGCCCCCCGCCCGCAGACCCCGACAACCAACGGCCAGGGTTGTCAGGAAGAGGCCCTTGTCCTCATCAACATGGGGACAAGGTGCTTTGGGGTGGGGGGGCCGCGCGGCCCCCCCCTTCCCCAAGGCACCCCCCATGTTGAGGGCACGCGGCCTGGTACGGCTCAGGAGGGGGGGCGCGCTCGCTCGCCCCCCTTTCCTGGCCGTCCGGGTAGCGTGCTCGGACAAGGGTCTGTTGTGGACTTTGGGGGGACCCCCACGCCGATTTTTTTCGGCGTTGGGGTTCCCCTTTAAGTCCATTGCAGGCGGCGGAGCCCACCGACGTCTCCGTCGCGGGCCCCGCCTACCTGCACACGCGCTCGAAATGAGCGGACTGTTGCCTCGTGTGTGGGCGAGTCCGCTCATTTCAAAAGTTGCGCGGACTTAGTACGACGAACAAAGTTTGCCGTATTTGTCCGCTCAAAAAGTGCCGTGTGTGGGCGTGTTCGTTCATTCAAAAGTTTGAGCGGACTGTTTGACGAACTTAGTTTCGGCAGACAGTCCCCGCGTGTGTACGCCGCCTCACACACTCACACTCATTTACGGGTGGCTGCAGTGCAGTTTTAAAAAAAGGGGCCTGTGAGATTTTGGGTCTGGTTCAGGTGCGATTACAGTTAAAAAATTTGCACCTGAATCCGTGAACGTAACCACAACGAACTTTCACACTGCCACCGCGCTTGCAGGTGTGTGAACCCAGCCTAACACAAGCCTAAAAACTTAATAGCTGAACCTAAACCTACCAGCCAATTACTAGAGATCACAGAGTAAAACAAGGAAAAACGTAGGAACTACTAAGGGGCTAACAACAAGTATTTGGAATGTATGTGCCACATATATGCTGTCAGACAAAGTATAGTATAGTAAAGGAAACGCATTGAGTTATCCTAACAGCGAAACAATAGGCGTGTTGAATATAACCGTAGCATCAATGCATCGGGATTCGGGTGTCCACAATGCGGCAAATCCCCTCTTATAATAAATTAAGTGTCCCACTGTTCAAATGTACATACCTTTTAAAAAGTATGTAGCGATATAAAGCATATTTCAGAATGTTCCTCGGTGCTCATGTGGCTGCCCGGCGCACAGCTCTCCTCCCGCCATGTAACAGCTACAGTGGGCAGGACTGAGAATCCTCCGCTGATGTGAGTCGAGAGGAGAGCAGCAAGTGGCCATCGGGTCTGAGTTACATGTGAGCCGAGGAAACATATGGACATCTGAAATATGTGGCATTTAAATAGCTACGTATTTTTTAAAAGGAATTTACAGTGGGGCACTTCATGTACATAAAAGTGGTGATTTGATAAGGCACAGTTAGTTTAACACGAGTAAGCAGAGTACATATAAGCATGTTTAAGTAGTTTACAGTATTCTGTCAGCAGCAGATTCCATCACTTCTGTCCTCCTGGCAGCAATTTGTGTGAATGCCTGAACCCTGAGTACCAGTGTCTCTGACCCCCGCCATCCCATCCATCCCTCTGCCTCGGTGTCTCTGATCCCATCCCTCTGCCTCCAATCCCATCGATCCCTCTGCCACTGGAGAAAAATTTAGTTTTTCTGACTGCTTGAATTTTCGGATGAAACGTTTTTGAACCATGTAATGATGCATTGCGGAATTAAATAATGGACAGGATAATCGTAATCGAATCGTGAGACCAATGAAGATGCGCACCCCTAGTATACAAGCTTGTCTGCTCCTGCCAATGCTATACATTTTTACTGACCCAATACTGTGAAGGACTGTCCATATAAATGTGTCAGAGGAAAACAAGAAAGCTTCGACACAAGTTTTCATTCAAGTTTGATTACAACAGCAAGGCTTTCAGTGAAAAAAATACCAGGCTGTAGCCAGTGAATAATTTAAATCTACTCATATAATGGAGCTATCCCATCTGTCCACTTCAGCGCCCAGCATTTCACTTAGCAGTGGATTTATGGACGTCTGTACGTTTTTACCTGTTGGGAGTAATTTTTTTCCGTTTGTCACTTAGTAACGGTTATAAAAGTGCTTGCAGAGTGAATCAAGAATAGCAATCCTTAAAATAAGCTATGGACTCACCTGTTGCTTAATAACCTTTTTAAGTAAAGACTTTCCACGGCTGACATCATCCTAAAAAAAAAAAAATCAATTTAAAAATATGCAATATTTAGAAAAGCACCAAGAAGTTGTTCTAGGCTCAAAGCGAAATAAATTTCCTCAACAAATGGCAGCCAAACATTTAACTATACAAAAAAAGAATACCATATAACAGGGGTCTCTAAACTTTCCAAATAAAGGGCCAGTTGTTGGCATCAGTGAATGAAAGGGTGCCCCAAGGGCCAGGTAAAAGCAAAGGGCTGCAGTTTGAAGACCAATGTTGTATGTTTAGAATTGTGGGAGTTTTCCTTTTGTGGCAATTTAAAAAAAAGCAGAACAGGAATGGTTATGGATAAATAACAATGGCCCACAGTAAGCTCTCTCAGCCTTCAATTTACTGTAGCTCACACAGCTGAAATGATTTTTCATGTTCTAAATAATGTTTGTTGTGACTAAACTTATTAAACTATTAAAATATCTGTATCATACCTTTTCTGGTTTCTTACTGGAGCCTCCTTCCTGGATTCCTCCCCGACGACTTCCTGGCCGAGCTGTACTGCTTCCTGCATTCGGCGCAGGGTCAGGACTTGACAGGGAACATGAATACTTGAATGACTTTGTGCACTTTGCCTCTTTTTTACTAGTAATCAGATATTTTATTTCTTTGCTGAGAAAACCTTCAACAGTCTGAAATAAATAGAGAGAGGAGGCAAAAATAAAAGGGGAAGGGTAAAAATGATTTGCTACCACATACGTAAATGTCTAACCATGACCTCGTTTCTCTACAGACCTTCTATTAAGAGTTATTCATAAACCCAGGGCCTGGAGCTTTAACCTGCTCGCTTCTGCGCTATAGCCGAATGATGTCTACAGTGCGGACCTACATTGCTTTTATGCCGTCATATGACATCCTCCCCTTTGACTCTGACCACAGGGGGCGTGCAATGAGACTCTGCTAATCAAAGATCGGAGTAAGGGGCCGATCCCAGCCCCTTATCATGTTATCAGTCAATGACAGCTGATCACGTGATGTAAACAGAAGATTGGTAATCTTTTTTTTTTTTTTAATTGTCCTGACAGTGTAAGGAGAAAGAAAAAGCCAATCACCGGCTTCTGTAAAAGGGACATCGGTACCGAAGAGGAAGAGCCACAGCCACCTCATCTGTGCCCACCAGTGCTGCCTGCCAGTGCATATCAAGGGAAAAAAAAAAAAAAAAGAAAATAAAAAAAACTTCACACACCTTTTTTTTTAAATCCTAATACTTTTTTGTTTTTTTTTAATATTTCTCCAGTTGCATCCTGGTTACCAGATCTAGGAAAATGATGTCATACATCCCAGTGTAAAAATAAAAAATAGAGACATGCATGCATGGGGGAGTTTTCTCTGAAATGTTGAGAGACTGAGCCAGTTGCTGTTCCAGGCATCTGGATGGATCCAGACCATATAGTCGGGATCTTTCTCGAGCCTGGACTGGCTGTGTGACATCAGCCGACAGCAGATTTTAGCCTGCTGTCAGCTGAAAACCGTTCATTGGAGTGTGGCATGAAAAAATAGCTTTGGGTATACTTCTCCGAATACCTTGTGTAAATGTGTATAAAAATTCTTCACTCCCAGTGTCTCCATATAAGCATGTGTACAGACACATACACATGTAAATGACTGCACTCAAACTTTAAAACATTTTCACGGCTCTGTGCTCATTGCTGATCTTTGTGCAGCTGCGTGCATTGTTTCACAGACAATGCATCTGAGTGCTACATTCACATAGATGTAAACATTTTACTGATCTTATTCTGCATGTTTTTTCTACCACAAAATTTTCTGTGTAATGATCAGTAAATGCTTGCATAAAACAGTCTTGTTTTTTTCCCTCCAAAAAGCTGCATCTGGCACACATGTATACGTATGTCCTCAAATGCAGATTTTTGGATTTTGTTACACGAATCTGAATGCAGTGCATGTTTACGACCCTGTGTGAATGTCTCCATTGAAAACAATGTAGCTGCGTTCTGATATCTAAATAAAGAGAAACACTTGCAAATGCATTTTTATGGCTGTGTGAATGAAGCCATATTCAGATCAGTAAAAAAAAAAAAGTGCAGAGACTGTTCCTTTATTGGCAAAACTTTAAACATCTGCAATGTAAGCAGCAAACTTACCCCGCCTAAGTCTTTAATATCCTTTTCTAACTTTTCAGATACGAGTTTTGAAGTTATATCCAAGTAGAAGACTCTACCAGCCAAAGGTTTATCTGTGGCGCCCTTTTCCAGGGGTTGTTTCACTGCTGGCCGAACAGGCTTCATTTTCACACCTCTCCCTTGTGTTCCCCCTTCTGTGTAAAGCAATGTACACACATTTACATGAGCAATTTAGCAGGCTAGTATTGAAAAAATAAAAATTCTACTAAAAGTTAAATTACTGCAATTCACATTTACTCCCGCAAGGTCTACTTTCCAGAAGAAACTACCCCTGTACCCCCTAACATGATCTCCTTGCATTAAATATCCACTGACTGGGTGACTGCTCCAGCTTTAGTCTAGCGAATGCAAGCACAAGGCCTCATGCACACAGGACATTTTAAACTTTGCTTTTAGAAGCGTTTTTTCTTTAAACACCCCTCAAAGTTATGTATCCATGAACACGTGAATTTAAAAAGTAGTGGTGCTTAGAGAGAGAAAAAAAAAAAAAAGACTTAATGCATTAGCGCTAAGGAAAAGAAAATTCCAGCATCAAAACACTTGACGTGCCCCAAAAATCACTTTAGAGCTTGGACATTCATTCCTATAGCCAGAATAAATTATAACGCCCCGTAAACATAGTCAGATTTTCCTGACGGAAAATTTGTGATGTGAACTTGTCGCAAATTCCGACCGCGTGTAGGCTCCACCGGACATTTTCCATCGGAATTTCCGACACACAAAATTTGAAATCTGGATCTCAAATTTTCCGACAACAAAATCCGTTGTCGGAAATTCTGATCGTATGTACACAATTCTGATGCACCAAGTTCCATGCATTATTGGAATCAAGCAGAAGAACCACACTGGCTACTGAACTTCAATTTTCTCAGCTCGTCGTACGTCACCGCGTTCTTGACATTCGGAATTTCCGAGAACATTGTGTGACCATGTGTATGCAAGACAAGTTTGAGCAAACATCAGTCGGAAAAAATCCCATGGATTTTGTTGTCAGAGTGTCCAATCGTGTGTACGGGGCATTACCCTGGCATGAACTAAATGAAACAGACACACAAACTCCTAACGCACCTTAAAGCATTTGCAAAACTCCGCTTTCAGAGCATTTTTAACCACTTGCTTACTGGGCACTTAAACCCCCCTCAGTCCCAGACCAATTTTCAGCTTTCAGTGCTCTCACATTTTGAATGACAATTACTCAGTCATGCAACACTGTAACCAAATGATTTTTTTGTCCTTTTCTTCATACCAATAGAGCTTTCTTTTGGTGGTATTTGATCACCTCTCGGTTTTTTATTTTCTGCGCTATAAATGAAAAAAGACCGAAAATTTTGAAAAAAAATGAATTTTTCTTCGTTTCTGTGACAAAATTTAGCAAATTAGCAATTTTTCTTCATAAATTTTGGCCACAATTTATACTACTACACATCTTTGGTAAAAATAACCCAAATTTTTGCATATTATATGATCTGTGTGAAATTTATAGAGTCTACAAGCTATGGTGCAAATCATAAAGATTTGCAAAAAAAGATCACATCTGATGTACTAAGGCCTATCTCCATTCTTGAGACCCTAACAAGCCAGGAAAGTACAAATGCCCCCCAAATGACCCCTTTTTGGAAAGTAGACATTCCAATGTATTTAGTAAGAGGCATGGTTAGTTATTTTAAGTTGTCATTTTTTCCCATAATTCTTTGCAAAATTACGATTTTTTTTTTTTTTTTCACAAAATTTTCATTGTAATAGCTTATTTCTCCCACACGGAATGTGCATACCACAAATAACACCCCAAAATACATTCTGCTACTCCTCCTGGAGTATAACGATACCACATGTGTGAGACTTTTACACAGCCTGACCACATACAGAGGCCTAATTTTGAAGTAGCACCTTCAGGCATTCTAGGAGCATAAATTACACAGGGCAATGGAAACGTCCAGAAAATGACCCCATTTTGGAAAGCTAACACCCCAACGTATAATCTATGAGGCATAATGAGTCTTTTCAATGGTTCATTTTTTTCCAGAAGTTTTCGGAAAATGTGGAAAAAAATGAAAACGCATTTTTTTTTACACAAAGTTGTCCGTTTATAAGATATTTCCAACGCATAGCATTTACATAGCAAAAATAACACCCCAAAATACGTTCTACTACTCCTCCTGAGTATAACGATACCAAATGTGTGAGACTTTTACACAGCCTGACCAAATACAGAGGCGCAACATGCAAGAAACACCGTCGGCGTTCCAGGGACACATAGCCTGCACATACCAAGAACTACACCCCCAAATACATTATGCTGAGCAAAGGGTAAAGAAAAGATTACCTGTGGTTTTAGAAGCGCAGTTGTCCACAGGAGGATATCACTGGTCCAGGCAGCAGGCAGGGACTTGGTCAGCAACAGCGAACACAGTTTTTCAGGCAGCAGGCAGGGATACTGTCCATATTACAGTCCAGGGTTAGTGCAGAGATGTCAGCAGTGCCAAAAATATTGGTCCTGGTAGTAGGCAGGTCCTTGTGGTGTGGTCAGTGCGGCATGATGGCAGTAAGTCCTACAGGCAGCAGACAGAAGTAGAGCCTCGTTCAGGACAGAATGGGGATAGGGGTAGAGGCTTCTCCCTCCCAAATCTCTTTGAAGCCTCCGAGTCTCCAGACCCTAATCTAGGAATAAGAAAACAAAGAAAATTGTTTTCTTCTTCCAGAAAAACTATACTGGAGCCCCTCACATATGTGAGACCCCGTGTTGAATCCCACTAGTCCAGTTGCAGAATACAAGATCAGTCCAAGAGGCAGGCAAATATCGTGGTCAAACAGTCCAAGGTCAGTTCCAGATCAGGCAGAGATATATACAGAATCGTTAGACAGAAGCATGGTCGAATAACAGTCCAGGGTCAGTTCCAGATCAGGCAGCGGTATGTACAGAATCGGCAGGCATAAGAGTGGTCAAATAACAAGCCAGGGTCCGTTACAGAGCAGGCAGTGGCATAAGGGGTGTGAAGGTGTATGAAGGCAGGAACTGAGGATTATGTTTACCATACTTCACTAAAAATTTATTGAAGTATGGTAACGCCGAAAACAGTCGCCTATACAGAGGCCTGGTTGGGAAGGACATTGTGCACAATAATAACATGTGTCTCTTCTGACTCCTGCTTTGGTACACACCTTACATCTTTTTTGGCGTCTTTTGCCTGTTGGTTTGGGGGGAATTTTATCCGGAAAGTGGCGCTCGGAGAGTCGACTAACAACGTCTGATCTGATATTTTCTGGTGGGCCGTTTGGGAAAATAAGGGCTGTGAAAACGTCCTCCTGGTAGCCAAAGAAACGTTTGGGGTTTTGGGTGGCGTTGCGGTAAATGACATATGAATTGTAAATGGCCAATTGAAAAAAATAAATTACTACTTTTTTGTACCAATGATATGTCCGTCTTGAGACCAGATATGGTTCCATCATTTGGTCGTTGAAGTCGACTCCTCCCATGAACAAATTATACTCTGAAATACATTTGGGTTTCTTTACGGGGCCATTCCTTCTGGGGATTTCTACGAAGGTATCGTTGTGGATAGAAGATAACATGTACACATCTCTTCTGTCCCTCCACTTCACTGCCAGAACCTCCTTGTTTCTTAGACTTGCGGTTTCTCCTTTCCGCAGCTTCTTGTTCACCAGACTTTGAGGAAAGCCCTTCCGATTCCTTTTTACAGTGCCACATGCTGGCGTCTTCTTCCGGTGAAGGTTGTGGAACAGGGGCAGAGATGTGTAGAAGTTGTCTACATAGAGGTGGTAGCCTTTATCCAGTAGGGGGTATATGAGGTCCCAAACAATTTTTCCGCTGGATCCCAAATAATCCGGACAATTAGGGGGCTGTAGCTGGGTGTCCTTCCCTTCGTACACCTTGAAGGAATATGTGTACTCTGTGGCTCGGTCACATAATTTGTAGACCTTCACCCCGTAGCGGGCCCTTTTGCTGGGCATAAATTGCTTCATCCTAAGCCTGCCACTAAATTTAATAAGGGACTCATCCACACATATGTGTTGGTCCGGGGTAAACAATTTGGGGAATATTTCAGAAAAATAATTTAGTATTGGTCGAATTTTGTAAAGGCGGTCATAATTTGGATCATTTCGTGGAAGGCATTGGGAATTGTCACTGAAATGTAAGAACCTCAGGATCATCTGATACCTGGTTCTGGGCATTACCGCGGAGAAGAGCGGTGAGTGGTGGAGGGGGTGGGTTGACCAGTAGGTACGTAATTGGTTTTTTTTGTTGAGTCCCATATTAAATGTGAGGCCTAAAAAAAGCTTGAACTCCTCCACCGTTAGGTCTCTCCATTCGTAGGGACGGGCATAATAGGAGGTCGGATTTTGAAAAATAAATTGTTGTGCATACAGGTTGCACTGGGCCACAATTGACGCCAACATGTCCTCCGTAAAAATTAAATGAAAAAAATCGATGGGGCTAAAATTCTCCGTGTCCACCTGGACTCCTGGCTGGGCGGTGAAAGGGGGAACATTGGCCTCTCCTGAATTAGGAGGAAGCCACAAGGGGTTCTGAAGGGCATAGGGAAGGCCAGCATGGCCCCTAACCCTTTGGGGCTGAGATGACACCCCACTGGTACTTGGCCTTTCTTGCTGGGGCACTGCGGTGCTGGTGGACGGCATTGCCTCACTAGAATGCCTTCGCTTGATGGGCCGGATATCTTCCTCCTCGGATTCATCAGTCAGTGTTTCACTGCTGAGGACTGGCTCATAAGTTACATCTTCAGAATCCGAAAAGGAATCGGAAGAGGAGAGCTCCCCGTTGCTCTCGTCGGCCGCGGAAATAATTTGGTACGCCTCCTCAGCGGAAAAGACGCGTTTAGCCATTGTAGCACTGATGGGCACTGATGAGGTGGCACAGATGGGCGTTTTTGAGGTGGCACAGATGGGCGCTTTTGAGGTGGCACAGATGGGCGCTTTTGAGGTGGCACAAATGGACACTGATGGGTCGGCACAGATGTGCACTGATTTATTGCACAGATGTGCAGATTTGTTGCACGGATGTGCACTGATGAGGCGGCAGATGGGCACTGCTGAGGCGGCACAGATGGGCACTGCTGAGGCGGCACAGATGGGCACTGCTGAGGCGGCACAGATGGGCACTGCTGAGGCGGCACAGATGGGCACTGCTGAGGCGGCACAGATGGGCACTGCTGAGGCGGCACAGATGGGCACTGCTGAGGCGGCACAGATGGGCACTGCTGAGGCGGCACAGATGGGCACTGCTGAGGCGGCAGATGGGCACTGATGGGTCGGCACAGATGTGCACTGATTTATTGCACGGATGTGCACTGCTGAGGCGGCAGAGATGGGCACTGCTGAGGCGGCAGAGATGGGCACTGCTGAGGCGGCAGAGATGGGCACTGCTGAGGCGGCAGATGGGCACTGCTGAGGCGGCAGATGGGCACTGCTGAGTCGGCACAGATGTGCACTGATTTATTGCACGGATGTGCACTGATAAGGCAGCAGATGGGCACAGATGGGCACTGCTTAGGCGGCACAGATGGGCACTGCTTAGGCGGCACAGATGGGCACTGCTGAGGCGGCACAGATGGGCACTGCTGAGGCGGCACAGATGGGCACCGATTGGTACAGATGGGCACCGATTGGCACTGGCGGGGCACTGGCGGGCACTGGTGGTGCACAGGCGGTGCACAGGTGGGCACTGGCAGGGTAGATCTGGGCACTGGCAGGGTAGATCTGGGCACAGGTCGGGTTTTTATAAGTTTACTGTCTCCTCACACAGCTATCGCTGTGTGAGGAGACACGTTCGGTAATGGGTGATGATCTCATTTGTTTACATTTGAGATCATCACCCATTGGAGGAGGCGATCGCGCTGTAAACGGCCGCTGTGATTGGCCGTTTACAGCGATCTGTGATTGGCTGTGTCCAGCGGACACGGCCAACACAGATTTTCCCCGATGCGCGCTCCCGGGAGCGCGCGGGGAACTCTTAAAGGGGACGACGTCAATAGACGTAGTCCCGGAAATTGAGATCCGCGCTGTAGACGTCTTTTTACTATAGCGCGGATCTCAAGTGGTTAACCACTGCTTTTTCCTCCCTGGAGCATATTCATCCAGGAAAAAAAAAAGTGCCGTATGCATGGGGCCTAAATGTTATCATAAAGTCTTGATACCAGTTACAGAGGAAGGATAAAGGGTAAAACAATGCAGGTCAGTCCAGTGTTGCTAACAAAACCGAGACATTGGTCATATTACTTTTGTTGAAGCAAAAGATCAGCCAATCTGAACTCTAACCCTCCCTGTTAGCAAGGATTACTCAACCAAATTACCTAAACTTGCAAATGTGGAAATAACTGGGATCGAGTCAGGAGCAGCATTTTCTTCAGAAAAGACAAGCCCCTTTATTACCCCATATCCACCATACAATACTGTAATCATTACTTAATGTTATCATTTAAGGCTGCATTCGCACCTGAGCGTTGCAAAGCAGAAAACTTAGCAGAGCTTAAGGAGTTTTTCTGATTTTTTTTTCAGGTGACAAAATGCACAGATGTGACCAAGTCCCATTGAAACTAATAGGATTTTGCTTGTTGGGCATTTTTCAGGCATTTTATGAGCTGAAAACGCTCAGGTGTGAATGCAGCCCAAGAGATCCTGCACATGGATATATGATTAAGCCAGCAAGATCCTGCAAAAAGTCTTGCCCATATAGTGTATGCAACGTCTGTTCTAGTATTACAGACATACAGCGCAACAGCGTACATTTATGCTTAATGCTGCATGAATGTAAATACAAAAAGTAAGCACAAAAGTTTACATGTGTACAGCAATAAAAACAGTCCAATACGAAGGACTGTGGGCAATCACAGCTCCAGATTGTGGATCTGTGAGCAGCTGTGTATATGAGCCCATAGAAACAATCTACAAAATGGAAAAATGAAACAATAAGGGCACTTGTAGTTGTATAGAAATAAAGTATTCTCTCAATCGCCTAGCTCAGGGGTGTCCAAACTATGGCCCTGCAGTTGTTCAGGAACTACAATTGCCATCATGCCTAGTCATATTTGAATGTCAGAGTTTTGCAATGCCTCATGGGACACGTAGTTCCGCAACAGCTGGAGGCCCGTAGTTTGGAGATCCCTGCCCTAGATGAACACATTTGTCTGCTTATTACAATTCTATGCTGGTAGAGCTGTAAATCTGTAAAAGTAAATGATAGTGTAGCATCTATTTAAATTTAAAGCGGAGCTCCACCCAAGAAGGAAAGTTCAGGGGGTACCTAGTTTTGAGAGGCGAGTTTTTAGGTGATCTGAAAGGAAGTTCTCCCCACCCCCACCCCCCCGCAGTCTTCTGGGCCATGTCACAGAGCACTGCTGGACCATTCAGGAGGCGCAGTGCAACTCGTGCATGCGCAATGGGCACCTGGCTGTGTAGCTCCTCTATGGTACACTGTACAGTTTATTTTTTAAATATCATCAGCTAGGGAGTACAATGGTGTACTCCCTAGAATATTGTTTAGGTTTGTTCTCATATAGATTGGGTAAATCTTTATTGTACAATTCAAAATGCATTGATTATGGCCATTTACTCTACAAAAGGGCATTTTCTCCAACATGTAATTCCACTTACTGCTTCGCTGCATCTTGGATTGCAAGTTCACATTATTTGTTTTCGGTGCTGTGGGGGATAACTGTATAAAAAAAATATATATATATATTTATATAAAAAAAACATTGTAGCAATTCACAATTTATGTGTAGACAGGATATTCTACATAAACTTCAGCAAAAAAATACAACTGCCCAGTGTTAATTTTGGAAGCAGATTTCGATTTAGGAATCTTAGGACTAAAATGACATTTTAGTTTTAGCTCCGTTTTAGTCTTCGACAATTGTTTTAGTCGTATTTAGTCGACTAAATCTCCAGTACATTTTAGTTGACTAAAATGTCCTACGTTTTAGTTGACTAAAATCTCCAGTATATTTTAGTCGTTTAAAAACGAATGGGTGGTTATTTCTGAAATAACAGATTTATTTTTTTTCGGCCCATGAATGTAAAATTTACAAACATGCCGGCTGAGTTTTTTTTCTTTTGACAGCTCTGCACTTGTTTAAAGAGGAGGTCCAGAGCACCCCACATGAAAATGTAAAAGTCACCGGCAACAAATACTGCAGCTGCTGATACTTATGCCCCTTACACACCATCCGAATATCGTATGACCGATCGTACGACCGTTTCCGCTTAATAAAGTCGCAAATACCGTGTGACATAAAATATTGCAACAATCGCCGTTTTATTCTCTAGAGTCTCTGTTAAAAAAATATATATAATGTTTGGGGGTTCCAAGTAATTTTCTAGCAAAAAATATGGATTTTAACTTGTAAACACCAAATGCCAAAAATAGGCTTAGTCATGAAAGGGCTATACTGACTAACCGAAAAATCGTACAATCTGGAATCGTACGAGGAAAATTTTCGTGCATGCCCGATTGAATAAGATCGGATGAACGGTCGTGATCGGATGAACGGTCGTGATCGGCTGTCGAAAGTAGTGTACACACGATCCGAAAATCGTGCGAGCCTTCCTCGGGCAATATTCGGATCGTGTGTATGGGCCATTAGTCTATGGACACTTACCTGTCCAGGGAGCCCGCGAGCATGCTGGGCTTTCTAATTGGCCAGGCGGCAGAGGAAGGAAGAGGGGGGGGGGGGTCGAAGTTCTGAGACCCCAGGCCACAGGCCCGTCTCCCAGAAGTGGGGGTGGGGAGAACGGTACTCCTCAAAAACAGGTGCCTGTCACCCCCCCAAAATGTGTCACCGGAGGGGGGAGACGGGTAAGCGGAAGTTTAAGTTTAACATGAATCTGGGAAATACTGTATTAAGATCATGTGTGTGCGCGTATCACCATTTTGTAACGATTCATCGCGCAGCTCTAATACTACGTAATAATAATTAACCCCAAAGCCAAAAAAATAATTCTTTATTAACCTTTTCACGCTGGCACCTCTGAACCCTTTAAGAGGTTTAGCATGCCAGGGGGGGCAGGGCATAGGATCACATGAGCGCCATGATTGGCTGTCACGTGATCCAAAAAGCTTTCAGTTACACGCCGGTAACTGTAGCGGGAGCGCTTTCGGCACCACTGTATGGGCTGCTATAAAGCAAATATGCGGGCTCTCTGTGCCAAGGACCAGTCGCTGAGAGGCCGCGTATTTACATGCAGCCGGAGCCAAGGGGTTAATAAATGAAAATTATTTTTGTTTGGGTATTTATATGTTTTATTATATAAGAATTAGGAGTTAAATTTATGCATTGCATATTGATTTATTTTATTATGCGTGAGGATTTTCTGTTATTTGTGAATTTTACACACACACACATTTTATTTTTATTTTTTTTTACACTTTTTATGTGATTGGTGTGACATGGACAGCCATGGTGTGAGCAATGGAAGGACATGACAGGACCAGGGAGGGAGGGAGGCTGCAACCCTCCACACAGGATCCTGAGCTCTCCAGCACAGCCAATCACACATCTGTGATGGAAAACAAAGCAGCACACTGGAGGAGGGGGGAGGGGGCCAGTCATTGCCATGGAGACAACCACATCACTGAGTGCAGGAAGAGAGGACTGAAGAGAATGAGTGTTGTCACCTCCAGAGCCCCCAGGGGCTCCATGGTGTGGTGCACTACAAGCCCCAGCATGCACCGCCAGCCTATGTGTGTATGCATAGCACAGAATCGTAGGCCCTGCCTGCTGACACCACAAGGAGGGTCCCCCCAGTCCAGGGATAGGCCCACTCCATCCCCGGTGTCCCCACTCACCGGCCTCCCGCTCAGAGCCGCCTTCCCCCGGCTTTCCGTCACTTCCCGGCGCTGCGCCAGTTCTCCGCGTCCGCCGCTCACCCCGAGGTTTGATTTCCCGCCTTCTTCCTCACAAACCCCGCCCACCGAGCCCGGGAAACGCAGCGCGGCGTCCGGAACTGCAGATTCCACACAGAGCCCTGACTGACACCCAGATAATCAATAACATATAGATTATCATTACATTAACATATTTTATTATATATTAAAAAATATATATAGATAATAGTTACATCTACAGATCCCTGACATTGATATCCAGATAATGAATTAAAATAAAATAAAATGTATATATGTGTATATATATATATATATATATATATATATATATATATATATATATATATATATATATATATATACACACACACAATGCTGTGAAAACGTTTTTGCCCCCTTTCTGATTTTTTTTTTTTTGCATATTTGTCACACTTAAAAAACTCAGATCATCAAACTTTTTTTTTTTATTATTACACAAAGATAACCCGAGTAAATACAGAATGCAGTTTTTAAATGATGGTTTCATTTATTAAGGGAAAAAAGCTGTCCAAACCTGCCTGGATTTACGTGAAAAAAAGTAATTGCCCCCCTAAACCTAATAACTGGTTGTGCCACCCTTGGCAGCAACAACTGAAAGCAAGCATTTGCCATAACTAGCAATGAGTCTCTCACATTGCTGTGGAGAAATTTTGGCCCACTCTTCTTTGCAAAATTGTTTTAATTCAGCCACATCCGGGGGGTTTTCCAGCATGAACGGCCTGTGTAAGGTCATGATACAGCATCTCAATTGGATTTAAGTCCAGGCTTTGACTAGGCCACTCCAAAACTGAAATTTTTGCTTTGTTTGAACCATTTGGAGGTGGGCTTGCTGTTGTGTTTCGGATCATTGTCCTGGTGCATAACCCAAGTGCGCTTGAGGTCACAAACTGATGGCCGGACATTCTCCTTTAGGACTTTCTGGTAGAGCTCCGAATTCATGGTTCCATCAATTTTGGTAAGTCGTCCAGGTCCTGAAGCTGCAAAGCAGCCCCAGACCATCACACTACCACCACCATGTCTCACTGTTGGTATGATGTTCTTGTTATGAAATGCTGTATTCATTTTATGCCAGATGTAATGGCACGCACACTTTCCAAAAAGTTCAATTTTTGTCTCATCAGTCCACAGAATATTTTCCTAAAAGTCTTAGGGATAATCAAGCTGTTTTTTGGTAAATGTGAGATGAGCCTTTGTCTTCTTTTTGGTCAGCAGTGGGTTTTGCCTTGGAACTCTCCCATGGATGCCATTTTTGCCCAGTCTCTTTCTTATCGTTGAATCATGAACACTGATCCTACCTGAAGCAAGTGAAGCCTGCAGTTCTTTAGATGTTGTTCTGGGTTCTTTTATGACCTCCTGGATAAGTCATCATCATGCTCTTGGAGTAATTTTTGTAGGCCGACCACTCCTGGGAAGGTTCACTACTGTTCCAAGTTATCTCCATTTGTAGATAATGACTCTCCCTGTGGTTCCCTGGAGTTCCAAAGCCTAATGCCATGTACACACGGTCTGACTTTCCGACGGGAAATGTTGGATGTGAGCTTGTTGTCGGAAAGTCCAACCGCGTGTATGCTCTATTGAACATTTGCTGTCAGACTTTCCGCCAACAAATGTTTGCTAGCTGGTTCTCAAATTTTCCGGCAACAAAACTTTGTTGGCAGGTAGACAGAACAAAACTCTGGATAGCCGCACACTGGAGAAAGACTTGAAATCCCGTCTTTTATTGAAATAACGTAGGTCACATCAAATCAAATAATCCACAGCAAAAAGATAACAGGGTACCCTGTTATCTTTTTGCTGTGAATTATTTGATTTGATTTGATGTGACCTACGTTATTTCAATAAAAGACGGGATTTCAAGTCTTTCTCCAGTGTGCGGCTTTCCAGAGTTTTGTTCTGTCTACCTGCCCACAGTGTGTGTAACAGCCAGCACTTGGGGCTCATCAATAGGAGGAAGAGCTTTTGCCCTGGAGGGCTGCTTTGGAGCGGTGGTTTCTCTTCTCTAACAAAACTTTGTTGTCAGAAAGTCCGATCGTGTGTACACAAGTCTGTCACACAAAAGTTCACGCATACTCGGAATCAAGTAGAAGGAGCCGCACTGGCTATTGAACTTCATTTTTCTCGGCTTGTGGTATGTCTTGTACGTCACCGCGTTCCCACGTTCGGGATTGTTGGTCAACATTTGTGTGACCGTGTGTAAGCAAGTCAAGTTTGAGCCAACAACCTTCGAACAAAAATCCACAGTTTTGTTGGCGGAAAGTCCGATCGTGTGTACGGGGCATTAGAAATGGCTTTGAAATCATTCCTAGACCGATACCTGTACATTACTTTGTTTCTAATCTGTTCTTGAATTTTTTTTAAATTGTGGCTTTTGTGATCTGTGATCACTTTGCAAGACAGCTTCTATTTATGTGATTTCTTGATTCAACAGGTCTGGCAGTAATCAGGCCTGGGTATGGTAAGTTGAATTTAACTCAGTTTTCCAAAAAATTTTAGTTAATCACAGTTAATTAATGATTCAGCATGGGAGGTGCCAGGCAGGTTTGAACGGCTTTTTCCCCTTAATAATTAAAACAATGATTTAAAAACTGCATCTTGGATTTACTCAGGTTACCTTTGTTTAATGATAAAATTAGTTTGATGATCTAAACTATTTAAATGTAAGAAAAATGCAAAAAAATAAAAAAATCGGGAGGGGGGCAAATACATTTTCACAGCAATAACCCAGATGATGAATAATATATATCTAAAATCTACAGATTCCACACAGAGCCCTGATACCCAGATAATGGGTAAAATAACAGTCCTGACACTGACATCCAGATTATAAATAAAATATGTTAATTGTAAATATATCAACAGATTCAATACATAAACCCAAAACTGACACCCAAATAATAAATACAAATGACTTCTAAAGATTCCACACAGAGCCCTGACACTGATACTCAGACAACAAATAAATGATAAATAAATACAAATAATTTCAAAAGATTCCATACACAGCCATGGCACTGATACACAGATATATACATACAGTATCTCACAAAAGTGAGTACACCCCTCACATTTTTGTAAATATTTTATTATATCTTTTCATGTGACTACTTTAAAGAAATGACAGTTTGCTACAAAGTAGTGAGTGTACCGCTTGTATAACTGTGTAAATTTGTTGTCCCCTCAAAATAACTCAACACACAACCATTAATGTCTAAACCGCTGGCAACAAAAGTGAGTCCAAATTGGGCTCAAAGTGTCAATATATTGTGTGGCCACCACTATTTTCCAGACCTGCCTCAACCCTGTTGGGCCTGAAGTTCACCAGAGCTTCACAGGTTGCCACTGGAGTCCTCTTCCACTCCAACATCACAGAGCTGGTGGATGTTAGAGACCTTGCGCTCCTCCACCTTCTATTTGAGGATGCCCCACAGAAGCTCAATAGGGTTTACGTCTGGAGACATGCTTGGTCAGTCCAGCAAATTTACCCTCAGCTTCTTTAGCAAGGCAGTGGTCATCTTGGAGGTGTGTTTGGGGTCGTTATCATGTTGAAATACTGCCCTGCGGCCCAGTCTCCAAAGGGCTTCAGTATGTCACAGGACATGTTGGCATTCCTGGTTCCCTCAATGAACTGTAGCTCCTCAGTGCCAGCAGCACTCATGCAGCCCCAGACCACGACACTCCCACCACCATGCTTGACTGTGGGCAAGAAACACTTGTCTTTGTACTTCTCACTTGGTTGCCGCCACACATGCTTCACACCATCTGAACCAAATAAGTTTATCTTGGTCTCATCAGACAGCAGGACATGGTTCCAGTTATCCATATCCTTAGTCTGCTTGTCATTAGCAAACTCTTTGCGGGCTTTCTTGTGCATCATCTTTAGAAGAGGCTTCCTTCTGGGACGACAGCAATACAGACCAATGTAATGCAGTATGTGGCGCATGGTCTGAGCACTGATAGGCTGACCCCCCCCACCCCTTTAACCTCTGCAGCAATTATTGCAGCACTCATACATCTATTTCCCAAAGACAACCTCTGGATATGAACTGAGCGCGTGCACTCATCTTCTTTGGTCGACCAGCCCCTGGCAGCTTAAGCGTCATAAACAATGGTCCGTTCCATTCACCGTATGATTGACACCTTAAAGGAACTGCAGTCTGCTAACATAATTTGTAATAAAAAACATCTTTGCCTTTCTGAAGCTTCCCTTCAACCACTTTGCATATTATTTTCTATATACTGTGATTCTGTACTTGTCAAATATGCTGCAGAAATCTCCCTCCACTAAGTCTGGCTGCATCAATTTTAACTGTGGGCAGCTGAAGCTGCTGCCTGTTCACTTCCTGGATTTACACAGACACACAAAGGCACACCTCCAGCTCTGCAGCCCTGCAGCTCTCATTGGCCCTCTTATGGCTCATCCCCCCTCCCTTCCTGGCAAACTCTCAGGAGAGTGAGAGAGAGAGCTGTACATGATGTCATAAGCCTAGGCATTTTACCAGACAAGAAACAGGAAGTGGGCCGTATAAGGTATTTACTATCCAAAGTTAAAACAACAAGGGCAAAAGATTAATAGATGAAAAGATGAAAAAATGACTGAAGGTCCACTTTAACCACTTCAGCCTCGGAAGGATTTACCCCCCTTCCTGACCAGGCCATTTTTTGCATACGGCACTGCTTCACTTTAACTGACAATTGCGTGGTTGTTTAACCAATGTACCCAAACAAAATTTATGTTCTTTTTTTTCCCACAAATAGAGTTTATTTTTTTGGTGGTATTTGATCACCTCTGCGTTTTTATTTTTTGCGCTATAAACAAAAAAAGAGCGATAATTAAAATGTTACTTTCTGGTATAAAACATACAATATGTATTTTGCTACATATTTTTAGTAAAAAAAAATGCAATAAGCGTAGATTGATTGGTTTCAGCAAAAGTTATCGTGTACAAAATAGGGGATACATTTTTTTTTTACTGGTAATGGCGGCGATCAGTGACTTTTAGCGGGACTGCGACACTGCGGTGCACAGATTGGACACCTAATTGACATTTGTGACACTTTTTTGGGAACTAGTGACATTATAACAGTAATCAGTGCTAAAAATATGCACTGACATTGTACTAATGACACTGGCAGGGTTTAACATCAGGGGCGACCAAGTAGTTAAATGTGTTCCCTGTTTGTGTTTTCTAACTGTATGGGGGGACTGTGTGACTGGGGAAACATACAGATCCATCTTCCTGCATAACAGAAAGACAGGATCTGTGTGATCTCCCCTGTCAGAATGAAGATCTGTCTTGTTTACACAGGCAGATTCCCGTTCTGTCACTGCGGGGAACAATTGTGGGTGGCCAGTGGCCAGTGGACACCGGGGACCCACAGATTGGCTACCTTATTGGCCAATATGAACACGCGCCCACAAAAGTGAGTTCCCATGCCAATGTACTGATTTGCAGGAACGAGCAATCTTGCCACAGTATAATTACAGCAGCTGGTCGGGAAGCGGTTAATTACTCTGATTATAAAATACTAAAAAGAGGTTAAAATATTACTATCACTGTTAGGCCTTGTTTAGATTAAAGGTGGTGTTAAAGTGGTTGTAAACCCTTACAACCAACTTTGACCTACAGGTAAGCCTAGATTAAGGCTTACCTGTAGGTCCAAGAGATATTTACTCGAAGACAGCCACTGTCTTGCAGGCACACTGGGCAGGCCGCAGATTGCGGCGATATGCCGCGAGTGTCGGCTCCCGTGCACATGTGCGGGAGTGACGTCATAATGGCTCCGGCGAATCACAGCGCCGGAGCCGCGAGACCCGGAAGTCGCTCCGGGATACATGGCAGCGGCGAAGATGAAGACGGAGGACCGCTTCGGGGGCTTCGTTCTCAGGTAAGTTATTCATAAGGAGCTAGTATGCTATGCATACTAGCTCATTATGCCTTACAGGGTGTATTTAAAAAAAAAAAATTTTTTGCCTTTACTTCCTCTTTAAAAATGCATGGTTGAGCCATGTTGTTAGCATCTCCCCAACCGCCCCTCCATAACCACCTCCTGTCCGCGCTATGGCATAAAGATGGCTACAGCGCAGGCCTATTTTGCCAGGAGGGCGTCCATAGACTAGTGCTAGAGTGGCCTGCGCCCCTCCTGCAGGGCACGCGAGGCACGCTCTGTGATCAGCGATCAGCGAGTCTATGAGACTTGGCTGATCAGATATCACACAGATCGGAGTAAGGGGTCAATCCCAACCTCTTACCACGTGATCAGCTGTCAGCCAATGACAGCTGATCATGTGATGTAAACAGAGCTGGTAATCGGCTATATTTTCTCCTCGCGCTGGTAGTGTGAGGAGAAAAAAAAAAGCCGTTCACCGGCGGCTGTGAGAGGGATATCAGTCTCGATCGTGGAGAGCCTCTGCAGAGGCTTCTGTGCCACCTACCAGTGCCCACCGGCGCCACCTACTAGTGCCCACAGTACCACCCATCAGTGCCCATCAGTGACATCCATCAGTGCCACCCCTCAGGGCCCATCAGTGCCGTCTTATCAGTGCCTATCAGTGTCGTCTTATCTGTGCCTATCAGTGTCGCCTTATCTGTGCCTATCAGAGCAGCCCCTCGGTGCCCATCAGTGCAGCCTCATCAGCGAATATCAATGAAGGAGTGAAATGACCCATTTGAAAAATGTTATAACAAACTATGGAACATGTTTTTTTTTTTTTTCATAAATTTGTCTTTTTTTGTTTGTTTAGCAAAAAATAAAAACCCAAGAGGTGATTAACCACTTAATAGCCACCCTATAGCCGAATGAGGGCTTCAGGGCGGTTTCTTAACTGTGGGAGGCCGTCATATGACGTCCTCCCAGAATTCCGCTCTCGCGCGCCCCCTGGGGCGCGCACTCGAGAGCATCCGTGACCACCGGGTCCACAGGACCCGGCGCATCACGGATCACGGTAAACGGCCACTCATAGCGGCCGTTTACCACGTGATCGCTCCGTCGAATGACGGAGTGATCACTTGTAAACAAACCGGCGTCATGTTATGACGCCGGTTCCTCCCTCCCCCTCTCTGTACCGATCGGAACAGCGGAGGGGGAAGAGATCGGTGTCAGCAGCAGCCCACATCGCTGCTCACCGAAAATTAACCCCTCAATTCCCTGCAAACACTCTGCAATACCCTGCCATTACTCTGCATTACTCTGAAATACCCTGCATTACTCTGCATTACTCTGAAATACCCTGCATTACTCTGCATTACTCTGAAATACCCTGCATTACTCTGCATTACTCTGAAATACCCTGCCTTACTCTGCATTACTCTGAAATACCCTGCATTACTCTGCATTACTCTGAAATACCCTGCATTACTCTGCATTACTCTGAAATACCCTGCATTACTCTGCATTACTCTGAAATACCCTGCAATACCCTGCATTACGCTGCATTACTCTGCATTACGCTGCAATACTCTGCATTACGCTGCAATACTCTGCATTACGCTGCAATACTCTGCATTACGCTGCAATACTCTGCAATACCCTGCATTACGCTGCAATACTCTGCAACACCCTGCAATGCTCTGCAACACTCTGCAACACCCTGCAATGCTCTGCAACACTCTGCAATGCTCTGCAACACCCGCCAATACCGTGCAACACTCTGCAATGCTCTGCAACACTCTGCAATGCTCTGCAACACCCACCAATACCCTGCAACACTCTGCAACACCCGCCAATACCGTGCAACACTCTGCAATGCTCTGCAACACTCTGCAATGCTCTGCAACACCCACCAATACCCTGCAACACTCTGCAATGCTCTGCAACACCTGCCAATACCGTGCAACACTCTGCAACACCCTTCAATATCCTGCAATGCTCTGCAACGCAATACTCTGCAACGCCATACTCTGAGATACCCAGCCATACCCAGCCATAGTCGGTGATACCCTGCAATACCCAGCCATAGACACCCTCCCGCCGCCCTCCGGTACTTCTACCGACTCGCCAATACGATCAAATCCAGAATCTTTTTTTTTTTTCAGGCTTCCCAGCTTAGAGGTGAGATGTGGGGTCTTATTGACCCCATATCTCACTGTAAAGAGGACCTGTCATGCCATATACCTATTACAAGGGATGTTTACATTCCTTGTAATAAGAATAAAAGTGATCAAAAAATGTATTTTTGGGGAAAAAAATGTCAAACTAAAATAAATAAAGTAAAATGAACAGTAACATTTTTTTTTTTTTTTAAAAAGCGCCCCTGTCCCCATGTACTCGCATGCAGAGGCGAACGCATACGTAAGTCCCGCCCACATATGAAAACGGTGTTCAAACCACACATGTGAGGTATCGCTGCGAACGTTAGAGCGAGAGCAATAATTCTAGCCCTAGAACTCCTCTGTAACTCAAAACATATAACCAGTAAAAAAAAAATTAAATCGTCGCCTATGGGGATTTTTAAGTAGCGACGTTTGGCGCCATTCCACGAGCCTGTGCAATTTTGAAGAGTGACATGTTAGGTATCGATTTACTCGGTGTAACTTCATCTTTCACATTATGCAAAAATTGGGCTAACTTTACTGTGTTTTTTTTTTTTTTAAGCACAAAACTGTTTTTTTTTCCAAAAAAAGCATTCGAAAAATTGCTGCGCAAATACCGTGCGAGATAAAAAGTTGCAACGACCATCATTGCATTCTCCAGGGTGTTTGCTAAAAAAACATATATAATGTTTTGGGATTCGATGTAATTTTCGAGCAAATAAATTATGATTTTTACATGTAGGAGAGAAATGTCAGAATTGTCCTAGGTGCTCCAGAACGCCTGATGGCGCTCCCTGCATGTTGGGCCTCTGTATGTGGCCACACTATGTAAAAGTCTCACACATGTGGTATCGCCATACTCGGGAGTAATAGCAGAATGTGTTTTGGGGTGTAATTTGTGGTATGCATATGCTATGTGAGAAATAAACTGATAATATGACAATTTTGTGAAAAAAAAAAAAAAAAGTAAAAAAAATCTTGATTTTGCAAAGAATTGTGGGAAAAAATGACAACTTCAAAAAACTCATCATGCCTTTTACTAAATACCTTGGAATGTCTTCTTTCCAAAAAGGGTTCATTTGGGGGGTATTTGTACTTTTCAGGCATGTTAGGGTCTCAAGAATTGAAATAGGCCGTCAGTACTTCAGGTGTGATCAATTTTCAGATATTGGCACCATAGCTTGTGGACTCTATAACTTTCACAAAGACCAAATAATATCCACCAATTTGTACTTATTTTTACCAAAGATATGTAGTAGTATAAATTTTGGCCAAAATTTATGAAGAAAAAATTACTAATCTGCTAAATTTTATAACAGAAATGAAGAAAAATTCATTTTTTTACAGAATTTTCTGTATTTTTTCTTTTATAGCACAAAAAAATAAAAAACCCAGCGGTGATTAAATACCACCAAAAGAAAGCTCTATTTGTGTGAAAAAAAGGACAAAAATTTCATATAGGTCCAGTGTTGCATGACTGAGTAATTGTCATTCAAAATGTGAGAGCACCGAAAGCTGAAAATTGGTCTGGTTATTAAGGGTGTTTAAGTGCCCAGTGGTCAAGTGGTTAAATACCACCAAAAGAAAGCTCCATTTGTGTGAAAAAAATGATAAAAATGTAATTTGAGTACAGTGTTGTATGACCGCACAATTGTCATTCAAAGTGTGACAGCGCTGAAAGCTAAAAACTGGTCTGGGCAGGAGGGGGGGGGGTGGTCTAAGTGCCCAGTAAGCAAGAGGTTACAGGCTGACCGGGGTGTACACATGACACAGTTGCGATGCTTTCTCCTACTCCGCACCTGTGGCAAAAACTTTCCAACAGCGATGGGCGGGCAACAAGTTTACCGATCGTGGACCATTTAAGTAGATGAGGAAGTGCAGCAAACACCCTGCATCCACATGCAATACACGCAATTATTGTACCTTTGTTCAGCAAAAATGGGGTTTAAACAGATGGTGAGTAGTCTTCACCATCTTCACTGCCTGTCAATTAATTGCCTCTGACAAGTGATCAAAACATGAATCGCTCTTCAGAGGAGCAGCGGGTTTAGACACAAGTCAAAACCTGGCCTTACAGTTGTCAGTGACTTGCATAATGCCTGATCACTATTTATTATTCTGATTATCAGAAGAATGATGACACCATCTGACATCTCTTGGAATGTGCTTCTATGAATATACAGCCACTGCACCGCCTTCGGTGTCAAGGCACAGCCAATCAATGAAGTTTCTGTAGAGGACACAAACTAGGGTCATGTGACAACATGGTGTGATGTGAGGAGAAGCCATTTTTGATCTGGGCTTGATTTTGAATGGTGTAGGAAGAGAACAGTGACACTTTTTTTTTATATAGAAACATGACAAGCCAATCTGATTGAAGGTTTTCATGCCAATAACATTGTCAGCAAAAAAATAGTTAATGCAATGGTAAAGCTTCCCATTTTTAATATGGCTGCCCCAGCTTCCTGGCTCCTCCTGTACAGTCAGAGGAGGAAGGAGTCTTATGTAAAGATCCTCCTAGCAGCATGTCCTCTGCTGCTGACACACATGCTTTCCTGCACTGACATACAGGGATGATGGTCTGTGCTCTCCCCTGTCCTACACTGACAAGACCCCTGCACTCCCCAGGAGGGACCTGATTATTGGCTGCACTCTAGGACAAGATCAGAACAGACAGGACACAGTGCAGGCAGCAAGAGGTCAAAGGTACAGTGACACTAGTGGACATTGTAAAGTACTGGCACATTGTGTGTCTGTGGAGTGTGCAACCTCTGTGCTGAACACACGGCTGCCAACATGTAGGGCTCATTCACACACGGTGCAAACGTCATACACAAACCATCTGTATCGCTGTGCGTTTTTGCATGCGCTGCAATAAATTGTTTATGCACACTGTGGTGTGGAGGGTTTCTTTTGTTTAATCAAATACTGTACATCACTTTTTATTTATCAAAGTGTCACCAAACCCATTACAATTGGTCTGTTCTATCAGCTTTAGATTTACTAAAACTATGTAATGGGAGGACCTAATTAATTAACACAATGAGGCAGGCCTTTGTACTACATAGTTGGTGGCAGATCTAAAAGAGATTGTACAATCAGATTGTAGTGTGTGTGTCTTAATACACGCTGTATCAGGCCACAATACACTGCAATAAGATGCTGTCTGTCTAATTTTTTGTTTTGTTTTTTTTGCACATCAACACACTGACAAAATAGAGAACAGGGCTTCCAGCCTTGACCATGTGTTTGGACTATGCTGAGCAATGCATGTAGTGTGAACAAGCCCATACACCCCTTTCACTGACTGACACCACTGTCTATAATGAAAGATCTGTGATGGGAATTTCTTGTCCTTGCAAGGGCTCCTAATTTTTGATGTGAGTAGCTGTTCAGAAATAATGAAAAATCCAAATCTCTGCACGTCAAAATGTATTTAAAGTGGTTGTAAACCTCAGACATGAAATATGAACAAAGCGAATCCCTCTATAGTGTGTACTTGTCTCAATTAACAGCATTACGGGGAAGATTTACTAAAACTGGTGCAGTTGTGCATGGTAGCCGATCGGCTTCTAACTTTAGCTTGTTCAATTAAGCTTTCACAATATGATCTCGTTCACACTGAACACGGCTTTGAAATTTTGCGAGAGTTCATCTGAACTCGCACAATTTTACAGCTGTATTTCAGTCCGACTTCGAGGGTGACTTGAAAGACATCTGTGTGGGTTTTATGCACTGATGTCTATTGAAATCACCACCAAAGTCGCCAAAAGTAGTGCAGGAAATACTTTTGGAAATCAGTGTAGTGCCGTAAAGTTGGCGTCTCACCGATTGGGAAGCTCCTATTGCTGGCAATAGCTCTGATTTTACCTGTCAAATCACGCCGTTGTGAACGGGGGCTAAAAACGTAGAAGCTGATTCAGCTGCTTCAGTTTTAGTAAATCTGACCCTGTTCACACTGGTGTGACTTGTCATGCGACTTGTCCCGTCCCAGGACTCTCTCTCTCGCCTTATTGGCTGAGACAGCAGCAGGAGACAATTGGCTCCCACTGCTGCCAATCGCAGCCAGTGAGCCAATGAGGGGAGATCAGGAGGGCAGGGCCAAGCAGCGGCTCCGGCGCGAGCATGCAGTGGTGCCTATGGGGGCACTGTTCGAGGAGGGGGAAGGAGCACTGGCGGGGGACCCGAGAAGAGGAGGATCAGAGCTGCTCTGTGAAAAAACATTGCTCAGAGCAGGTAAGTGTAACATGTTTGTTATTTAAAAATAAACTAAGCTTTAATAACACTTTAGGTTAAGCTAGCCATAGATCGAAAATTCCCATCCCGTTCAGCAGGGAGCAGCCAAATTTCAATTCATCTTTGGCTGTTCCCTCTCGACAGAAGTTGATCTAACAATCAGTGGAGGAGTCCCCAGCAGGGAGGATTCCTCCATCCACCTCACTTGTGTGGATGGGGGAATCCAACCTTAGAGTTTGCATCTGCAACAGAATGATCAATGCCATGTGACAGGCAGATTGCGATCCCACTGTGCCGCCCCTCCATCAGAAGCGGTTGCCACCTCTCAGACCTCAGGTTTCAGTGGCAATAGGCATTTCAGAGCCAAGGGAAGACCTAGGCTCCGCCTAAGCTCTACTGTGTCATATAGCACAGTTGAGGGGGTAAATGCTTGCATTGGAAAGGGGGAATTTGTTACTCCTGACCCCTGCACAGTGTATTAAATACTACTGACTCCTGGCTGTGTTTCTCCTTAACTTTGAACTCTGCATTTCATGCAGCGAACTCCCGCCCTCTACACTCACTGTAGCGACTGGCTGTGGAGGGGGCTGGAGCAGCCAGCTCGGGCTCTCAATGGCTTGCTGAAAGGGTGAGCCAGGTGCCAGTCCAGGCATGTGGGTGGATCCTGACTCCAGTGTTCTATCTTGCCCGAGACTAAACCGACTCTTTGACTGAGTCAGCAGACAGCGGACTTCAGCCTGCTGTCTGCTGAAAACAGGTGTGAACTGCACTCCTGTGATCCACAAGAGAAGTAGAGAAGTAGAGTCTGTACTTCTCCTTTTAAAGTGGAACTTTAGTCAGAAAATTTAATTCTGCTAAATCACTTCAGGCTGGCCCCTTTTGGAGGTATTGCTATGTAAAACTTTAAAAACAAGGTGCATATACTATTTAAAATCGGGGTAATACGCCATCTCGCTCTGCACATGCTCAATTGCTCTCTATTTTGTTGGCACTGTGCCAAATATGTAGAGGCCAATCTGCTGACAGCCTAAAGATTTACTGCTGCTCAGAGGTTCTGGGCTTCAGTAAAATGGCAGCCCTCAGCAAGAAGAAAAAGGAGCAATGCTAGAGGCAATTTACAGCAGGCACTAATTTTGGTAGCATCATTATTAATGTGGAATGTATGTTCCTTACTAAAGAACATTATTTTCTATCAAGTTGTTAGGAGTGAAGTTCCACCGTAGTCCTGACCCCTGCAATATGCGTTACTTACTACTGACCTCTGCGTTACTTACTGCTGATCCTTGAAATCTTAATTAACGGGGGCCTTGCTAGTTTAAAAAAATCAAGCTGCACTGTGGCGATCTTTGATCTTTTCCATGTGATGCGGGTAGATCTTAACAATAAAATGTTCTACATTTCAAGCAACATTGATAGCTGACCTGCAGATGTTGTTCAGTAAAGCTTGATTTTCACTTCAAGGCCTGCGGAGTGTGATGGAGGAGTCATAGACTTGGTACCCTTGTCCAATACTGTATAGAACTGACTTCTTTTAATTCTTGTTCCATTTTTGTTTTCTTCTGCAGAAACATGAAGGAACAGGATGAACCAGTGCTTGCATCCACCAACATTACACCTCTACAGCAGATCATGGCCTCTTCAGCTGGAGCTTTGCTTACATCCATTTTAGGTAAGAACCAAGTGTTCCGTTAGATATTCTGTATATGTGCAGATTTATACCACCACCTAAACATTCACCACTGCCAAACAACCAATAGCAGACATTGTCGCTGTCAATGACCTTTTTGGTAGTCCTATTTGTCCTGGATTTACTGGAACTGGGAAAATAAACAGCCCATATCTGTGCCGTAGCTAAGTCCCTCAATAGCAAGCCAACAACTACTAAATAGATTTACAACATAAAAACTATGTTGGACACTGCTGTTTAGTCTGGATGCCTTCCTCAAAATGTGGTCATCATGGATAGGTTCAAATTCCAAGTTTCCAATCTCCTTTGGGGATAGGAAACTTGGAAAATGCTATTCAGATGATCCTCATCCATCAAGCTTCTACAGTATAAGGGAGAATTATTTATCTAGCAGGCAATGTTTCTAGAGAGGACAATAAAGAAGATGTTTTGGATTTCTCCTTCACTTTGGCCCTCACATGCACGCAACCCTAAGGGGTCTCTATAGCTTTGATTCCTCATGTATAAGCCCGTCTGGAATTTTCTCCCAAGACGTTGCTAAGTGAGGCCTAGTCATTACTGGTCACTTCCTCCATCACAGGAATGAGCTCTCATACACTGAGCTCAGCGCTACTGCATGAGAGAGAGAGAGAGAGAGACACATGCATGCCGTGTACACACGGCCGGACTTTTTGACAGCAAAGGTCCGACAGAACGAATCCGGCGGACAATTCAATCGTATGTGGGCTTCATTGGACCTTTGCTGTCAAAAAATCAGATGGACTTTAGATTTAGAACATGTTTCAAATTTTTCCAACGGACTCAAGTCAGGTCGAAAAATCAGTTAGTCTGTATGCTAGTCCGACAGACGAAAACTGACGCTAGGGCAGCTATTGACTACTGGCTATGAACTTCCTTGTTCTAGTCCGGTCGTACGTCATCACGTTCAAATCCGTCGGACTTTGGTGTGATTGTGTGTGGCCAAGTCCGTTCATTCGGAAGTCGGGCGAAAGTCCGTTGGGAAGACCGTCGGACCTAGTCTGCCAGAAAGTCCGGTTGTGTGTACGCGGCATAAGTGAGGAGGTTTAACTCAGAGAAAGAGCTTGCTCCTGTGATGGTGGAGGTGAGTAGTAATGACTAGGCCTCACTTAGCAACATCCTGGGAATAGTCCAGTCAGGCTATAGGTTAGTAGGAAATGGCCTACACCTATAACAATGGCATTATTCAACTTTAATCAGGGCTGCAGTTTTGTTTTAATCTACAAACGCCCCTTACCTACATAGGCAATGTATTTTGTAAAGGTGTACAAATCCTTCAAGTGTCCCGATGTGGGGAACTACTGGTGTATTTCATAATATAGCTAGTAGTATATTCCATAATATATGCTTGTAATCCTTTTTTTGGTTGTGTTTGCTCATGCAGTGACGCCTCTGGATGTTGTCAAGATTCGACTTCAGGCTCAAAGCAAACCCTTTACCAAGGGTAAGTTCTGTGCATCAAAAGAGTAATAAAATTTACTACTAAAAAATAGGAAAACTCCAACAATCGGGCTTCATTTATTTTCTACCTATTTGGTCTGTTGAATATATACCTGAAAGTGCTCTGCTATATCTAATGAGTGCAAGCAAAAATATGTGTTAAGTGTGCATAGCCATGTCAAATAACAGCCCTGAAAATGTTTACCTCTTTGTTAAAGTGGTTGTAAACCCTCACATATATCCTGTGAAGTGACTAGCTTCAGATAATACACAGGAGTGAAACAAATCCTACATAAGTAGTACCTACAGCCTTCTAAAACGCACAGATTAAAGGCTATTCTCAGCTCCAGTAGGCAGGGGCGTGAGTCCTGTGTCATACAGTAAACAGCATACAGTGAGGGGAAAAAAGGATTTGACCCCCTGCTGATTTTGTATGTTTGCCCACTGACAAAGAAATGATCAGTCAACATTTTTAATGGTAGGTTTATTTTAACAGTGAGAGACAGAATAACAACAAAAATATCCATAATTTTTAAAAAAAAATTTTTTTTTTAAGTTTTAAATTGATTTGCATTTTAATGAGTGAAAAAAAGTATTTGATCCCCTATCAATCAGCAAGATTTCTGACTCCCATGTGTCTTCTATACAGGAAACAAGCTGAGATTAGGAGCACTCCTAATTAGTGCTCCTTATCTCAGCTTTTTACCTGTATAAAAGACATCTATCCACAGAAGCAATCAATTAATCAGATTCCAATATCTCCACCATGGCCAAAACCAAACATCTGTCCAAGGATGTAAGGGACAAGTTTGTAGGCCTACACAAGGCTGGAATGGGCTACAAGACCATCATCAAGCAGCTTGGCGAGTGGGTGACAACAGTTGGTGTGATTATTCGCAAATGGAAGAAATGCTAAATAATTGTCAATCTTCCTCGGTCTGGGGCTTCATGCAAGATCTCACTTGAGTTTCAGTGATCATGACAATGGTGAGGAATCGGTTCAGAACTACGCGAAATAACCTTGTCAATGATCTCAAGGCAGCTGGGACCATAGTCACCAAGAAAACAATTGGTGACACACTATGCTGTGAAGTAATGAAGTCCTGCAGTGGCTGCAATGTCCCCCTGTTAAAGACACATAAAGGCCCATCTGAAGTTTGCTAATAAACATCCAAATGATTCTGAGGAGAACTGGGTGAAAGTGTTGTGGGCAGATGAGACAATATTAAGCTCTTTGTTATCAACCCAACTCACCGTGTTTGGAGGAGGAGAAATGCTGCCTATAACCCCAAGAACACCATCACCACTGTCAAACATTATGCTTTGGGGGTGTTTTTCTAAGGGGACAGGACAACTTCACTGCATCAAAGGGACGATGGACTGGGTCATGTACCGTCAAATCTTGGGTGAGAACCTCCTTCCCTCAGCCAGGCTATTGAAAATGCATCATGGATGGATATTCCAGCATGACAATGACCCAGAACACACGGCCAAGGCAACAAAGGAGTGGATCAAGAAGAGCACATTAAGGTCCTGTAGTGGCATAGCCAGTCTCCAGCCCTTACTCCAATAGGAAATATGTGGAGTGAGCTGAAGGTTCAAGCTACCAAACGTCAGCCTCAAAAACCTTAATGACTTGGAGATGATCTGCAAAGAGCAGTGGGACAAAATCCCTCCTGAGATGTGTGCAAACCTGGTGGCCAACTACAAGAAATGTCCGACCTCTGTGATTGCCAACAAGGGTTTTGCAACCAAGTACTAAGTCATGTTTTGCAAAGGCTCAAATACTTATTACACTCGTTAAAATGCAAATTGATGTATAACTTTTTTGAAATGCGTTGTTCTGAATGTGTTGTTGTTCTGTCTCTCACTGTTAAAATAAACCTACCATTTAAAATTATAGACTGATCACTTCTTTGTCAGTGGACAAACGTACAAAATCAACAGGGGGTCAAATACTTTTTTTTTTTCTTTTTTTCCCCTCACTGTAGAACAGGGAGCTGAGTTTAATCTGAGACCTGAGTGGAGGGAGTGGACACACACCCCTTTAGACACTCTTATGGGGAAACGTGCACAGCCCAGGTTGTCAATCTCCTGTGTGATGGAGGATAGGGGGAGGTCGCTCTCCAAGGATTCTGCAGTGCCCGCAAACCCTGCCAGAGTTGGCTCACGCAGATTGCAGAAGGATAGAATAGACAGAAATCGCACTAGATTCATTGGATTGAGGCAAGTACATACTATAGAAGAATATGCTTTATTTATCAGGCAGCTGACAGGGCAGCAAATGTCAGACTTCTCAGTTCTAGAGTCATCTTCGTAAGAAGAGCGTACAATGATAATTTTTAAATGAATTGTAGGGGGCATGGAGGCCACGAGGAAACAACTGAGCTAAAATGGCTCAATGGATATGTGTCCCTTTTCAGCTTGACTAATTATGTATCTATAAAAATTAAAGGGAAATATGAATTTAGCTTAGCTAAACCTACCTATTCAAGGCTTGTACCCAGATTCTTGCCTAGACATAGTCACGACTTGTTCTCCAAAATCAAAATGCTAAGCAAATATAAAATGACATCCTTTTAACTAGTTATGTATTTATAATTTACAATATGTTAGAATTCTGCTAGGACTTTAATTGTATTGTTTTGTTTTTTTCTGAATAGCAGAAACTGGACTGACAGGGAAAGGTTTGACATTGCTGCCAGGCCAACCTGTTTTCAGGCACTAGGAGTTTGAGAAGGGAGTGCTTAGCCAGTGTAGAGCAATTGTTCCTAATCTTGGTCATAAAAGCGGAGTTCCGCTTAAAAAAAAAAAAAAAAAGTCAGCAGCTACAAATACTGCAGCTGCCGACTTTTAATAATCGGACACTTACTTGTCCCAGGGTAGTGATGTGGGGGACCGAAGTCTCCCACTCCTCTCTGCGGCGCCGGCATTGTCACTGTGGGTGCCCGGCTGTGGCTTCACAGCCGGGCACGCACTGCGCATGTGTGAGGTGCCGTGACTGTCCGGGCAATCATCTGGGACCTGTGATATATCCCAGATTACTGAGGGGGGGGGGGGGGGAGACATAATCTCCCTTACGGTGACGCAGTGTGCTGGGAGGAAGTGGGGTTTTTGCCCCCCCCCAAAATGACATACCAAGTGTGGCATGTCAGGGGGTCACCTTCCATTTTTGGGTGGAACTCTTTAAAAGTGTCTTTTCTGAAAAAGTGAACCTATACTGTACACCCTACCCACCCACCGGTCGTCCCTCCGAACTTGGATCACTAGACCACTGGACCAGCTGCATGGGCACTGACCTCACAGAATCCCTAAATTTTAGTAGCATAGTGGGGATCGGGGGGTGGGGAGGGTGTACCGTGTTAGTTCACTTTTTCTGAAAAGGTGAACTAACACTTTTAGTGCTCCCAACAGATCATTTTTTTGGGGGGATTTCCCTTAAAGTAAATATCTGTCATAAATACAGTCATTGACATTGATGTAGAGCACCTCCTGAAGGGTGAAGGAAATCCTAAAAACATGACCTGTTTTGGAGCGTAAATGAGGATTAAGTTTGGGAACCCCTGGTGTAAGAAGAATAAACCACAGGGGTGTGATGATGCTCATTTCTAGTCCAGTGAGAAGGCATTTGCTCCAGTAGACAATAGCGGTACAAACATGGTCTCTATGCCCTGTAACAGAGGATGTTATTTGCAGGACCAGCTAAAAAAGATCTATATATTCTCTGGCAGATCAAACAGTCCACATACTGTATATGTGTTTCAGATAGGACTGGTATTCTGTTTTAAATGTTGTGTCTTTGTGTCATTATTAGGGAAGTGCTTTGTATATTGTAATGGTCTTATGGACCATCTCTGTGTATGTGAGAATGGAAACAGCAAAGCCTGGTATAAAGCCCCACCCGGCCGAATCACAGGAACAGTGGTAAGGACCATGTTTATAGTATAAGTATAATTTTATACTATCAAAGCCAAACAGCCCTCCTCCCATTATCCCTCAGTACATTTCTCAGACCAGTGCCTGACCCAGTGCAGGAGTCGCAGCCTATAGCAGGTGCGCTGTTCCTTTCCCCTACCAATCTGGCTGGGTCATGCTGTGTTGCACATGTGTGGCTTTTCATCATAGGCCCTATTGGAAGAACTAAAGACCTGTACTTGCAATCCTGCAGGCAAAACAGCCTTTCCAAGTCTCTATAATCTTTAGCATGTTAGTGTAATGTTGGAAGTAATGTTCAATCCTTTAACCCTGAGCTGTTTTTGCACATATATTTAAAAAAAAAAAAAAAAAAAAAAAAAATTTTAGGCCTGATGATTACTTAAAACCGCCAAAACATTCTATATTTTAAAAGCAGAGAGCCTAAAGAATAAAATGACTCACTTTTAACATTTTTCTAATGTCACATGATATTGTGCTAAATTTCAGTAAAAATATAGTGTGCTATAAAGTTACTTTTAGGACACACGCACGCAACATAACACCTTTTTTGGTAAGATATAAAAGATAAGGAGACGCTGAGTAAATAGATACCTAACATGTCGAGCTTTAAAATTGCATGCGCTTGTTAAACAACAACAAACTCATGTACCCTAAATTTTCCATAGGTGACCCTTTAAAATACCATACAGGTCATCAGTTTAGAGTTACCCATGAATAATGGACCTAGAATTCTAATATAATACATGTAGTGCAAGGAATGTTTGTGTACATACAGTGCCTTGAAAAAGTATTCATACCCCTTGAAATTATCCACATTTTGACTGGTTACAACCAAAACTGTAAATGTATTTTATGTGATAGACCAACAAAGTAGCACATAATTGTCAAGTGGAAGGAAAATGATAAATGGTTTTCAATATATTATTATTTTTTTTTTTTACAAATATGTGAAAAGTGTGGCGTGTATTTGTATTCAGCCTCCCTTGAGTTAATACTTGTAGATAGAACTACCTTTCGCTGCAATTACAGCTACAAGTATTTTTTGGGGATGTCTCTACCAGCTTTGCACATCTAGAGAGTGACATTTTTGCCCATTCTTCTTCGCAAAATAGCTCAAGCTCTGTCAGATTGGATGGAGACCGTCTGTGAACAGCAAATTTCAAGTCTTACCACATATTCTCAATTGGATTTAGGTCTGAACTTTGACTGGGCCATTCTAACACATGAATATGCTTTTGATCTAAACCATTCCATTGTATCTCTGGCTGTATGTTTAGGGTCGTTGTCCTGTTGGAAGGTGAACCTCCACCCCAGTCTCAAGTCTTTTGCAGACTCTAAAATGTTTTCTTCTAAGATTGCCCTGTATTTGGCTCCATCCATCTTCCCATCAAACTCTGACCAGTTTCCCTGTCCCTGATGAAGAAAAGCTTCCCCACAACATGATGCTGCCACCACCATATTTCACAGTGGAGATGGAGTGTTAAGGGTGATGTGCAGTGTTAGTTTTCCCCAACACATAGCGTTTTGCTTTTAGGCCAAAAAGTTACATTTTGGTCTCATCTGACCAGAGCACCTTCTTCCATATGTTTTCTGTGTCCTCCACACGGCTTTTCCCAAACTGCAAACAGGACTTATGACTCACTTTTAACAATGGCTTTCTTCTTGCCACTCTTCCATAAAGGCCAGATTTGTGGAGTGCACGACTAATGCCCCGTATACACGATCAAACTTTTTTTTCCCCAAAAGTCTGGCGGACTAAGAAGTTTTGACTCAAAATTGTCCGCAGGACTCGGCAGTCCGGCGGACAATCTGGCCGTCTGTGTGCTAGTCCCCCGGACTTTTGAAAAGAACAGACTTGCCCACACGGAGAAAAGTCCTTTCATTTTGAACGCGGCTCCAGGTAGACGGGACTAGCGCAGGAAGTCAATGTCGCCGCCTCCATTGGCGAGATTGACACCTTGCTGGCCCCGTCGGCTGGTATGGGGGTCCTCCTCCTCTTCCCTCCTCGTGGGGTCACTATGTGACATCACCCGGTGACCCCGCCCCTTGTCCCTATATAAGTCACCGCACAACGCGTCCCTGCGGCCAGAGAGAGCATCGAGTCAACATCTCATGGAAGAAGAAGACGAGAAGGTGATGGCGACAGAAGACCGGGCCACCGCTAGTAAAAGAGCTGGAAGAAGAAAGTGGAGTCCTGGCAAGAAGAACTGAAGAGGGCGACAAGACCCCCGAAGTCGGAAGAAAGCGACAGAAGACTGGGCCACCGGTAGTAAAAGCGCTATAAGAAGATAGCGGAGGCCGGGAAAGAAGAACTGAAGAGGGGGACAAGACCCCCGCAGTTGGAAGAAGACCCCGAACGGCGGCGGCGACTAACAAGAAAGCCAGGCTCCTCCGCTAGTAAAAGAGCAGAAGATAGCGGAGGAGTCCGGCGAGAAGACCCCCAAGAGGGAAGAAGAGAAGACCACTGGAGCTGTCCAATAAATTATTTTAAAAACGTGTTGTGTTTTTTATTTACACGTTTTTTCACCAGGTGAATGGGTAGGGGTACATGGTACCCCATACTCATTCACATAGGGTGGAGGGCCGGTATCTGGGGGCCCCCTTATTAAAGGGGGCTCCCAGACTCCGATAAGCCCCCCGTCCGCAGACCCCGACAACCAACGGCCAGGGTTGTTGGGAAGAGGCCCTTGTCCTCATCAACATGGGGACAAGGTGCGTGTCCACCCATGTTGAGGACACGCGGCCTGGTACGGCTCAGGAGGGGGGGGGGGCGCTCGGATAAGGGTCTGATATGGACTTTGGGGGGGCCACACCATTTTTTCGGCGTAGGGCTTCCCCTTTAAGTCCATACCAGGTGACGGAGCCAGCGAGGTGTCAATCTCGCCAATGGAGGCGGCGACATTGACTTCCTTCGCTAGTCCCGTCTACCTGGAGCCGCGTTCAAAATGAACAGACTTTTCTCCGTGTGTGGGCAGGTCCATTCATTTTAAAAGTCAGGCGGACACCCGCCATAGTCTGGCAGATTGTCTGCCAGACCTAGTCCGCCGGAAAAGTCCGGTCGTGTGTGGGCAGGTCTGCTCGTTCGGAAAGTCCGGCGGAACTCCGCTGCAAAGTCCGGCGGTTTGTCCGCCGGACTAAGTCCGCCGAATAGTTCGATCGTGTGTACGCAGCATAATAGTTGCCCTGCGGACAGATTCTCCCACCTGAGCTGTGGATCTCTGCAGCTCCTCCAGAGTTACCATGGGCCTCTTGGCTACTTCTCTGAATGCTCTCCTTGCCCCGCCTGTCAGTTTAGGTGGACGGCCATGTCTTGGTAGGTTTGCAGTTGTGCCATACTCTTTTCAAGCTCGTTTGGCTGTACTTCTGTGGATCACAGGAGTGGAGTTCTTTTTCCACTCCTGTGACCTGTTTTCAGCAGAGAGCGGGCTGAAGTCTGCTTTTTGCTGACGCCACGGATGTCAGTCCAGTCACTGCATAATCCCGACAATAAAGTCTGATTCCGCCAGGTGCCTGGACTGACACCCGGCTCAGCCTCCCAGCGAGCAGTTGAGAGACTTAGCTGGCTGCCCCCTCCACAGCTCAGCACACCAATGAGCGAGGGGGGGGGAAGAGCAGAGAGCAGAGAGCTGTGACTGACAGTCTGCAACTCTCTGCTCACGGAGCTGTAAAAACCGAGTGATCAGCAGTGTTTGATTGCTCGGTTCTCAATGCAGAGGTGCCGGGGGACAGATGCAGCATTGGACTGATCCACCTAGGTAAGTATTAATCTACATTTTTTTTTTTTTTTTTAAATCCTTTACAAAATTCAAATTGCACTTCAAAATTCAGATTGCACTGGTCTTCTTTCTGCAGGATGCATTTGTCCAGATTGCTAGGAATGAAGGAGTACGATCCCTCTGGAGTGGACTTCCTCCAACACTGTAAGTCTTGCATCATTCTTATTGCTTGTGTTCTTTGTTGTTTCAATGCTGCCAAAAAATGTATCTGTAATATAGCGACTACTTGGGTGAAGTAGTTAAGCAAAGCATTATAATGGATAATATAGCATTGTTATTCATAAAGATTTATTGGTGTTCTCAATATGGTACAAAGTTGGCTGACCCCATCAATACAATACAAAATACAAACTTTTTTTTTCAAAGGAACCTGTAAGGATAGAATTCTAGAAACTGCTACTGATCACATGTTTTTGAAGGTGCCAGTTCCAGGGTTGTCCCCCTTCTCCTTCCTTCTGGACCTATAACGTTATTAACATGGAACAAGCACATCTGTATCTGGTGCCAGACACCTAATATGCATACAATGTCCCGTGCCAGTCACTCACCGCATAGTAAAGGAAGGATAAAGATGATGGGCTCAATGTTTGCAGGATGAAGATGCACCTTCAAAAATATATAAAGGTTATCATGGCACCTCTTACATTCCTTTAACAGTTTCCTTTAAAAAAAAAAGTATGAATATTGTTATTTATATATTGATTTAACTATATTTAACCACTTGAGCTCCGGAAGATTTTACCCCCTTCATGACAAGGCCATTTTTTGCTATTTTCATATATATTTTAACTGGTAATTGCATGGCAATGTAACTTTGTATCTAAACAAAATTTACGTAACTTTGTTCACACAAATAGAGATTTCTTATATATTATATAATATATATACATATTATATAATATATATACCAATAAGTGTTTAATTGGGTTTGCGTGAAAAGTTGTTATAGCATCTATATACTGGAATTTAAATATTTTTTTTTATACTGCGAACGGTGACAATGAGCTAATTATAATGGGAATGCAATAGTGCTGCGGACTAACTGACGCTGGGGGAGAGTGAATAACTGCCACTGATATCACCAGTCACACTAATACAGTGATGAGTGCCAATACTATACACTTCACTGTACTAATGATACTGGCTGGGAAGGGGATAGCAGCTAGGGCGCTCAAGGGGTTAAAAGTGTGCCTAACTATGTGTAATGTGTGTAAAGTGTGGTGATTTTTACTACAGGTCTTTGCTTCTCATCCCTACAGAGGGTACATTGCTTTGCCTTCAGCTGCCGCTCTCCCGCAGTACATTGCTGGCAGCAAGTGGTTAACCACTTCAATACCGGGCACTTATACACCTTCCTGCCAAGACCAATTTTCAGCTTTCAGCTCTGTCACACTTTGAATGACCATTGCGCGGTCATGCTACACTGTACCCTAACTAAATGTTTTATCATTTTGTTCCCACAAATATAGCTTTCTTTTGGTGGTAGTTGATCACCTCTGGGATTTTTTTTTTTAGGCTAAAGAAATAAAAAAAAACACAGAAAATTTTGAAGAAAAAAACATTTTTTTTGTTTCGGTTACAAAACTTTGTAATATAAGTAAGTTTTCTACTTTTGATGGGCCTTGATGATGGGCACTGATGGGCAGAACTGATGGGTACACATAGGTGGCATGGATGGGGACTGATAGGTGGCACTGATGTAATGGTGGATGCCAATCAGTGCTAAACAATAATTCATGCCAATCGGTGATGCCCATTGTGGGCACTGGCATCCATTGTGGGAACTGATTGGCATCCCTGGTGGTCTAGGGTGGCATACCTGGTGGTGACATTCCTGGTGGCATCCCTTGTGGTCCAGTGTGGGCATCCTCGGGGGGGCGCTGCGCTGATAATCGACCCTCAGGAGCAGCTGTTTGGCTCTCCTCTATTCGCCTCTGACAGATGCAAGTGAGGAAAAGCCGATCAACGGCTCTTCCTACTTACATCGTGATCAGCCGTGATTGGACACGGCTGATCACATGGTAAGAGTCTCCATCAGAGACTCTGTACCTAGATCGGAGTTGCAGGGTGTCAGACTGACACACTGCAACAATGATTGCTGCGATGCGCAACCCGGACATCATTTTGCTATATGGCGAGCGGCAAGTGGTTATAGTGTATGTAAAGCCAAATATATTTTTTTGCTAAGAATAGAGCAATGAATGGCTGTCTCTTGTTATAGACCTGCAAATATAGATATAATCTACCTCACCTGCTGGTGAAGTCTGGTATTGCAGCACTCTGTAAAATACAATAGTTACAAGTCTCTCAAACCTTGGAGACACCAAGGCATGCTGTTCTGTAAAGAGACGCCATGGGGGAGATTTATTAAAACTGGAGCACTCGGAATCTGGTGCAGCTGTGCATGGTAGCCAATCGGCACCATGGGAGCCTTTCTGGCTGCCAGAACGCAATGATTACTGCTGCCAGCGGCTAATCGCATGTATACCGGTTGTACCATTCAAGGCGGCCAAAGGATTGACTTGGGTGCAAACCTGCTCATACATGGATCAAATCTCGGCTGGACCCTGCTGAATTTCGATCCATGTATGACTGGCTTTAGCTACTTAACCAATTGCCCACTGGGCACTTTTACCCTCTTCCTGCACAGACAAGTTTTCAGCTTTTAGTGCTGTCGCACTTTGAATGACAATATCATGGTCATGCAATGTTGCACCCAAACTAGATTTCTAGAGCTTTCTTTCGGTGGCATTTAATCACCACTGGGTTTTTTATTTTTGCTAAACAAATGTAAACCGACCGAAAATTTTGAAAAAAAGTTTTCTGTTTGTTTTAAGATTTTATAAATAAGTAATTTTTACTCCTTCACTGAATTGCGCTGATGAGGCTGCACTGACAGATGACTAATGAAGTGGCATTATTATGCAGCACTGAGGTGCCACTAATGAGTGGGACTTATATGCAGCCCTAATGGGCACTGATATGCAGCACTGATAGGTGGTAATGATTGGCAGCCTTTATGGGTACTGATGTGGCGGCACTGATGAGTGGCTCTTATATGCAGCACTGATAGGTGGCATTGATATGAAGCACTGATGGGTGGCACTGATAGGTGGTACTGATGGGCAGCCTTTATGGGCACTGATGTGCACTGATAGGCGACACTGACTAGCAACACTGATAAGCACTAAAAGGCATCATTAGTGGGCACTGATCGGCATCATTGATAGGCATCACAGGTGAGCACTGATGGGCATCACTGATGGTGCTGCACAGATTATCAGTGCAGCTTTTCTCTGTCAGGAAAGTAATTTATGGGCTCTCCTCTATCCACGCACTTTCAGCGCGAATAGAGGAATATTGATAACCGGAACTTCCTAGTTAGAGTATGATCAGCTGTGATTGGAAACGGATAATGGGCTCTATACCGAGATCAGAGATCCGGTGTGTGGGGCGCGCACTCGCAGTGAGTCCCGAAGGACATCATATGACGGCCAATCAGGATAACTGATCCACTACCCACCCATCATTTTGCTATTGGTCGGACGGGATCTGGTTAAAGCTGGAAATGGGGAATCTGTTTTTCTATAGCTGTAGATGCAGTAAAGCTGGGTGTGGTCAGTTTCAAAACCTGTCCCTGCCATGTGGGCGGTCGCTGAGTGACCATAAACCACGCTGAGTCTGTTTTCCCCAAACTTTGTCCTTTTGATGACCTGTTTTGGTCTAAAGAGAAAATGTTAGATTCAGCGGTTGGGTTCCATAGATGACCTTTTATAACACAACATGTGCAGTTGATTCGGTTATATAAGAATCATTAAACAAACAGGATTTCAAAGGCGAAACTCAAAGCTGTTTTGTCCTTTGGACACATTCTGTTTTTCATATTCCTCAGGCAAACATTTCACTCTCTTGCCTTGCAGTATTACATTTGTGTGAGAACCATATTTAGGATGGTGTTGCTTGTATTGTTTATGTAACATATTTAGTTTACAGAATAACTGCAATCTACCAGCTGAATACAAAGTTGAAATACATATTCTTTGGATACTTTTTTTTAGGTATTACAACAAGGAGTTAAATCTCTCACTGACAAGCCGTTAGAGTAGTCCATGTTGTCCATGTTGTCCATGTTGTCCATGTTGTCCATGTTGTCCATGTTGTCCATGTTGTCCATGTTGTCCATGTTGTCCATGTTGTCCATGTTGTCCATGTTGTCCATGTAGTCCATGTAGTCCTAGCCTAAATCTGTTTGGCCAGTCTTGTGGTTCACTCATCTCTGCTACAGTGCACAGGAGGCAAAACAATAATGGGGTTATGTTTAAAGGGGTAACTGTTCTTTTACATACAATTCAATTTATCCCTCCTGCCTAGACCCTCTGGACAAAATAACCAACCCGCTCCTGCTCCAGATGCATACTAACCTACTTTGCTCCATCAGATAAATCAAAAGAGCAGTTTTACTTGAGTTACTGGGTTCCCAGATGAAGATGTGTTTATGGGAAAAACCATGATATGCACTCATCGGCCACTTTATTAGGTACACCCCGTTCAATTGCTTGGTAACACAAATTGCTACTCAGCCAATCGCATGGTAGCAACCCAATGCACTTAGGCATCCAGACGTGGTGAAGAGGACTTGCTGAAGTTCAAGCGGAGCATCAGAATGGGGAAGAAAAGGGAATTAAGTGACTTTGAACGTGGCATGGTTGTTGGTGTCAGATGGGCTGGTCTGAGTATTTCAAAAACTGCTGATCTACTGGGATTTTCATCCACAACCATCTGTGAGGTTTACAGCGAATGGTCCGAAAAAAGAGAAAATACCCGGTGAGCGGCAGTTGTGTGGACAAAAATGCCTTGTTGATGTTAGGAGAATGCACAGACTGGTTTGAGATGATAGAACGGGAACAGTAACTCAAATAACCACTTCTTACAACCAGGGTATACAGAATACCATCTCTGAATGCACAACACATCCAACATTGAAGCAGATGGGCTACAGCAGCAGAAGACCCCACCGGGTGCCACTCCTGTCAGCTAAGAACAGGAAACGGAGGCTACTAATCACACAGGATCACCAAAATTGGAAAAACTGTGTCTGGTCTGATGAGTCTCGATTTCAGTTGCAACATTCAGATGGCAGGGTCAGAATTTGGTGTAAACATGAAATAGATCCATCCTGCCTTTTATTAATGGTTCAGGCTGCTGGTGGTGTAATGGTGTGGGGGATATTTTCTTGGCACACTTTGGGCCCCTTAGTACCAATTGAGCATCTCCTAAACCAGGGGTTGACAAATTTGTTTGGAATCTAGGAGCCAGCTAAAAAAGTTAGGAGCCGGGTCCGTGACGGCGATCTGGACCTGTCCCTGGCCTGACATGGGGAAGATAGCGCCCCCAGCCCCCCACCTGTCTCCAAGTCATTGCCCATAGCTCTTAGAGGGACATTTTATTTGTTTTATTTTTTTCAAATGACGATTTTTTTTTAAAATTGCATTTTTGTGTAAATATGAGATGTGAGGTCTCTCTGACCCCAGATCTTATATATAAGAGGACCTGTCATGCTTTTTTCTATTACAAGGGATTTTTACATTCCTTGTAATAGGAATAAAAGTGACACACATTTTTTTTTTTAAAAGAACAGTGAAAAAAGTAAAAATAAAAGTTAAAATAAAGAAAAAAAAAAAAATATTTAAATGCGCCCTGTCCCGCCAAGCTTGCGTGCAGAAGTGAACACATATATGAAAGCGATGTTCAAACCACACATGTGAGGTATCGCTGCGATCGGTAGAGTAAGAGCAATAATTCTAGCCCCAGACCTTCTCTGTAACTCAAAACATGTAACCTGTAGAATTTTTTAAACGTCGCCTATGGAGATTTTAAAGGGTAAAAGTTTGTCGCCATTCCATGAGCGGGCGCAATTTTGAAGCCTGACATGTTGGGTATCAATTTACTCGGCGTAACATTATCTTTCACAATATAAAAAAAATTGGGCTGACTTTACTGTTGTCTTATTTTTTTTTTATTAAATTATTTTTCCCCAAAAAAAGTGCGCTTGTAAGTCTGCTGTGCAAATATGGTGTGACAGACATTATTGCAACGACCACCATTTTACTCTCTAGGGTGTTAGAATAAAAAAAAATATATGTATGTATGTGTTTAGGTGTTCTAAGTAAATGGAAGGAGATATCTCCATTAGCATTGCTGGTTGTAATTCCAACGGCCACCACAAGAGGGCGCCAGATTCCAGAAGGAATAGGATCACAGAAGGGAATAGGATCACAGAAGGCCTCAAAGCCGGGGGCTCAATTACCGGCCGCCGGCGGCGCGGCCCGACGCAATCACGCCGGGGGGGGTCCACGGAGACAGGATACCCCCAGCTGTGCTGCCCCAGGCGCCAGGTCGCTAATTCTAGTCGCCAATGCGACCTGGCGCCCGGGTTTTGTCGAGCCCTGTTTTAAACACCACGGCCTACCTGAGTATTGTTGCTGACCATGTCCATCCCTTTATGACTACAGTGTACCCATCTTCTGATGGCTCCTTCCAGCACTAAATGCACCATGTCATAAAGATCAAATCCTCTCACCACTGGTTTCTTGCACATGACAATGAGGTCTCTGTACTCAATGGCCTCCACAGTCACCAGATCTCATCCAATAGAGCACCTTTGGGATGTGGTGGAATGGGAGATTTGCATTATGGATGTGCAGCCAATATATCTGCAGCAACTGCGTGATGTTATCATGTCAATATGGATCAAAATCTCTGAGGAATGTTTCCAACACCTTGCTGAATCTATGCCATGAAGAATTAAACTGGTTGTAAACCTTTAATTATTATTATTTTATTTATTTTTTATTAAAATAACAAACATGTTATACTTACCTGCTCTGTGCAGTGGTTTTGCATAGAGCAGCCTCGATCCTCTTTTGGGATCCCCCGCCGGCATTCCAGACCCCTCCTCTTCAGTGGGTGCCCCTATGGAAAGATGCTTTCCATGGGGGCACCCGTGCATGTTTGCTTTAGAGTCCCACTACTGTGTTCATTTACACTGACAGCAGGACTCAGCCCTGCCCCTTCTCCCAGGTCACAGCATTTGATTGACAGCAGTGGGAGCCAATGGCTCAATAAGTCCAATGAGGAGGGAGACCTCAGCGGGAACCACGTCTGTCGTGTACATCGCTGGATCGGATTGGGCTCTGGTAAGAAAAAGGGGGGCTAGGGGAAAAGCTACAGCACAAAAGGTTTTTCACCTTAATGCATAGAATGCAATAAGGAAGTGACGGCGAACCTTGGCACCCCAGATGTTTTGGAACTACATTTCCCATGATGCTCATCCACTCTGCAGAGTAGTTGAGCATCATGGGAAATATAGTTTGAAAACATCTGGGGTGCCAAGGTTCGCCATCACTGCAATAAGGTGAAAACCCTTAAGGCTTTAGAACCACTTTAAAGCGGGAGTCCGCCGGGACTCCGCGTTTTTTTTTTTTTTTTTTTTTTTTTTTTTTTTTTTTTAAAGCCACCAGCTACAAATACTGCAGCTGCTGACTTTTAAAATAGTGACACTTACCTGTCCAGCGCGCCCGCGATGTCGGCACCCGAAGCCGATCTCTCGATCGTCTCTCGGGTGCTGCCGTCGCCATCTTGGGTATGGGAATCAGGAAATGGAGCCTTTCGGCTTCATTTCCCGGTTCCCTACTGCGCATGCGCGAGTCGCGCTGCGCAATAAGGACGGTCCCCGCTGCCTCTGGGATCTGTGTGTTTCCCAGCAGGCAGCGGGGCACTTGCGGAACGGGGCGTAAAGAGAGCTATCCCGGAAGTGGGTGCAGATACCTGTACTGTACAGGTATCTGCACCCCCCTCCCCCCTGAAAGGTGCCAATTGTGGCGCCGGAGGGGGGGGAGGGTTCCGATGAGTGGAAGGTCCACTTTAGGGTGGACCTCCGCTTTAAGGCAGTTCTCAACCCAGTACTAGCAAGGTGTACCTAATAAAGTGGCCGGTGTGCGTGTGTGTTAGAGCTGCACGATTAATCGGCAAGAATCGTTATCGCTTTTTTTTTTTTTTTTTTTTTCTTGTTGTGA
>NW_027507764.1:69579423-69811923 GCF_037356315.1 Lithobates pipiens
TTTTGCGGCTATCACAGCTCCAAGTCATTTGGATAAGTCTCTTTGAGCTTGCCACATCTTACCACTGGGATTTTTGCCCATTCCTCCTTGCAAAACTGCTCCATCTCATTTACATTGGATGTTTTGTGCTTGTGAACAGCAATCTTTAAGTCTGACCACAGATTTTCTATTGGATTGAGGTCTGGGCTTTGACTAGGCCATTCAAACACATTTATATGTTTCCCCTTAAAGCACTCAAGTGTTGCTTTAGCAGTGTGTTTAGGGTCATTGTCCTGCTGGAAGGTGAACCTCCGTCCTAGCCTCAAATCACACACAGAGTGGTACAGGTTTTGCTCAAGAAAATCCTTGTATTTAGCACCATCCATCTTACCCTCAACTCTGACCAGTTTCCCAGTCCCGACTGCTGAAAAACGTCACCACAGCATGATGCTGCCACCACCATGTTTCACTGTGGGGATGGTGTTCTTTGGGTGATGTGATAGGTTTGCGCCAGACATAGCGCTTTCTTTGGCCAAAAAGTTAAATTTTAGTCTCTTCAGACCAGAGCACCTTCCTCCATACATTTTTTGGTGTCTCCCACATGCCTTTTCACAAACTCAATACGTGCCATTTTGTTATTTTTGCTGAAAGTAATGGCTTTTTTTCTGGCCTCTCTGCCATAAAGCCCAACTCTATGGAGCATACAGCTTATTGTTGTCCTATGTACAGATACTCCAGTCTCTGCTGTGGAACTCTGCAGCTCCTCCAGGGTTACCTTAGATCTCTGTGCTGTCTCTCTGATTAACCACTTCAGCCCCGGACCAATTGTCAGCCTAAGGACCAGAGGTCTTTTTACAATTTCGCACTGCACTGCTTTAACTGGTAATTGCGCGGTCATGCAATGTTGTACCCAAATGAAATTTACGTCCTTTTCTTCCCACAAATAGAGCTTTCTTTTGATGGTATTTGATTACCTCTGCGATTTTTATTTTTTGCGATATAAATGGAAAAAGACCGAAAATTTTGAGGGGGAAAAAAGATATTTTCTACTTTTTGTTATAAGAAAAATCGAATAAACTCAATTTTAGTCATACATTTAGGGCAAAATTTATTCAGCCACATGTCTTAAGTAAAAGAAAATGTCAATAAGCGTATATTTATTGGTTTGCGCAAAAGTTGTAGCGTCTACAAACTAGAGTACATTTTATGGAATTTACACAGCTTTTAATTTACGACTGCCTATCTCATTTCTTGAGGTGCTATAATGGCAGGGCAGTACAAAACCCCCCCAAATTACCCCATTTTGGAAAGTAGACACCCCAAGGAAATTGCTGAGGGGCATGTTGAGCCCATTGAATATTTATTTTTTTGTCCCAAGTGATTGAATAATGACACACAAAAAAAAAAAAAGAAAAGTTTACAAAAAATTGTCACTAAATGATATATTGCTCACACATGCCATAGTTATATGTGGAATTGTACCCCAAAATATATTCTGCTGCTTCTCCTGAGTACGAGGATACCACATATGTGGGACTTTTTGGGAGTCTAGCCGCATACGGCACCCCGAAAACCAATCACTGACTTCAGGATTTGTAAGGGTGCAAATTTTTGATTTCACTCCTCACTACCCTATCAGGCCACGTACACACGGGCAGACTGTTCGCCCAACTTTGTCCGCTGAACAGTGTTTCAGCGGACAGTCCGCTCGTGTGTGGGCTTCAGCGGACAGTTTCAGCGGACAGTCTGACGAACAAAGTTTTTTTGGGAATTTCCGTAAGACAGTCCGCTGAAACTTGGTTTCAGCGGACAGTCCGCTCGTGTGTAGGCTTGTTCGACAAACTAAGTTTCGCGCATGCTCAGAAAGGATTTACACGGCGAAGGTTGCATTGCAGTGTATTGGACGTTGTATTTCTCGTCCCGTCGTACGTGCCGTTCACGTCATCGCGCACGCTTTCAGCGGACTGTTCGTTCATCGTGTGTGGTCAAGTCCGTTCATGCAAATTTTGAGCGGACTGTTTGTCGGATTGTTTGACGAACAAAGTTGGGCGAACAGTCCGCCCGTGTGTACGCGGCCTCACAGTTTCGAAGGCCATAAAATGCCAAAATAGCATGAAACCCCCCCAAATGACCCCATTTTGGAAAGTAGACACCCCAAGCTATTTACTGAGAGGCATGTTGAGTCCATGAAATATTTTATATTTTGCCACAAGTTGCAGGAATATTACAATTTTTTTTTTTTTTTTTTTTTGCACAAAGTTGTCACTAAATGATATATTGCTCACACATGCTATGGGCATAAGTGAAATTACACCCCAAAATAAATTCTGCTGCTTCTCCCGAGGACGGGGATACCACATGTGGGGGATTTTTGGAAGCCTAGCCACGTACGGGGCCCCGAAACCAAGCACTGCCTTCAGGATTTAAATATAAAATGCTACCAAGAAAAATTGTTAGCGATCGCAGGGATCAGGCCTGACTCTGCGAACGCTGCAGTTATGTGTTTAGTGTTTTGTAAGTGACAGTGATCGATCGATACTGCACTTGGGTGGGCTGGGCGGAGGGGCACAACGCAGGTGCCAGCAGGTATCTGGGCTGATCCCGCTAACAATGCGCTTTTTTGGAACCCTAAACTGCTGGGGACGCTAGTATAGATCTGATCAGATCAGATATTGATCTGTTCAGATTCTATACCACTACGGGAGGTTTATGCTTTGCGCGTGGGTGTTAGCAGTACTGGCACTAACCTAGCGCTGCCTGGGGCGACGCAGACCCTGACCCTAAAACCTAATTGATATCACCCGCCGGGTGATCAGGGGGTTAAACCTTTATTGGGTAATAAATGGTGGGTGCCCTGATGCTATAAAAAGCAAACTAACCAGTCACCCGTAACACTTATACTGTGATCACTGGTGAAAGGGTTAACTAGGGGCAATCAGCAGGTTAAAATCTTTATTAGGTAGTATATGGGGGTCCCTGGCGCTATATAAAAACCTGACGGGGAACCTAAATAACTAACTGGCTAACCAGCGTCACCAGTGGCACTTATACGGTGATCGCTGGTGAAAGGGTTAACTAGGGGCAATCAGGGGGTTAAAACCATTATTGGGTAGTATATGGGGGTACCTAGCGCTATAAAAACCTGGCGGTGAACCTAAAAAAATAACTAGCTACCTAGCGGCACCAGGGACACTAATGCAGCGATCAGAAAAATGATTGCTTAGTGACACTGGCAAAAGGGGGTGAAGGGGTTAAACCTTTATTGGGGGGGTAGGGGGCTACCCTGGACCTAACACTAACTGCCCTGACAGTTTTTACTGTCACAACTGACACTAAATGCAGTGATCAGTAAATAAATGATCACTGCAATCAGTGACACTGTGACTGGGCGGGGGGGGGGGGATAGGGGGGCAATCGGGGGGGGGGGGTGTTCGGGGGGGGATTTGTGTGCCTATGTGTACCTACATGTCAGTGTAGTGTTTGGTGCACTTACTTTCTGTGTTCTCCTCGCAGTCCAGTCAAAAAGACCGCCCCGAGGAGAATGACATCACTTCCTCCCTGCCTGTGTTTACAATACACAGCGGGGGAAGCTTCTCATTCGCCAGGAGCGATCCAGAGGGGATGGCCAGAAACCAAGGGCCATCCCCTCATCCCGGATCGCTTCTGAAGCGAAACGGACCGCCGCAGCCAGCGGGAGGGGGTCCGATCGGACCCCCCACCCGCTGGAAGGCAAGCACGTAGATGTACGTGCTTGTGCCTGTCGGTGCCATTGTGCCGACGTACATTGCCATGCGGCAGTCCTTAAGTGCTTAATGTCCTCTCCTTGCTCGGTCTGTGAGTTTTGGTGTGTGGCCGTCTCTTGGCAGGTTTGCTGTTGGGCCATGTTCTTTCCATTTTTGGTTATGATAGATTTGATGGTGCTCCTAGGGATCATCAAAGATTTGAACATTTTTTTTGTAACCTAACCCTGACTTGTACTTCTCAACAACATTGTCCCTTGTTTGGAGAGTTCCTTGGTTTTCATGGTAGTGTTTGGTTAGTAAGGTATTGCCTCTTGCTTAGGTGTTGCAGCCTCTGGGTCCTTTCAAAAAGGTGTGTATATGTAATGACAGATCATGTGACACTTAGATTGCACACAGGTGGACATCATTTCACGAATTATATGACTTCTGAAGGTAATTGGTTGCACCAGAGCTTTTTATGGGCTTCATAACAAAGGGGGTGAATACATACACACATGCCAATTATCAGCTTATTTCTGAAAAATAGTTTTATGTATATATTTTTTTGATTTTACTTTACCAATTTAGACTATTGTGTTCTGATCCATCACCTATAATTCAGATTAAAAAAACATTGAACTAAAGGCTGTAATGTAACAAAATAGGTAAAAAGCCAAGGGGGGGTGAATACTTTTGCAAGGCACTGTACAAGCACTGAACTTATTCTCTCTGGAGAAGAAGCACCTGAGAGGGGATATGATTTCAATGTACAAATACCATACTGTTGACCCCACAATAGGTATAAACATTTTACGCTTATGGGAATTAAATAAGACACGCGGCATTAACTAAAATTAGAAGAAAAGCGGTTTAACCTTAAACTACGTAGAGGGTTCTTTACTGTAAGAAAGGTTAGGATGTGGAATTCCCTGTGGTCTCAGCGGGGGACATTGATAGTTTAAAAAAACTATTAGATAAGCACTTGAACGACCACAACATACAGGGATATAGAATGTAATACTGACATAAAATCACACGCATAGGTTGGACTCCCCCCTTTTTATATATATATATATATATATATATATATAATATATATTCTCAAAAGATGTTTCTGCACTCCAAAATAATGCAATCTTTTTGAGTCTTTATTGTAATTTATTTTGTACCATTATGAATAAAGACTTGAGAAGATTGCATTAAGTTTGAGTGCAGAACCATCTTATGGACTATCTATTCCGGACAAAATGGAACCTGTCTTTCATCATTCAGTATAAAAGCTGATTAGTGCATCTCAGTTTTTCAGGTGACCCTCCAGTCTCTTCTATGGAGTGGCCGATGTCAGCGTACACATATCCGCTGACACCTACCGACCTAAAATTTGATCCTGTCTGCCAAAAACAGACGTATAGTATGGCATCGGATGGAAATCCCCCGCTGAGCAAGTGGATTCCGCTTAGTGGAGACAACCATGTGAAAGGGGCCTTAATCAATGTTTTAGATGTGGAACTCTCAGGTTGTGTGAAAACATGATAGAAGTCATAATTCTCCTTGAACTGTCTGATGAGAACTGTTGTTGGTGCTCATGTTGCTGATGAAAGCCATGTTTTGTTTTGCAGTGGGCTCAGCAACTTTAATAAGTCCTTTGGAATTGATCAGGACCAAGATGCAATTCAGACCTCTGTCCTACAAGGAGCTGACGCAGTGCATCCAGATGTCTGTGGCCAATGAGGGCTGGCTGTCTCTCTGGAAAGGATGGGGCCCCACTGTGCTGAGAGATGTCCCATTCTCTGGTGGGTTCCTTATTGATTACTCCCTATGCTACCTAAGGAAGAGTAAACCTATATTTGTTACATTTTGACTCTGCCGTCATAGTAAGGTAGTACTAATGCGTGGAGGGGTAGAAACAGTAATGGGGGCACTCTTGGTGAGGCATTTCCTCTTACACAGCCACCTAGCTGCTGCCAATCTGTTCCCCAACCTACATTTATAATTATTATGTTTGGCATTGTGGCTCATCCTTTTCCCTGCACCTACCATCTTCTAAATGAGCTGTATGATTTATCTGTAAATTCTAGCCTTGAATCTGAAGTTCTAGTATATTTATATGGCAGACTGACATAATTGTGTATTTTTTTTTTTTAACTGAGCCCTATGTTTTTTTGGGGGGTGGACAGCAGAGTAGTATCTATTCTGCCTTCATTCTGAGAGTTTATTCATATACACCTCTATGGCCATGATGCTCTTGTAGTTGTAATATTTTACCACCATTCACTACTGATCACATGTCCTGATAACTGCTATAGGAAGGCAATGGTCACTTGATACCAGTCTATGACCATATTGCTATGTATTGGTATAGGTGATGCAAGGGACTGATAATATCCCTATGTACTGGTAGCTCTCCCACCATATCCCTATGTACCGGTGGATCTGATTCAACAGCTCTGATCGTACTCCTATGTACTGATATATTTTATACAAGGCTCTGATAAAATGCCTGTGTATTTGTATATCTGATACCAGACTATGTTTCCATGTACCGGTATATCTGATGCAAAGCTTTTACCATATCCCTAGGAACTGGTATATCTGATGCAAGGCTCTGGTTATAACCCTATGTGCTGATATATACAAACAAACCCAAGGATGAACCGAGGAAAAAAACCAAGCTTTGCTTACCACCAGCCTACAGACAACCAATTAGCCTGTCTAACAATATGCGTTAAAAACAGGGGTTTAGTCTGCACACATTTGCAAATGCATGCGTAAGCCACAGAGCCCCGCCAAGGCACCTCGATATCTGTGGTACCTAACACTGACTTATGAGTGTCCCCACAATGGAGGCACATGCATTTTGATGGATAGGTGAGAGCAGGTGGACTGAAGGGGAGCCACCCCTCCTTAAAGGTACAGGAGCCCACTGCACTACTACAGTATCTGATACAAGGCTCCGACCATATCCCTATACACTGCTATATCTGATGCAAGGGCTCTGCTCATATCCCTATACACTGCTATATCTGATGCAAGGGCTCATATCCCTATATACTGCTATATTTGATACAAGGATATGATCATATCCCTATATACTGCTATATCTGAAATGCGTTTCTGAGTATCTGATCATATCCGTATATACTGCTATACCTGATACAAGGCTCTGAGCATATTCCTATATACTGCTGTATCTGGTACAAAGCTCTGAGCATATTCCTATATACTGGTATATCTGATACAAGGATCTGAGCATATCCCTATATACTGGTATCTGATACACAGCTGTCACTGTACCTCTGTGTACTAGTATATCTGATACAAGAATCTTGCCATATCTCTCTGTACTGTCTGTAGCTATGCACTAATATAAAGGCTATAACCATATCCATGTTTGCTGTTTCCAGCAATGTACTGGTACAACTATGAGCTTGGCAAGAAGTGGCTGTGTCAGAGATACAACAAGCTGGAGCCAACGTTTGCTATAAGTTTTACAGCCGGCGCCATGTCTGGTTCGGTAAGTTTCACAGTTCTGAAAGATTGCAGCAAGGTATTAATATTCATACCCCTGTATTTGTTCTCCCCTCCATAAGAACATTGTTGAAAACTTCTAATTGTCTCAGAAGGATAGTCCAATCTCTACTCCAATTCACCCGTCTGTATGGGGCGCTCATACTGGTTGATGGAAGAGTTACCCAAGTCTGTCCCATGTATTTCAGATTGCTGCTGTCGTAACTTTACCGTTTGATGTTGTGAAAACAAGAAGACAGGTGGAACTTGGGGAACTGGAGTCATTAAAAAGTAAGTCTGTCTTCTGCTTTTCTGAAAGTAGAGTCTGCAACATAATATACTGATGTAAGTCACATTTCTCACTTGGCATTGAAAAGGTATTGTGAAAGAAAGTGAACTGTGCATGTGCTTTTTTATTTTATTTTTTTATTTTTATTTTTTTAGTTTTTGTGTGTGTGTGTGTGTGTGTCACCATACATGACATATTTCCGATTAGACCATCAGAATGAAGAAGTATTGGGCTGATGAAATGGAAAATATCAAAGGGATGGAACAAAAAATAAATAAAAATTGTTTCTATTGGGCATGTGTAGAACAGCAAAACACATTTTAAATGTTTCCATATATTACACAACCTTGTAGAGCCACCAGTCGCTTATGTTCTTTGAAAAGAGCAGGGCGTTAAAGGCGTATTCCAAAGAATCTGACCGGAATTCTATATTGTAGGCAAACTAGCCATCATACACAGGTGCTGGGCTGTGCCTGTCAGAGGTCCCAGATTTTATTGTATTTGCAGGGGCAACTCCTCTGTAGGTATATTAGCTTTTTGTATGAAAGAGTAGTATTCACATCCTCCAAACTCGACTGGAAAGTAGGAGCAAGTACCCGCATCCAGTTTTGTGTAATCGCTTTCCTTACACTCGAGCGTCTCATGTAAAAATGCAGTTAGAAATGTATCAGTTTCCAGGTCCCGGAAGAAGCCAAGCAGGCATTGTTTAGGATCCAGTGATAGCAGAGAAACCATGTGATCATGGAGAAATCATAATATCTGGACACAAAATTTTGTATTACTGGGCATGCTCATATCAATTGATAGAGCAGAGTGTGCTTCGAGAGGGGCAGTACCTAGAAACTGGGGTCAGATTCTCCCTGTGTAAGACGTACATCTGGTAACCGATCAGATTTTAGGAGAAATCAGTTATAGTTGTATGGTAGTCATCCATTGAACCCAAATCCACTTCCCATCTGGTCTTAATTCAGTATGCCAGTTTGGTGGTGGAGGGCGTGAGTAAAATGTTGTATAGTGTAGATGTCAATATAGTGGGATCTCCACCCATGATCACCTCCAAAAGAGGAACTGGGGAGTGCGTCTTGGTACAAATCTGGGAACTGCGCTTGCAAGGCACAGCAGAGCTGGAGATAGCAAACTAGCATATGATTAGGGAGGAGGAAATGTATCTTTTAAGGCCTGGAAGGCCCTAGGGCCGATGACAGATAAAATCTATTGTAAATATAGGATCCCCTTAGAGGTCCATAACTACAGATTCAGCAAAGAAAGGAATATCTGGTAAGCAATTGTTATGCCACAATGGTGAATGGAAGTGAAATTTAGGGGTGCCCAGCCTAAGAAAAGCCAGTTCCAAGATGTGCTGATGGTGGAAAACATGCTATCCCTTCATTGCACCTATGAAAGGAACCTACCCATGATAGATTGCAGGGATGTGTGGGCTGGGTGATTGTATTGCCTGAAAACCAGTGTTTGGTACCTTTTTGTGAGATCTGATTTATCCAAGTGATAAATTGAGATAGTTGGGCTGCTAGGTAATAGGTATTGAGGTCTGGTAAGACTGCTTACCCCAGGGTCACTGGGTTTTTCAAAGTCAGCCACGGTCGTTTGTGCCTACTGCTGCCCCACACAAATGTGTTCAGGATGGAATCCATGGTCTTAGATTTTTAGTGGTACATACGTGGGAGCATGCCACAGGTTATAGAGTATTTTGTGTGGTAGTATCATTTTAACTAGATTTAGTCTACCTATCAGTTTGGGGTCTGCACCCAGGATCACCTCCAAAAGAGGTACTGAGGGGAGAGTGTGGTACAAAGCAGGGAACTGATATAAGTTTTTTTTTTTTTTTTTTTTTTTTTTTTTTTTAGCATTTCAAGAACCTGGTCTAAAGCCTAACACACACAGGCCGAATGTCTGGCGAGATCAGCTGGTTCAATAAAAATCGTCCGACATTTGGCCAGCTGTGTATGGCTTCCGGTCTGACAGAAGCTGGCTGTTTGGTCGGCTTCTGTTGGACGAGCATTCTGGAAAACCAGCAGCCGACTGGCTGTTCTGGTGGGAGGGCGTCCTCCTGTCAGAACACAATAACACAGCAGGGGAGATGAATGTACTAACACTGGAGGGCCTCCAACTGGAGCTGTCAGTTTTTGTGTTGTGGTGTACCAGGCTGAAAATTCATGTGACAATACTTTTCATTTCTCTCAGCAAGTACTGGATGGATAGATTTGCATCTGTGGGATTTTAGAGGCAGAATTGGTACCAGAAGGAAATTTAGCATTTCCCTGCTCCCTAGAGTTTCAGATATGTTGGTTCTATAATACACAAGGACATCCTAAAATGTAGAAGAATGCAGAGATCCCAATAACACTGTTAACAAAATCTTTTTTTATAAATACAGCTCCATTTTACGTGATTGCAATGTAAAGTCATTTGTAAAGCTGAAGTTTAATCTGCATCTATTTCGCCTTAACTGGTTAAAAAGTTCTATATTTATTACATTCCTTAATTCGAACAGGTAATGTTATCTCTGGGTCTCTGTGCTTCCTAACGCAGTGCAGGCAGATCATGGCTGGCGGGAGGGGCCAGCAGGGTACTTTCTGAAAACGTGACAGCAACCTGCCTCTTGGACCCCTTCACACAATTGGCCCGCTCGGATCCGCCTGTCTGTTTTTCAGGTGGATCCGAGTGGGCCACTCATTGACTTCTATGGGTAGGCGGAAATCAGCGGAGATGTGTCCGCTGACACCCGCCTGCCATTCGATCCGACAAGATCCGCTCAAAAGAGATGGACGGGATCGGATGAAAACGGACAGGCTGTCTGTTTGTTTTTCCTCTGATCTCCCCAAAGAGAATAGGGGGGCTTTGACAGCTCCGTCCCTGCACAGTGAGCAGAGACTGACCTGTCTTCCGTCGGCTCAGCGGGGATCAACAGAGCGAACCCCTGCTGAGCTGGTGGAGTCCGTCCAGCGGATCCGCCCCATGTGAAAGGGGCCTAAGCCCTGGTGCAAGGAGTGGGCTGACTCTTGGGAGGAGTTAGGCAAATATCAAAATGCCTTGATGTCAGTCTGGAGGAGTGACATTGCTAGGTAGTCTATATTTGCATGCAGGCTGCCCTGGTTGACACGTGCGCGCGCGCGCGCGCGCGCACACACACACACACACACACACACACACACACACACACACACACCTGTGATGTTGAGCCTCCATGATTGAAAGAACATCCAATGAATGAAAGGGGCAGGCCAAGAACAGTGGTGCTGGGAACGAAAGAACTAGATGTTGCTTGTCGTCCTTCAGCCAGCAAATGAGATGGGCTTATATAACTTGCTGCAGCTTCTAATGCACATTGTGAGAAGCTCAGAGTGTACAGGGAAATTAGAGTAAAACAAATTCAGTACAGGAAAAGGCCCTTTGCAAGACTGAAGGTGAGGCTGGAGTACAGCTTTAAAATAAAGTAGACCTGAAACAAGTTTTCATTTTTTTTGGGTAAAGTGGTAGTACAGTCCACTTTGTGTTATTAACCTTTAGGTAAAATGAATATCTCCTAAACGTGCACCGTCACCCACGCATGCGTTCTGAAGGAACTGAATACCTGTGCTGTTCCTTCAGAGCTTTGTGTCGTGGCCGTGACTCCCGTGCGCTTGTGTGGCAGTTACGTCATCATGGCTCAGCCATTCTAGCTGCCAGAGCCCGCGTACCCAGAAGGAAGATCGGGTGGAGATGGAAGCCCTGTTATCGGTGACACTGCACCACTGGAGGGCTTTGTTCTAAGGTAAGTATTTCATAATTTGCTAGTATGCAATGCATTCTAGCACATTACTGCATTGCCTTTCAGGGGATTTTTTTCTTTATGCCTTGGCTTAGTACCACTTTTTTAAACCTCTGCCCTTCCCTTTTTTTTTTTTTTTTTTAACTCTTCACATTTCTGTTGTGTAGACACAACCAGCGTGAAGAAACCGGTCCGGGGAAATCCTCTCTGACAGCTGTCATCTTAACAAGTGTCCCTATTGGAGTATTTCCCCTTTTTTCCTGTTCTGGTGAGCAAGCCAAACATTTTGGGTTTTCGCTGCCTTTTGTGGTTACCAGGACAAATGGAGTGAATCTCCCTTGCGGTAACATAGACAGCAGTAAAAATCTTACAGGGGTTCTAATATTTCCACACTCTATCCAAGACAAAAAATGTTCAGGGTTTAGGCACACTTTATGACTGTATTTTCTTCTATGGCTGATATTTCTAATCACTAAAATGTGTTTTTTATACTATGTATGATTTTTACCCTTACTTTTTTCTTTAGATTCTCCAAAAAGATCCTCGTCAACCTGGAAGATCATGTATAGAATTATATCTGAGAATGGATTCCAGGGGCTGTTTGCTGGTGAGTTTGAGTATTGTAAATGGAACCTCTGCCTCGCCACTCCTGTTCTTTTATATGGCTTAATACTCAGAGTGGCAGTTTATTTCATATTTTCCTGTATAAATCAGCACTGTGGTCTTCCTCCCATTATGGTCTGGCTTATCATACAATGGGGAAAATAATTATTTGATCCCCTGCAGATTTTGTAATGTTTGCCCACTTGCAAATAAATGAAGGGTCTATCATTTTTATCAAGAGTATTTTAAATGATAGAGAGAGACTATCAACCAAAAACCACATTAAACAAATGCTATAAATTGAGTTGCAGTTCAGTGAGTAAAATAATTATTTGATCCCAAAGCAAAACAGGACTTGGTACTTGGTGGAGAAATCCTTGTTGGCAAGCACAGAGGTAAGACGTTTCCTGTAATTGATTACCAGGTTTGCACACATCTCAGGAGGGATTTTGGTCCACAGGTCTGGAGTTTGGCTGGGCCACTCCATGACCTTAATGTGCTTCTTCTTGTGCCACTCTTTTTTTACCTTGGCGGTATGTTTTGGGTCATTGCCACGCTAGAAGGCCCATCCACGACCCATCTTCAGTGTTGTGGCTGAGGGAAGAAGGTTCTCACCCAAGATTTTAGAATGCATGGCCCCCGTCCATTGTCCTCTCAATGTGGCAAAGTCAGCCTTTACTTTTTAGCAGAGAAACAGCCCCAAAGCATAATGTTTCCACCTCTTGGCTGTAGGGATGGCGTCCTTAGGGTCATATTCAGCATTTTTCTTCCTCCAAACATGGCGAGTCGAGTTAATGCTAAAGAGCTTGATTTTTGTCTCATCTGACCACAACACTTTATCCCAATCCTTCTCTGAATCATTTAGATGTTCTTTGGCATGACTGTACATGTGCCTTCTTGTGGAGGGGGACTCGCCGTGTTTGGAGGAAGAAGCTGCTAAGCTATTCAAACCACCATATCACAAGAGAAATGCTAATATCAGAATATGATGAAAAAATGTACCAGCAGCAGAGTGTCGTACTGTGTTAGCCATTAACAAAAGTAAAAGTTTGGACTTAAAGGATAAGTTCACTTAAAAATAAATAAATGCACTTTTTTTTTTTTGCAGGTAAAAAAAGTGCAATTATTATTATTATTATTAAATATATATATAATTATTATAATAAAATATATTAATATTTTTAGCCTGTAAGGCATTGAACCAGCGATCAGCCATGCAGGTCTTCTGAAGATCTGTCAGTATATCTGTGTGCCTGTACATCCCGTACGAGCAAGAAGATACACTGACGGGAAGAATCAATTCACTACCACGGCGCTCCACAGCATCAGGTTAGTTCATTAAGAGATGGAAGCCGACATCTGCAGAGGATGTTGGTACTTGTACTTCATTCATGCACAGAGCTGAGTGTCGCGGCCATGTGGGCGGAGCCCCGCATGGCCTTGCTGATTTCAAAGCTTAATAGCTAGTACAGGGAACTTTTCCCCATAGTGCTGGGGGGGGGGGGGGGGGGGGCGTTTGGGCAGCAGATGCAGCATTGGGAACATGTTTCATGTTCCACCCTAAAAACAGGTGGAACAGGGAACATGTTGCCAAAGGTGAATTTCTCTTTTAAGGTGATACCATTCATTAGCTTACTAAATCCATTGTAGTGCAAGCGTTCAAAACATATTGGTCTCTTCATCAGACAGTACCTTTAAATGGCGATCAGTGCTATAAAAATGCACTGTTTACTGTATTAATGTCACTGGCAGGGAAAGGGTTAACACAAGGGTGCAATCAAGGGGTTAAATGTATTCCCTGGGAGGTGTTTCTAACTGTATGGGAGCTGGACTGACTAGAGGAGGAGGAGGAGAGCGATCGCTTTCCTGATCACTAGGAACAGACGATCACTCTCCGCTCCCGTCAGAACGGGAATTTGCCCTGTTTACACTGGCAGATCCCCGTTCTGCCTCTGTGTGGCACGATCGTGGATGGCCGGCGGACATTGCGCCTGCCGGCCACGTGCACAGGCTCCGGAGCCATGCGCCTGCTATATCTATTACACGAAGTGACCTACAATGATGGCGATTCACGTTATAGTATACATACAGTATTTTGAAATCCGTCTGACTGTTTTGATGTTGAATTTTTAAAAGCAGAAAGCCTGCTGATCTGTCAGATTTGCTAATCTGACAGAACACTGCTGCTTTGAAAATTCAAGATGTTGAATTTCACTATATATAACCTAAGTTTACTGTTAAATAAATGTCAAATGCAAGACACCGGTGGGTGTAACAAGGTGGCCGCTTGTCGCCTTCTCACCGTATCTTTACTGTGAACGAGTGCTGGGTGTAGCAAGATGGCCACGACAGAACGTCACTTTCGTAACAAAATTTGACGGTTTGCCTAATCTGATGAAACATAGGCAAGAGGGTGTGCTTAGCTGAGAAAACCCCTCCTGAAGACTCCTGGGATGTATGACCTAATTTGCCTAGGCTAAAAACCAGGAAGTAAGTAAAGAAAAAAGTTAAAATCAAGTAAATTTTAATATAACTTCCGATCTACCGTATTTACTAATGGTAGCAGGGTAAGAATTTAAAATGGCCAATGCTGATTGAGAGAATTCCCACTTTAGTTACCAGTAAATTGCATCATACTAAATCAAAAATTCTACTAACAATGTGGAGACCTGCTACCACTGACACAACATTCTTGTTTATGTCCAGTTTTTAGTGACTTACTATTTATTTTTATATTTGTATCCTTTGCAGGCATTATTCCTCGTCTGATCAAAATCGCTCCGGCGTGTGCCATAATGATTAGCACTTATGAATTTGGGAAGGCTTTTTTCCGCAAGTTAAACAATGAACAGCAGCTGAAAGTGTTGTGATGAAGTTTTATGTTAAGCTTTTCTTGGTCCATGCATCTCCAGTGTACTTCAATCATTTTTTTTTTCCCATTAAGAATAAAGGTAATAAGAAGAGTACATTAACCCAGAGCAACCAATCAGAAGTAATCTTTCACTAAGCTGCGAACAGTGGAACTTCAGTTGCTATGGGTTCCTGCATTTTGTATTATCATGTTTGCCCCTTTACTGTTTTATTGTCAATTTGCCCAACCCCAGTGGTGTTAAAATTTGGAAGTGGTAGAAGAGACTTGCAGCAATTGGATTGTGGGAACTATGGGCATCTTCCTTCCTGTGTAAGGGCTTTTACATTTTTTGGGGTGGAAAATTTCTGTAAAGTGTATCCTAAATAAAGCCAAACCTTTTGAGGTTTTGAATAGAGTGGGGAGGGTTAGATCCTCTGTCAGGTCTTTGTTGCTGTCATTACCCCCACTGGAGAAATTCACTTTCTCTGTTAGTCTTTTGTCACCAAGTTTAACCTGTTGGTGCCGACCGTACGCAATTATGAGGCCTCTCGGCAGGTGGGCTTTGCTGCTGAGCAGCCTCATATTTGCGTTCTAGACTGTAAATATAGCTGTGCCGAGAGCTGCGTTCTCCCGGCACAGTTACCAGCGGCTAATGGAAAGCTCCCGGTCACTACTTGCGATTGGGAGCTTTCCAATCATGTGACCGCTGTTACAGCCAATCATATCAGTCACATGACCATAAGCCCTACCCACTTCCTGGCATCTGTAACCCCTTAATGAGCTGGGGGGTGCCGGCGCCAAGGGGTTAAAATGTGAAGTCCCAAATGTGGTGGTTGTCACCCAAACTGGAATAGAAGGGAAATCATCCAATGAGAACACTTATTCCAGTGACTACTGTCTATAGCTGGCTATACATTATACAATTTTCCTTTAGAGTTACCAAACAACATAAACTATGAGGTCAAACTTAACTACTTCAGCCCTGGAAGCATTTACCCCTTTCCTGACCAGGCCATTTTTTGCAATACGGCACTATGTCGCTTTAACTGACAATTTCACGGTCGTGCGACGTTGTACCCAAAACAAAATTGACATCCCGTTTTCCCCACAAAAAAAAGCTTTCTTTTAGTGGTGTTTGATCACCTCTGCAGTTTTTATTTTTTACGTTATAATAAAAATAAAAAATTTTGCTATAATAAATATCCCCCCCCCCAAAAATGTGAAAAAAAAACCAAACCATTTTTTTCCTCAGTTTAGACCGATATGTATTCTTCTACATATTTTTGGTAAACAAAATTCCAATTATATTGATTGGTTTGCACAAAAGTTATAGCGTCTACAAAATAGAGGATATAATTATAACATTTTTATTGCCTTTAATTTTCCTTACTATTAATGCTAATCTATGATTTTTAGTGGGACTGCGACATTGCGGCGGACAGATCGGACACTTTTGAAACTTTTTTGGGACCATTGGCATTTATACAGCGATCAAAGCTAAAAATAGCCACTGATTACTGTATAAATGACACTGGCAGGAAAGGGGCTAACACTAAGGAGCAATCAAGGGTTTAAGCGTTCCCTAAGGAGGTCTTTCTAACTGTATGGGGGCTGGGCTGACTGGAGGAGGAGACCGATCGTTGTTCCTAATTACTGGGAACAGACGATCACTCTCTCGTCCCCTGACAGAATGGGGATCTGTTTGTTTACACTGACAGATCTCTGCTCTGCTCGTCTATGGAGGGATCGCGGGTGGTCGGCTACCCCGCTCGCGAATGGGTGCGCTCGCCCACAAATCTTCGTGTGCGCGTCCGACGTACAATGACTGTCATTGACGCAGGAGAGTTAACAGTACAACTGCGGCAGGCGGTCCGTAACTAGTTAATGTGGTTGTAAAGCTATAAAAGATATATTATTAGAAATATTAACAAAACATATCCCTCCATAGTGTGGACTTGTCTCAATTCAGTGCACTCAGTGTTATATTTCTCTTCTGCTTCATTCCTCTGCTGGAAGCATGAGTCACTTCTGATGAGTTTTCCTGACACCAAGAGAAAAATGGTGGCAGAAGAGGGCACAGGTTGTGATTGACAGCCTCAGTTCTATTCCTGTGTGCAGTATGAAGGGGTTTGTTCTTTTCTCCAATCAGCTCTCAGACTTCTCATCACTGACGTAAGCTCCCCACCCCCTGCTTTTTAGAGCTGAGAGGTCCTGTATAAATGATGCACTTTGAATAGATGTAGGGAAAAGATGGCTATAGATAATCAGGTACAATGTATGTAGGGGGATTTGTTTAATCTCTTTGTATCAACTGAGGCCAGTCACGTCACTGAGTAGATGTAAGGGTTTACAACCATTTGAAGGAAAATCTAAAGGAGGTACAGAAATTGAACAAGAAAATTGTATAATGTATGGCCAGCTTTAGACTGGACTCCCTCTCACTTTGGACAGATTTCCTCTTCTCTTCTGTTGTGTCTGTAGGACAGGAAATGGACAAAAATCTCCTCAGGGGAACACAGATCGTAAAAAAAAAAAAAAAACCCGACAGGCCTTAACTACTCCCTACTTTATTCAAAATGAACTATTTTTTTAATAAAGTGCAGCCCACATTAAAAAAAAGTTGTTTATTTATAATATTTTTTTAACTGTAAATAGTGTTACAAGAGAATTCAGATATAAATCTATAAAAACTTGGTAAACTATTAGGCTACTTTCACACTGGGGCGGGGTGTGTTAGCGGTAAAGCAACGCTATTTTTAGCGGCGCTTTACTGTCTATCTCACAAAAGTGAGTACACCCCTCACATCTTTGTAAATATTTTATTCTATCTTTTCATGTGACAACACTGAAGAAATGACACTTTGCTACAATGTAAAGTAGTGTGTGTACAGCTTGTATAAACAGTGTAAATTTACTGTCCTCTCAAAGTAACTCAACACACAGCCATTAATGTCTAAACCACTGGCAACAAAAGTGAGTACACCCCTAAGTGAAAATGTCCAAATTGGGTCCAATTAGCCATTTTTCCTCCCCGGTGTCATGCGACTTGTTAGTGTTACAAGGTCTCAGGTGTGAATGGGGAGCAGGTCTGTTAAATTTGGGGTTATTTCTCTCACTCTCTCATACTGTCCAAATTGGGCCCCAAAGTGTCAATATTCTGTGTGGCCACCATTATTTTCCAGCACTGCCTTAACCCTCTTGGGTATGGCGTTGACCATGGCGATTCCTGTTCTGAGTGGAACCTGTCCTGTTAAACCACTGTATGGTCTTGGTCACCGTGTTGCAACTTAGTTTCAGGGTCTTGGCAATCTTCTTATAGCCTAGGCCATCTTCATGTAGAGCAACAATTCTTTTTTTTTTTTCAGATCCTCAGAGAGTTCTTTGCCATGAGGTGCCATGTTGAACTTCCAGTGACCAGTAAGAGAGAGTGTGAGCAATAACACCACATTTAACACACCTGCTCCCCATTCACACCTGAGACATTGCAACACTAATTAGTCACATGACACCAGAGAAGAAAAATGGCTAATTGTCCCAATTTGGACATTTTCACTTAGGGGTGTACTCACTTTTTTGTTGCCAGCAGTTTAGACATTAATGGCTGTGTGTTGACTTATTTTGAAGGGACAGCAAATTTACACTGTTATACAAGCTGTACACTCACTACTTTACATTGTAGCAAAGTGTCATTTCATTAGTGTTGTCACATGAAAAGATATAATAAAATATTTACAAAAATATGAGGGGTGTACTCACTTTTGTGAGATACTGTATACCAGGGATATGCAATTAGTGGACCTCCAGCTGTTGTAGAACTACAACTCCCATGAGGCATAGCAAGACTCTGACAGCCACAAGCATGACACCCAGAGGCAGAGGCATGATGGGACTTGTAGTTTTACAACAGCTGGAGGTCCTCTAATTGTATATCCCTGCTGTATAGGAATGTTTATCACTGGAAAACATGGAGTATGACTTTGATGTCCGAAGTCACATGACATGTCGCACAAGTGTGACTGGGATAGGGTCAGTGATCTCCTTTGAATGATTTTCTGGTATAATTATTTAGATACATATTTATGTCCATAGCAGATGTACAATAGATGCAATAAGCCGCCTACAGTGTTCTCCTTGCAGCAATGTGTTCAGTTAATAAAATCATGCTGTGTGTTTTTTCTCTAGGATTTTCAGCCGTTGTAAGAAATCTTTTTATTTCTAAAAGCTTAGATTTAGACGTGTATCTATATCTGTTTCCTCTGAAGCCCAATCTGTGCTTGGATTGCACTTCAGAGGCTAGTGACAGGCGGCGAGGAAGACTGCCTGTTGTAACCTCATTTTCCTGACAAATGCACAGAAACCTTGTATATTAAAATCAGTTGGAAGGTGTTTGCTGCACTTTCCTATTTGCTTGAGTGTGTAGCTTTCTGGGGGCTTGCTGCCCGCCAATTGCTACATTCAGGCAAACTTTGCCACAGGTGTGGAGCATTGCAACCGTAGCATTTCAACACCCCTGTCTGCTGCCTATTGCAGCTTAAAGGCAGGGGGCAGATGGGGGGCGCAAAAAAAAAAACACGGCTCACCCGCACATTTTTGCTGCACCCCCACATGTCTAGATGAAGCCTTACGGTGCCTTTAAAGTGCACCCATTATCCATACACAATAGAGGCGGACATTCTGTGGGTTAAACCAACATTCAGGCTGGGTTCACACCGCTGCGGCAGCGAGAACCGGATGTGATTCGCACCGCACTGCAGTGCAAATCACATCCGATCTCTGTGCGATGCGAGTTCAGCCATACAGATAGTATGGCTGAATTCGCATCGCACCCGCCGCAAACTCGCACGGGACCCTTTTTTTTGGTCCGCAGCAGAATCGTATCGCATGGGTGTTCACACCATGCGATCCGATTCCTGTCCGAGTTTGCAGATCGCACTGCGATATGCGAACTGATCTGGGGGTGTCATTAACATTTCACTGACACTCCCAGCAGTCCGCATAGGGCAGTGTGAACTGCCGGCGGGAGGCATGCGATGCGGGAAAACGCCGCGGATTCGCGGCGTTCCCGCATCGCTCCGGTGTGAACCCAGCCTCAGCCAGTGAATTCTCTGGGAGTTAGTTCCAGTATATCTCTGTGACGTGAAGCATTTCTTGTGCCTTTATAGGATACCAGTACTGGGGGAAATGTCCACATTAAGGCCTCATACACACGGACGTTATAAAAAATGGCCTGTTAAGCTAGTTACAACGTCTGGAAAAAATCAGCGTTAAAAACTCGATTTTATTAGCGTTTTGCTCTGGCGTCAATGCGCGTTTAACGGCATTTGTAAGCGTTAATGCTAAGGAGTGTTTTTTTTTTTTTCAAAAAAATATCCCATCACATTATAAACATTTTTACAGCTGAAAAACGCTGACGGTACAAAACGTCGGTATAGCTTTAATGCACGTTTTTTGCACGTTAGCGGGGAGTTGCCTTCTTAAGCAGCAAAAAAAGCCACTGTAAAAACGTCCGTGTGCATGAGGCCTAATACTGCTGACCTCTTCTGTTGAAAGTGCTGGTTCCCTGGCTGCCTCTAGCTTTAAAGTCAAATTCCAACATTTTTCAAAGTAGAACTAAAGGTATTTTATTCATTGTATTTAAAACGTAATGCTGGCCATACACTATATGAAAAATCAGCCGAAATTCAGTCATTTGGCCAGTTCATTTGTGTTTGCGGCCAGTTAATGGGCACCAAATTGAAAATCGTCGGGATGTTTTTGAGCCGAAAAAATTAAGTTTGGAAGTTTTGAAATTAGTATAGAATAAGTTTGGAAATTTTCTCCTCCCGAATGAATGATAAATTGAAAGGTTTTTAGAAAATGGGTTCGGACGATTTTTCGTATAGTGTATGGCCAGCATTAGGCAGGCCATACATGGGTTGATTTTCAAAAGATAAGAATTTTCGTTCGTATTTCGCACTGTTTAGTGGGCTGCAACAACAGACGATTTTCATGCGGCTGTTGAATTTGAGTAATTGGACATGTTGGAAATTTTTTGAAAAACAAATGATTTTCTAATCAATGAATGGAGAATCATGTGAGAAATGTAAATCTAAAAAAAGAAATGTGCAAGAAAAGAACATTCCCAGCCATTAAAATTATTTTCTGCAGCAACATGGAGCAGAATAGAAGGCTTGGTTGGTCAAATTTCAAAATCAATGATGGCACCATCGAAACGCACAAATTTTCTGATTTTCAAAAGAAAATTCTTTCAAAATGTGACCATGTATGGGAGGGTTATAACTAGGGTTGCGCTGATACCCATACTAGTCAAAGGCTAAACACTGCGGCGCCCATCTTGGTACACCCTGCACTTGGCCACAGTAAGCCTGCAGCAGACATCTTGTTACACCCAGCCCATATCGTTCACTAACTATATGGGCTGGGTGTAACAAAATGTCCGCTGCTGCCTTCTAACTGTAGGCTTACTGCAGCCGAGTGCAGGGTGTACCAACATGGGCCTCGTAGCAATTGTCCTAGTTGTTTGAATTGTTATTGTCTCTCACTCCTCTCATCATTTATTATGCCAGCAATTGCTCATCAGTGCATTCCCATTAGTGCCACCTACCAGTGCCCAGTCAGTGCTGTATATCAGTGCCCATCAGACAGTGCCACCTATCAGTGCTGCATATTAGTGCCACCTCATCAGTGCCCATCAGTACAGCCTCATTAGCGCACATCAGTGAAGGAGAAAAATTACTTATTTACAAAATTGTGCTTTGAAAACTGTCACTTGGTAATCGGTATCTGCGAGTACTTGGAAAAAAAGTATCGGTAGTTGTACTCGGTCCTAAAAAAGTGGTATCGGTGCAACCCTACTTATAACGCCTGTCAGATTTTTTTTTTATTTTTTTAGCCATCTGTGCCCCATTGTGGATATTTTCCTTCACTTCCTGTCTCCAAGCCAAAACAGGAGGTGAGAGAAAATTCCTGGTTGTAAGGGAATCCCTGGTTGCCACCAGAACTAGTGTCCCCATTGGAAGATTTCCCCTCTATTCTGGGGACAACCCAAAATTTGGGATTTTTTTTTTTTTCACTTTTGATTAAAAAACAAAAGGACTAAAGGCAAAACTTTTTGTTTAGTTTTGGATAATAGAGTGGGAAGAATTACAAAGTTTGTCAGGTTTTTGTTTGTCTGTGACCCCTTTCAGGAGCTGGTCCTTCACTTCCTGCGACATTCATTCAAGCAACTGGTATGGTTGTCACCAGGACAGCAAGCGCAGGCAGCAATCAAACCATTGTTTAATGTTTTAGTCCTCTCAATAAAAAGTCGATTTTGTCGGAGTTCCCATAATTTCCTGTCCGGGCACTTGGGGGAATTCTCTTCAGAGGGTGGCAGGTCTACAGAGATGGCAGAGGCACCAAGCCTTTCCTACTCAATTCGAGATAAAATAAAAATTTCGGGTTAGTTTGGGCTTTAAAACTGAACCTTCAGTCTCGCACAGCTGTACCAGCTCCTTTCCTGGACTGAAGTTGCTGACTCTGATTTCACTGCACACTGTGAGCTTCTCACAGTGAGCATTAAAGCGGAGGTCCACCCTCAAGTGGACCTTCCGCTCATTGGAATCCTCCCCCCCCTCCAGCGCCACAACTGGCACCTTTCAGGGGGGAGGGGGGTGCAGGTACCTGTACAGTACAGGTATCTGCACCCACTTCCGGTGTAGATTCTGCAGAAGGTACGCCCCTTTCAGCAGAATCTACGCCCCTTTCCGAAGGTACCCCGCTGCCTGCTGGGAAACACACGGATCCCAGAGACAGTGGGGACCATCCTTATTGCGCAGCACGACTCGCGCATGCGCAGTAGGGAACCGGGAAATTAAGCCGAAACGAAGCCTAATTTCCCATACCCAAGATGGCGGTGGCAGCACCCGAGAGACGATCAAGAGATCGGCTTCGGGTGCCGACATCGCGGGCACGCTGGACGGGTAAGTGTCATTATTTTAAAAGTCAGCAGCTGCAGTATTTGTAGCTGCTGACTTTAAAAAAAAAAAAAAAAAACGGCGGAACTCCCGGCGGACTCCCGCTTTAAAAGTTGCAAGTAAGACAGAGCCCACCTCATTTTCTGTATTATCTAACCCTTTCCTCCTCAGTCTGACTGTCCCCTACCTGCTCCTTTCATTCATTGGTTTTCAGTTCTTTCAATCATGGAGGCTCGGCATCACATACGGGCATTACCAAGGGTGGTCTGCATGTAAATGAAGACTGCTCAGAACACACATTCCTCCAGACTGCCACCTGCAGGCAATTTGAAAAACAGGAATAATTTAAATGTCCTTAGTAAATTGGATGGCATGGTGGTGGCAAAGCTGGGACAAGGGGTGGGCAGGAGGGTGCCCTGGCCACAGTGAAGCAAGGGTGCAAAGAATGGATGCAGGATGATACACCCGTTCTACAGCATGTATTAACAGTGGGGGAAGGGGGCGCAATCCTGGATCCTTGCCCGCGGCATTAGACAACCCTCTCCCGGTACTGGGTGGAGCAACCAGAATCACTAACCTGGGAATTTTCATCTAGTGGAATCAAGCAACTGATCTAAATACTTGTGCCAAGTCAGTGACTCCAATACTACTGAAGCTATTGGATCAGGGTAACAGCCAGGTAACCAGCATTCTTCAATGACATAAGCAGTGGTGGCTCAGGATTCCTAGTGTTAAAATGAAGTTCCACCCAAAATTGGAACCTCTGCCTTTTGGAATCCCTCCCCCCGGTCACATTTGGGGGGAGCAGATACCTGTATAATCCAGGTATTTGCTCCCACTTCCGGGCATAGATCACAGCAGGCTCCACGTCGATCTACGCCATGTCCGGCCCCTCCTCTGTCCCCCCCCACCCCCCCCCCCCGCTGTCTTCTGGGAGACACACAGGTCACAGAAGACAGCAGGGACCAGTCAGGCACATGCGCAGTAGGGATGATGGGGATTAGGGATGATGGGGATTAGGGATGATGGGGAGTAGGGATGATGGGGAGTAGGGATCAGGCTGATTCCTGATTCTCTTACCAAAGATGGCGGCGCCTCCACCCGAGGGATAGATCAGCTTCGGGTGAGGACATCGCGGGCGCTCTGGACAGGTAAGTGTCCTTATTTTAACAGTATTTGTAGCTGCTGACTTTAAAAAAAAATCATGGTGGAACTCCGCTTTAAGCTGCTTCCTCTTTGGTCTAGCACACAGAATTGTTGCTTCCATTGTGTGTGTGATACAGGTACTCTTTAGGATGTTTGAATTAAATGGATTGTAAAAGTCAACAAAGCAACCTTCTATTGTATTACTTTGTCAGCCTCAGAACTAATAAAGTATTTTTTTCTACTCGCTCAGTGGTGCCTTTTATATAAAGTGTGAACGATGATCTGTTTTAGTTCATATTTCTGATATGTGCCTGCTGTACCATGTATTTGTGTTGAAACAATTCCTATTGTGTTTGTTTTTCTCACTTTGTGTGAAATCGCTGGTGATCCTGCCAGTCCCTCTGCTTTCCTATTAAAACTGACCACACTAGGCATGGAAGCACATCCATCCAAGCATGATCAGTTTTCTGACTGTGCTGGGAGAATAGCCTGCTTGTCCTCCAGTGATCAGCCTTGTGTTGGCACACTCCCCTGCACAACCATTTACTGGCAGGATCAGTGTGCTGTTGTTTCTCTGCCCTTACCTATCTAAACCCCTTATGCAGCTGAGAACAGGGATTGTGTGACAACATTTAAAAAAAAAAAAAAAAAGAGAAAAAAAGGTATTATGTCTTTTACTATATATACAGTATCTCACAAAAGTACGCCCCTCACATTTTTGTAAATATTGTATTATATCTTTTCATGTGACAACTCTGAAAAAAAAATGACACTTTGCTACAATGTAAAGTAGTGAGTGTACAGCTTGTATAACAGTGTAAATTTGATGTCCCCTCAAAATAACTCAACACACATTAAAGTGGTTGTAAACCCTTACAACACACTTTGACCTACAGGTAAGCCTAGATTAAGTCTCACCTGTAGGTCCAAGAAATATCTCCTAAACCTACACGGTTTAGGAGATATTTGCCGAAAGACAGACACCGCTGTCTACGGCGCATGCACCGTAGACAGCGGCGTGCGGGTCCAATTAGCGCGGCACCCGTCAACGGCGACATGCCGTGCGTGGTGGCTCCCGTGAGCATGCGCGGGAGTGACGTCACACGTCACTCCTGTGTCAGGTAAGTGACACATAATGGACTACTATGCGATGCATAGTAGTCCATTATGCTTTACCTTTGCAGGGAATGAAAGAGGAAGTAAACCCATTGGCAACAAAAGTGAGTACACCCTTAAGTGAAAATGTCCAAATTGGGTCCAATTAGCCATTTTCCCTCCCCGGTGTCATGTGACTTGTTAGTGTTACAAGGTCTCAGGTGTGAATGAGGAGCAGGTCTGTTAAATTTGGTGTCATCGCTCTCACTCTCTCATACTGGTCACTGGAAGTTTAACATGGCACCTCATGGCAAAGAACTCTCTGAGGATCTGAAAAAATAATTGTTGCTTTACATAAACATGGCCTAGGCCAGTGATGGCGAACCTTGGCACCCCCAGATGTTTTGAAACTACATTTCCCATGATGCTCATGCATTATGCAGTGTGGTTGAGCATTATGGGAAATGTAGTTCCAAAACATCTGGAGTGCCGAGGTTCGCCATCACTGGCCTAGGCTATAAGAAGATTGCCAATAACCTGAAACTGAGCTGCAGCACGGTGGCCAAAACCATCTAGCGGTTTTACAGGACAGGTTCCACTCAGAACAGGCCTCGCCATGGTTAACCAAAAAAGTTGAGTGCACGTGCTCAGCGTCATATCCAGAGGTTGTCTTTGGGAAATAGATGTGTGAGTGCTGCCAGCATTGCTGCAGAGGTTGAAGGGGTGGGGGGTCAGCCTGTCAGTGGTCAGACCATACGCCGCACACTGCATCAAATTGGTCTGCATGGCTGTCATCCCAGAAGGAAGCCTCTTCTAAAGATGATGCACAAGAAAGCCTGCAAACAGTTTGCTGAAGACAAGCAGACTAAGGACATGGATTACTAGAGCTGTAATCTGATGAGACCAAAATAAACGTATTTGGTTCAGATGGTGTCAGGCGTGTGTGGCGGCAACCAGATGAAGAGTAAAAAGACAAGTGTGTTTTGCCTACAGTCAAGCATGATGGTGGGAGTGTCATGGTCTGGGGCTGCACGAGTGCTGCCAGTACTGGGGAGCTACAGATCATTGAGGGAACCACGAATGCCAACATGTACTGTGACATATTGAAGCAGAGCATTATCCCCTCCCTTCGGAGACTGGGCCATGTAGCAGTATTCCAACATGATAACGACCCCAAACACACCTCCAAGACAACCACTGCCTTCCTAAAGAAGCTGAGGGTAAAGGTGATGGACTGGCCAAGCATGTCTCCAGACCTAAACCCTATTGAGCATCTGTGGGGCATCCTCAAACGGAAGGTGGAGGAGCACAAGGTCTCTAACATCCACCAGCTCTGTGATGTCGTCATGAGTGGAAGAGGACTCCAGTAGCAACATTTGTTTTTATCTTAATGTAGAGACTATGTTTAGGGTAAAAAATAATGTTACCAAAGGCATGCCTGCACAGAAAATACCAGTGGTATAAAAGAAGAAAGACAAGCAGCTGAGCAGATTAGTGCTGACCATACATTACACAATTTTCTTATTCATTATTACCTTCAACTATGTAGTACAAGTGGTTGCCTGATTGCATGCAAATTGAAAGTGTTTAGGAGTTCACCTCATATTATATGGTTTTGGTAAATCTAAAGGAAAATTGCATAATGTATGGTCAGCCTTAAGCTGGATACACACCATACAATTTTCTTTAGATCTTTTGCTTTAGATTTACCAAAACCATATACTTTGAGGTCAAACCTGAACACTTTCAATGTGTATGCAATCAGGCAGGCCCTTGCACTACATAGTTGAAGGTAAATCTAAAGGAAATCAAACAACAAAAGTTGTACAGTAGTACCTTGGATTACAAGCATAATTTGTTCCAGAAGAATGCTTGTAATCCAAAGCACTCGTATATCAAAGCGAGTTCCCCCATAGGAATCAATGGAAACTCAGATAATTTGGTCACTTCTACTGGATGCAGTACCGCATGTGGCCAGAGGTGGGTGGGGTGCTGGAGATGCTCTGAGACACTTGGGGACCAAGTGTCTCCGGCGCCCCCGCACCTCTGGCCACATGCGGTACTGCACACCCCAGAGGCTTTAGTCCTGCTCGTCTTGTGAGACAATGCTCGCAAATCAAGTCAGGATTTTAAAAAAAACGGCGTATTGTGAAACACTCATAAACCGCGTTACTCACAATCCAAGGTTTTACTGTATATTGTGTATCCAGCTTTAGGCTTAGTAAGCTGCAATACATTGCATTTTGGCTTTAACTTCAGCAAAGGCTTGTCAGGATAACAAAACAGTGCGACGGAGGTAAGACATTTTCTTCCAATAATCAATAAATCCCTGCAGTGTATTTGTTGTTGATTCAAGTTTTTATTTCTCAGTTCTTTTCAATGGATGGATTTTCCTGGCACATACAAAAATAGAAAAGACGGCCCCGGCACACCGCCGTGCGGCCCAGCAATGGCACAGAGAACGTGAAGCTTCCAACAGAAAGGTTACAATGCCTGAACAAGCAACTTGTGCCACATCGCCATATAAAAAAAGGACGTGTACATAAACATAGGGCAGTCCAGCTTTACTTCAGGACAGCGTGGTTGTAATTAAAGGAGAACTCCACAACGGGGCGGTCAACAAGCAAAGTGAATTCCTTGTCATCGATCTGATGATTTAAGCCAGGAAGCATTTTTTTTTTTTGTTTTTGGTGCTAAAATTTAAAAAAATAAAATTAATAATGTACTTTTCAGTTTTTTGAGAGATGATCCCAGCAGAGGGGGGTGGGGGTAATAAATATCTACATCGCTAACATAATTTTCCATTTGGAAAAGCAGCAGGGAGAGTGTGGAAAATGGGGATTTAAAGTGGAGCTCTCCTTTAAACTGGCAGAGTGGGGACACAGAAATCAGACATATTTATTAGACAGTAAACCTACCTACAATTCCACCCCTGAATACAATATACTTCCCTTAATACTAATAACATATACAGAGAGCTGGTGCTCAGGTCATCGCAAAAATATACTATATGCAGATTTATGTTTACCTCTTCCTGAAAACCTTTTTTTTTTTTTAATAAAAAGCAAATGTAAGACATTTTAAATGTGTATAATTAATGCCTTAAGGTGTATCTAAGCTAAAAATGTACTATATTGTGGCTTACTAGTCCTTGGTGTGGTGACTGCATGCATTTTCTTTTTTCAAGCTTTTTTTTGCTTTCGTTTTACAGTGGAAGCTTGGATTATGAGCATAATCCGTTCCAGGAGAATGCTTGTAATCCAAAGCACTCGCATATCAAAGCGAGTTTCCCCATAGACGTCAATGGAAACGAAGATAATTTGTTCCGCATTGACTTCTATTACATGCAATACCGGATATGGCCAGAGTTGAGGGGGTGCCGGAGAGCCACGCAAATACTCTGGGACAGTTCGGCTGAACTCAGAGTGGCTCGGAGATACTCCGTTCCGGAGTATTTCCGAACGGCCCCGAACCGTTCCGATTGTCCCCAGCACACCCGCACCTTTGGCCTAATGCGGTACTGCACACCTCATTAGCTTGAATTCTGCTCGTTTTGCAAGACAAGACTCGCAAACCGAGTCAGAATAAAAAAAAAAAAAAAGTTGCTTGTCTTTCAAAACGCTTGTCCCTATCTCTCCGTCTCCATTACATAGGAGACAGGGCAATTGGAAGTTTACAGAAGACAGCTAGGAGAGTACTGTGTGCATCAGGAAGTGACAAGCATGCTGCATTTCTGGCAAGATCAGCAGGTATGTTCTGTAATTGCTGCAAATGTTCTTAGCTTGGAAAAAAAAACAAAAAACGAATGCAGCCACCACATCTAAGGAATATAAGTTACAATACATTGCATTTTTTATTCTTAGGTTTAGTTATCCTTTAAAGTGGTAGTAAAGTATCAATCCTGTAAAATTAAATGTTTTGGATATTGTAACTTTCCTTGTTTGAAACCTGAATAAATTTATGCTTAAAAAAAAAAAAGTTTTAGTAAAGTGGGTAACTACAAAATCCACTGACAGGCAGGGTTTTTGTGACAGAGGAAACCCTTGAGGTCTCTTCTTTTGTAAACTTCCCCCTGCTTGTCAGTGATCTGAGCCACACACGTGCAGCTCGGACCACATTTAAAGCCCACCCTCTGTGCGGTGGCGATGTGACTCCCGTGAGCATGCGCAGGAGTGACGTCACCTCGGCCCAGCCATTTAAGCAGCCTGAACATACGAAGCTAGACTGGGTGAAGATGGAAGCGCCATGGACCAGAGGGAGCTGTGATAGCGCAGCGCTGGAGGGCTCCGTTTGTAGGTAGGTCTGTCATAATGGACTGGTATTTAGTGCACACTAGTCCATTATGACCTAAACCTGCACACGGAGCATTTTTTTCACTTATGTAAAAGACTTTACTACCACTTTAAAGCCCAATTTAACTTTCAGTTTAGATCATATGGGAAGCATAATGGGCTAGTGGTTAGCAGTTCTGCCTTGTAGCACTGGGGCCCTTGGTTTGAATCCCAACCCAGACACTATCTACATAGAGTTTGTATTCTTTACATGGGCTTCCTCCCACACTCCAAACACGTTGGTGGGTTTGGTGGATGCTGTCTAAGCCTGGATTCACACCTATGCAGTTTTAGTGCTTTTTTGCATTTTGCAGATTTGCACTACAGTACATTTAACATGGTTTTCTATGGAACACGTTCTGTAGTGCAAATCTGCAAAATGCAAAAAGCACTAAAAATGCCATAGGTGTGAATCAGGCCTAAATTGGCCTAAGTATGCATGTGAGATAGGGACCTGAGATTGCAAGCTCTTCAAAGGGCAGGGATCAATGTGAATGTACAGTATGTAAAGTGCTGTGTACATTGATGGCCTGTAGTAAATAAATATTAAATTAAGCAAAGCAGCAAGGGGCCATAAATGTAAAGCACTGAACCATGCGAAAGACCACCCCGCTATCAGATCTCCACACCACCAAAAATGTATATTTCATGAAAAAAATCCTTTATTACAATTAACAACTACTATATAGATAGAGTCGCATCACACAACTGAAACCACAGTATAAAAACACCCTAAACCCGAAATAACATACCACTAGTCCCCAATGGAGGGTTTCAAATGACAGGGAGCTCAAAACGCTTTCCCCGACTTTGCTTGGGTAGGCGGGGCACTTTGGTGTAGCCACACCTCCTGACCTTTGGGGACACACCTCCTGACCTTTCACCCTTGGGGGGAGGGTCCATAGTCCAATCCCTAAGTCCTGGCCTTGTTCTTCAAGGGAAAACCATAACCCCGGGTCACTCGATAGCTGGTTAATACACCCCATATACAGAATATTAAAGCACAATCACTCCTGATAAAATGGCCATCACAGCAACAGAGCACTCTGGCACCAAATCCAATTTTAATTTCTGCACAGATCCAAGATGCACCAACCTCTCTAGATTTGTCAAACGTGTATTTCAGCATTTACTGATTACAGGGTACTGGAGTGCATTGAATTGATTACAAATGCACTGGAGTGCATATGGGATGTATTAAAGTAGACCCCCCACCCCGCATAGGGCCAACCCTCTTACTTGAATGGGCTACCATATGCGCAATTGTCTCCAGAAAAGAAGCTCCTTCTTTTCAGGCAGCAACTTTTAAAGGCGGTTTACCGAAATTGCTGAACAGCAATTGTGGCAGAATCACATCTGGTTTGGGGTGCCAATGAAGGATAATGGCATCCAAATGCACACCACCCATTGTGCTGCGATTGCCATGTGATTTGGAATCACGAAATGTGAATGGTGACTGAAGGATTCTGTTTAAATTGGCCCACCGATGAGGATGTTCCTGATGTTATTTAAATACATATAAAGGTAACTGGTTTTGTCCTTTACTGTGTGGCCCCCACTCTAACATGCCACTTTTCCTCCTCCCCACATCCCGTAAAGCTATTTTCAGACTTCTTACTTGTTCTGTGCCATCCAACCATTGACATCACTGCAATGACGTCACCCCTGCGCATACGCCTGCGGAGCCGTCGTTTCTGGTAGGGGCTCTGTAAGCTGGGCCTTCAGAGTGCATGTTGATGCACAGTACCTACAGATAAACCTCATTATAGTTTTACCTGTAGGTACAAGTGGCAGTACAGAGTTTACTACCACATTAAAGATAACGCTTTCATCTGTTTTTACTGTGTGGCTTGATGTGCTGCTGTTCCCCCTCCTCTCACCCTCTCCACCATTGTCAGTCTTCTTCTCACTTGTTCTGTGCCGGTCAATCCACAGATAATGTTCCTGAGCTCACACATTCGCCGTATGTGAGCAGCACCTGTGAGAACAGTTAAGGTTTAACTGGAAGACACTGGTGACGTAGACCTTCCTAGGGTGCACCTGTGGGACTGGGGCTAGGTCACCAATGCTTTGCTTTAAAGCAGCCCATAGATGAGTCAATTTTCTTTCCTTGCACCCCAGGTGGAAGGAAAGAAAATTGCTCAATTCCCCCCATCAACAGTCAGATTTGGGGGAATCTCTCCCGCAGTGCTATTGTGTTCTCCCAGAGCGAGGAGCACTCCTGGCCGGCAGAACACAATGATTAATGCTAGCTACTATAGCCACTGGAAGTAATCAATTGTGAGAAATCGACTTGGGTATAATCAGCCTGCCCATAGATGGATCGAATCTCGGCTGGTCTCTGCTAAACCGGCTGAATTTTGATCCATGTGTGGCTTTACAAATGATTTAAGACGTTTAAGGATGGGCATCCAGTGCTGCATGCACCATGAATTTTTCTTGTGTGATGGTGAAGGTCCCTCTTTAAGAACAACTATTAATTGATCCCGGTTGAACTCAAGGCTCAACATGAGCATGCTGTCAGCTGAAATCTCGGTGAGGCCTCATTTGGGGCCGTGGTTTGTCCCGTGGTTTTAGTTAGGTGAAGCATTTTTGAGATCTATACACATAGTGATTGTAATTAATTATATTTATCATTCAACATACTGTACATTTGTGGTGATGCCGACATGTGTGTAGGGGTGTTGCCTTTTGAGTGTCCATAAATACATTGCAGGCACATCAAATCACAAAAGCTGTAGAGATGGGTCTTTACTTTATTTGTGTAAGCAGTGGACCCTATGTAGAGAAAAAGGGCGCACCAGCCTTGTGCATTATCCTTAAACGTCTTTTTATTAAAAATAAGATTAAAAAAAACTACTCACAAACATGCGGGATAAAGTTTGCAGTACAAATGATCTCCAGATGGTTATAAAGGAGTTATCAAGGACCACTGCAACTGACGCGTTTCGAAGGGGTACCTTCTTACTCAGAGCCTAGACTGCTAGGCTCTGAGGAAGAAGTTATCCCTTTGAAACGCATCAGACGGCAGGGGTCCTTGATAACTCCTTTATAACCATCTGGAGATCATTCGCACTGCAAACTTTATCCCACATGTTTGTGAGTAGTTTTTTTTAATCAAATTTTTAATAAAAAGACGTTTAAGGATAATGCACAAGGCTGGTGCGCCCTCTTTTTCTTCTTTCCCTTTTGACTATAAGGATACCCCTATCCTTCTCTGCAGCATGCTGGCAGGGGACAGGCTTTTCTACTTAGGCTGTGGCTGCTTCTTAAATAAAATGAACTGTAAAGCTTGAAACAGCTTTTGTTTTGTTGTACCTGGAATGTATTTAGAAGATTTAAACTGAATATTCAAGTGGGCTTTAAAGCGGAGGTCCACCCTAAAATGGACCTCCGCTCATCGGAATCCCCCCCCCCCCCCTCCGGCGCCACAATTGGCACCTTTCAGGGGGGAGGGGGGTGCAGTTACCTGGATAATCCAGGTAACTGCACCCACTTCCGGGATAGCTGTCTGCGGAAAGGGGCGGATTACGCCCCTTTCCGCAACTGCCCGCCCCTTTGCGCAAGTGCCCCGCTGCCTGCTGGGAAACACACAGTTCCCAGAGGCAGCGGGGACCGTCCGGATTGCGCCGCGCGGCTCGCGCATGCGCAGTAGGGAACCGGGAAATGAAGCCGAAAGGCTCCATTTCCTGATTCCCATACCCAAGATGGCGGCGGCAGGACCCGACAGACGACCTAGCGATCGGCTTCGGGTGCCGACATCGCGGGCGCGCTGGACAGGTAAGTGTCACTATTTTAAAAGTCAGCAGCTGCAGTATTTGTAGCTGCTGGCTTTTAAAAAAAAAAAAAAACGCAGAGTCCCGGTGGACTCCCGCTTTAAGGGAAGATGCCATTGATTACCCCTCTGAAAACATATTTCACTTTATTACTAAGGGGTTGACTTCTATGATGTCCTCCTTCATCCAATGAGAGTGCCCTTTCTAGTCACTGAGGCTCAGGATAAGGTTAGGCCCTGAAGACAAGAAAGTCAAGCCGTTCTTAGCACAGTGAAACTATTTCAGAGTGGTGCACAAGGAGGGCTTCCTAATTAATAATGGCGATAGTGGGCACTTTCTGGCGTCTGCTCTTAGGAGTTTTACATTCAAATATTTTAAATGGGGGGATTTCCAGGAAAACTGTACGATTTCTTTATCTTTGTGGTCCCCCTTAACTCAGTTAGGGTAATGTCACATTAGAAATCTTTAGGTTTGTAAAGGATCCTCAATGACAGTACTCACCTGTTCCTATGGCATATCTACCTCAATGGCCAAAACTGCAAAATCTTGCTCACCAATGAGAAAGCAATGTCATAGCAATAGATGAGAGTACTGCCTTAGCAATGCTGTCAATGGCAAGTTATTGCCAGCTAATGTAACAGGACCCCAAGACAGAGGGGTCCCCCTTCCTGCAGGTAATACAGAGAGACTGCAATTACAGATTTCACTCACAGGGCCACCTGTTGGTTAAATTTGGCATTGCAGAACAGACGTCTGTCTGCCAGACTCTGCAAATGCCAGCAGAATTGGGGTCCCAAAAGAGGGCTGTAGGGACCCCTATCAAACAGGCTTTTTTGTTTTCTTGGAAATCCCTTTTTTTTTTTTAGCAGGGCTCTAGTTCCATCACCTGCCCCCCTTTAACAAAAGCATGTTAGGATCGGTACATCCAGAATCATCATTCTGTTAGTAAGCAGCAAGCCCAATCTATAAACCTGTCTGAAGGAAGAACGGATCATGTAGCCAATAATCAATCAGATTCTCATTTTAAACTTTCCATATCGCACAGGAAAATGAACAACACAATCTGATTGGTTACTGTAAGGAAAACAAAAGTTCTTCCTTCAAACACTTTGAAAAGCAAGGCCAGCTGTAGTTTGCAAGAGGCAGAAGTATGTGAAAACAGCAGGAAAGTCAAATGGTGTGTTATCAACATTTTTTGGCTTATTTAGTAACATGGCAGAAACATCAAAGGAGTGCAGTAACCTTCAGAAACCAATCAGGATCAGTTTTCACCGTTCTGCCTATACCAAGAATGAATGCTGATTTCTGATTGGCTGCTGATGGTTACTACACTCCACTTCTGTATAACAATGGTCTTGTATATCAAAACAGAAAAAGCATCCAGGATGCCCATAGCAATCAATCAGAACTTCCATTAAAATAAAGACCTCCTGGTAAAAATATGAATTATTGTAAACAGATAATATTTGGCCTCCTTCACACGGTGTGCCGATCCGTACACCATCTGAATGGCCTTCTTCATGGATGTGGGATGTAAAGGTGTCCCGTGCAGCACTGTGCAGGCTTGTTCAGATCAATGATAGGTGGCTGGTTGCACAGACCTGCACAGGTCTCCAAGCACATCCCAGACTGTACATGTGTGTGGGTCTGATGCATGAATCAGTGGGTCTGTGTTCTGATCCATGCGTTGGACCCATGCGGATGTGCAGTCTGGGATCTGCTTAGAGATCCATGCAGCCTGTCATTGATTTGAACAGGATGCTTGCGCTGAACACCTGTGCACCCCAGGTGGGTAAAGATGGCATTTGGCACAGGTGTATGGGTCAGTATGTCTGTGTGAATGAGGCGTTAGGTTCAAGTCACAAAGTAAACATGCCAGGATAAGGTTCCTTAACAAAAAAAAAGGAGGTAGTCCAAGAATGTTTTAAAATTAGTCACATGGGTAAAATAGGGATTTGTATCCTTTTTTTGAAACTGTGGTCTCCAAACTGCGGCCTTTGGGCAATATATGTGGCCCTTGGCTCGTCGCTATCTGGCCCTTAGGGCTCTATTCCTCCCACTGACACCAACAATGGGGCACAATTCCTCCCACTGACATCAACAATGGGGCACTATTTCTCCCACAGACACCAACAATGGGTATTATTCTTCCTACTAATACCAATCTTATTCCTCCCACTTGCACTAATGACAGGGCACTATTCCTTCCACTAATACCAATGATGGGGCACTATTCCTCCCACTGATACCAATGATGGGGCATTATTCCTCCCACTGATACCAATAATGGGGCATTATTATTCCAACTGACACCAACGATGGGGCACTATTTCTCCTACTTATGCCAATGAAGGAGCACTATTTCTCTCACAGATACCAACAATGGGGAACTCATTCTAGCACTCATTTCAACCATGGGGCACGATTTCTCCTAATCCCATAGAAGGGGCACTATTCCTCTCAGATACCAACAATGGGGCACTAATCCTCCCAGTAATTTAAACAATGGGGCACTAATTTTTCCACTGACACCAACAATGGGGCACCATTCCCACAGCTGACACCAACAATGGGACACTATTCCTCTCACATATACCAATGATGGGGCAATAATCCTCCCACTAATATCAACAATGGGGCACTATTCCTCCAACTAATACCAATGATGAGGCACTTATATTCCAACTGACACCAATGATGGGGCACTATTCCTCCCACTGATATCAATAATGGGGCACTATTCCTCCCACTGACACCAACAATGGAGATTATTCTTCCCACTGATACTAATGCGTTCTGCTACTCACAGGTATTATGCAATTATTTTATCCCCTCCCCACTGATCACCAAGTCTGAGACATTTTCTACTCCCACAAGCCATAATCTGGCCCTTCTAAAGTTTGAAGAACAGTAAACTGGCCCTTTTGAAGACCCCCTGTTTTTAAGGGTGGGGAAACATTTAGATAAAGTCCCCTTACCTATTTTCCAATACTCCTCTAAGCAGATGTAGACCCCTCCCTCCTGTACTTCTATGGTGCGCTTTGGCCTTATACAATTTAGGGCCAGTTAACATGGGTGCAATGCCAAACATCGCATGTGATTCGCACCGCATTGCTGTGCAGATCAAATGCGATGTCTGTGAGATGCAAATTCAGCCATGCAAACTGTATGGCTAAATTCACATTACATTCGGACCAAACTCCTGCAGGACCCTTTTTTTTGTCTGCACCAGAATCAGACTGCATGGGTGTTCACACCTATGTGATCCGATTCCTGTCTGAATTCACAGTTCGCACTGCGATCCGATCCGGGGGGTGTCATTAACTTTGTACTGGCACCTGTAATGGTTCGCAGAGGGCATTATGAACTGCCTGCGAGTCAGGTGTGATGTGGGAACCAGCGCTGGATTCGCAGGGTTTCCCGCATCGCACCAGTGTGAACCGAGCCGGACTGAATGAGCATAAATTCCTCTTTAGTGATTCCATCCTGGTTGACCGTTGTTCCTGCCAAACATAACAGTTTCATATTATTAATAAACCACCCAGTGCCAAACAATTTACCAGAATGTCACTGTGGGCAGTCTGGGGCATTATGGAGATTTGTTTGGGAACATATTTCTAGTCCACATTTTATGGGACAGAAAAAGGTTGAGTTGGCAAACCCATGGGACTACTGTGTACAATGTCTGATCGGGAGAACCTTAGGAACTCCCACACATTTTTTGATACACAAGACCCAATGTTAATAAATAAAGCTTTCTTTCACAGCCATTCTAACACGGAATGTAGTTGCATATGACACAATATAAGCTTGTCCTTCAATAATGGCTTCTTCAAGATGGAGTTAGGCCTGGGCTTGTCATCTCTGTGGTGGGGCTGGCAAGACATTCACTGGATTTCAGACTTGCGAGGGATTTGTAACTGGCCACCGATGTGAGGGAGCCGCACAGGCCTAATAATGATGGGGTCTCTTCTTTACCTGGCAATAGAAAAAGGGAACAGAGATGAGCAATCAAACAATGAGGAGACGAGGATATGTTATATTAGTAAATTAGGCATGGGATGGGCAACACATAATGGAATCACATAAAGAAGGGTAGATTGAAACGAAAGATGCAGAGGTATAAAAAATTAAATAGTAGAGTGAGATTATATTCAATTAAAACACTAAACGGAATAGGACACGAAAATAGTAATTCAAAATTATACACTTTTTTCTTTATATATATATATATATATATATATATATATATATATATATATATATATATATATACACACCGTATTTTCCGGCATATAAGACGACCTTTTACATGTAAAAAAATTGGCCAAAAAGCAGGGGTCGTCTTATACGCCGGGTCAGCCCCTCGGATGGCTGCTTGGTGTTCGGTAATACTGTATGTAGCTTCGGCTACATACAGTATATACCGCTGAGCCAATCCTGGTGAGCAATGTATTCAAATGAATACAAAGCATGCTCGGATTGGAGTAACGACCTCTGCCAATCCGAGCAGGCTACTCTGTAGCCTGCTCGGATTGGCTTGGAGAGTCAGAGAGGCGCGGGCTGATGATGTTACAGCCTCTGCCAATCCAAGCAGGCTTTGTATTCATTAATAGAATACATCGCTCGCCGTGATTGGCTCCAGCAAATGCAGGAAGAAGGAAGAAATATGAAGCCTCGAAAGCCGAGTCGTCTTATACGGTAAGTACAGTTTTAAAAGCGTTTTTGTCCTGTAAGATTAGGGGGTCATCTTATACGCTGGGTCGCCTTATACACCAGCAAATACGGTATATATATATATATATATATATATATATATATATATATATATATATATATATATATATATATAAAATTACTTTTTTTTTGTATTGTTGGTTGTTTGACACATATAATAGGGCGCTGTAGAGCCCCCTTCTTAATAAGACATTGAATAATGTTTTACACAAATTGAGTTTTGGTTATGGGTAGGTAAGTGGGTGGGCTTTTTCCTCCCCCCCCCCCCTCTTTCTCTCTTTTGAAGAGGACATAATCACAATTGCGTGGTCATACAACACTATAACAAAACAAAATTTGTATCACATTTTCCACACAAATAGAGTTTTTTTTGGTAGTATTCAATCATCTCTGGGGTTTTTATTTTTGGCTAAAGAAACAAAAAAAGGCCGAAAATTTTGAAAAAAAAAAAAAAGAAACATTTTTCATAGTTTGTTATAAAATTTTGCTAACAGGTAATTTTTCTCCTTCACTGATGTGCGCCGATGAGGCTGCACTGATGGGAACCAATAGGCTGCACCGACGGGCACTGATAGGTGGAACTGATGAAGCTGAACTGATGAGGCAGCACTAGTGGGCATTGATGAGGCTGCACTGATAAGCCACTGATAAACACTGATATGTGGAACTGATTGGCAGCACTGATGGGCATGGATATGTGGCACTGGTAACTAGCTTTCTTATTTTATCCTCACGCTGATTGTGAGGTGAAAGAAAGCCGATAACTGGCTTCTGTTTACTTCCGTGATCAGTTGTCATTGGTTGACAGCTTATCATGTGGTAAAGGGCCTCTGTGATTGGCCCTTTACCCTGTTCTGTGATCAGCCAAGTCTGAAGGACTAGACGAGCAGAGCTATTGACGCCCTTGCGGCACTGGAAGCCCACGCTGTAGTCAAATTTTAGCTATAGGACGGGTGGAAAGTGGTTAATGCCCATTGGATCAAAATAATAAGTATGGCGCGAACCTTGTGAAAAGTTGAAAAAAATACAGTAAAATCTTGGTTTGAGAGTGTTTTGCAAGACAAGCAAATTTTTTTAACAAGTTTTGACTTGATATACAAGCGATGTCTTGATATACAAGTAGTGTCATGACACAACAGAGTATAAAAGAGAAGAGAGGCACCTCTAAGTGTAGCAATATGATTAACATTTAATGAAGGTACAACATTTAGAAACTCACATGCTTGATGATTAAAACAGACACATCTAAGTATGCAGGCATCTGGGGCAAAGATGTCCAAATAGACCGCCCTCCGCACCGTCATCGATGTTGTCCCTTCCACACTGCACTCCACGAGTGGTTCCAGCCTCACTTTCAGATCGCTCTACTACAGGGCAGTCTTCCCAAGCATGACTGCAGACAGCTTTACCCCGGATGCCTGCATACTTAGATGTGCCTCTTTTAATCAACCATGTGAGTTGCTAAATGTTGTACCTTCATTAAATGTAACCATATTGCTACACTGGTACCTCTCTTCTCTTTAAGACCCCTTTCACACTGCACCGCCCATAGCATCGGCAGTAAAACGCCGCTATTTTTAGCGGCATTTTACTGTCAGATTTGCGGCGCATTTCGGCCGCTAGCAGGGAGCTTTTAACCCCCACTAGTGGCCAAGAAAGGGTTAAAACTGCCTGCAATAGCGGCATTTTGCCAGCGGTATAGCCGCGCTGCCCCATTGATTTCAATGAGGAGCAGCTGTGGAGGAGCGGTAAACACACCGCTCCTTCACTGCTCCAAAGAAGCTGCTGGAAGGACTTTTCCTGATGTCCTGCCAGCGCACCGCTCCGGTCTGAAAGCCCTCGGGCTTTTACACTGGGGACAAAGGTGCAGCAGTTTGAGGGTGGATGGCAGGCGCTATTTTTAACACTATAGCGCCTGCATAATGCCCTCGGTGTGAAAGGGGTCTTATACTCTGTAGCTCCTGCTGGATTTTACTTCCAATTCCCTTGTGGAGGCTTCCAATTGTAGATGGACATTTTATGGTTAACCAACTTGGCCACATTGCTATAATCTTTTTATATTGACTATAAACTGAAGGATTTATGAATATATGGTTGTGGAACGAATCATTTGCCTTTCCATAATATCTTATGGGGAAATTCGCTTTGATATACAAGTGCTTTGGATTACAAACATGCTTCCGGAAAAAGATTATACTCTCAATCCAAGGTTTTACTGTATATTTCTTTTATGTAAACGTGTGCAGCTACCCCTTTAAGTAGGTCACCCACTTTTAAACTATAGTAAATATAAAGTCAGGCGTTACTAAACCACTTCAGTTTTTCACTGAGCGGCCTGCAGCACACACTAGGCTGTTTATGTTGGTGCCAACGACATCATTGTTTTTACACTCATTTACTCTTAATAAACAATATATACTATCTTGGAATATTATACTTTTTTCTGGGTCTCGTGGTTTTAAATGAGAGAAGGAGATCTGGAGGGACAGTTGTTGGTGCGATTGCATACAGCAGTATATATGTGGATCATCAGAACTGTGATCTGAGGACTGATATTGGGGGATACCCCTAAATATCTGAGGCATGTTTAACATTTATGGTTGGCAAGTGTGCATTTTGTATGCGTTGTGGTGGAGCACTAATGTAAGAAGACTCAAGCACTTTATATCTCTAAGCACAGTGGGTCAGAGGACTTTAAAAAGGACTGTTCACACTTTTATATGGACTGTCAATATTTATACTTTCTATTAATTGATTTTTATGGACCTTTGTTTATTATATTGATTTTTCAATATTTATTACGAAAAACTGAAGTGATTTAGCAGCACCTGGCTTTTTATATTCACTACAGTTTAATGCCCATTGATGTTATCATTGGGTTTGTCTGCTGGTATTTGCTCTATAGACAGATCACACTTGGTAGGAGGGGCTGGCATGCTCCTCTAAAACATTGCAGCGTCCTGTGTCAAATTTTATATGAAAGAAACATCGAAAACCGCTGGGGTGTGCATCCCTACCGGGCACTTGGTGCTGCAGACTAGCTGTGCATTATGCTGGTCAGTTACACTCTAGCTCATATGGGTGCTCAACCTGTGGCCCTCCATAAGTTGCATAACTACAAGTCCCTTGAGGCAATGCAAGGCTGATAGGTACAAGCATGACTCCCAAAGGCAGAGGCATGGGACTTGGAGTTTCATAACAGCTGGGGGGGGGGGGGGGCACAGGTTGAGAACCCATGCAGCTGTTCCATCTGTCGATCAGTTACTTAATTTCACTCTATTAGATTGTAATCAAGCAACTGATCAGCAGATTGCACATCTAAAGGAATGCATGTCTAAAAGGATGCGATTGTAATCAAGCAACTGATCAGCAAATTGCACAGCTAAATTCTTTCATATAATGCTAGGGAACAGCAGTAAAGTGACCACCCACACATGACAAAGAGCAAAAGTAACTGATGACAGAGAAAACTAATAGCTGTGAGTGGTGAGCCAACAACAGTAGAGATCAGATGAAGAGGGGATTAATGATGACTAAGGTTGTTCGGACAGGAAATTAAGGCAGACTCCAGAAAGTTATATTGTAGAGCAGCAAGTTTGCTTGGAATTGAGAGTAATCAGTTTCAACACAGGGGAGGACTAGCTACAAGTGGGGAAAAAAAAGGTAAGGCTGGAGTTCTTTAAGGTGAACCAGCCATGAATGTACTCATCAAGAACAAACAGACAAAAATTCTCAGCGCTGCCCTGGATTACCTAGTGTACAATATCCAAAAAATTTATAATAGATAAAATATAAATACATTGTCCAAAAAGTAAAATTAAAAATGTATTATGTGTGTATAAAATTCTGCACCTTTATGCAAAAGTGTCTCTTAGATAATCATTCTGGATAAAAGTAAACAATCAAAGATCAATAATCAATTAAAAAAAAAAAAAAAGTGTCTGTGGTTTCCATTGGAATGGAGGCAGCCTGCACTCAGGAACCCCCACTGAAACAGTGCTACTCGGATCCCCACAGCTCGGATCCCCCCATCTCTTAAGAGCTGCCGCTGTATGATCCCGTGCACAGCCCACCTGGGCACAGATAGTCACCCATGGTCATCCTGTGAGTTGAACCAGTTATGGTTTATATATATATATATAACATCAGTACATTCATAAGGAGAGACTGAGAGAGAGGCGCCAGGCCACCAATAGTGTAACACAGTTTAATGTGTGTATATATATATATATATATATATATATATATATATATATACACATATATATATATATATATATATATATATATATATATATATATATATATATATATATATATATATATATATATATATATATATACATACATATACATATATATATATATACATACACACATTAAACTGTGTTACACTATTGGTGGCCTGGCGCCTCTCTCTCAGTCTCTCCTTATGAATGTACTGATGTTAGAATACTCAGTTTGAAAGATAAACTCAAGGCACAACTGCAGTGCTGTGTTTTCCTTTTCATTCTTTTCTTCTATCCGTACAAAGCTTTAAGCTCTAGTTATGCCATTTTCCCCAATGACACAAGCACTGCAGCTATGCCTGATACCAGTGTTGATGTTGTGTATTCTCCCTGTGAAGACATTATCCTATTCACAAAGCACAACTTGTGATACTGCTGCCATGCAGCTGGGGAGGTTCACTTTAAACTTGGCATGGTTAGAATATGGTTGTGGCATTTAGTAATGACTTGCAGAATCAGAGGCAAATCTTCCTTCTTCACAAACTTGAGTCTTTCAAATTGGATTTACCTGTTCTTACTTTTCTGAGCCAGTTTTGCTAATCATAGTCTTCACTGCGGCAAACAGTAAGTAATGTGTCCAGAAGATGGCAGCACTACTAACTGATAGAAGTGTTTACAAAACACAAAGCCAAACTCCAAGCCAATATAAAAGACACAAATTATTGTATTGCAGGTATTAATAAATACTTAAAATGTACAGCTCTGTGCAAAACTTTTAGGGTACTTTCACACTGGGGTGATGCTGGCATTAGCGGTAAAGCGGCGCTAGTTTTAGTGGGGCTGTACCGCTATTAACCCCCGCTACTGTCCGAGGACAGGGTTAAAAACGCTGTGTTGCGGCGCTGTCGCACCCCCAGATCGGGTTGCATATCGCAATGCAAACTGGACAGGAATTGGATTGCAATGGGTGTGCAAACCAATTCTGGTGCAGTCAAAACAAAGGGTCCTGCGCGATTTTGTATTATAAAATAAGTTGCGCTAAAAATAAACTATCACGCTTAAAGTGACACAAAATTAGGATAGCAACTATTACAATGACGACAGTTCAAACAAATGTCCATATGTGCAAGGATCAAACGGTGATAAGTGCACAAAATGAATTTGTAAATGAAGAAATGAATATAGATGAACAACAAAGTCCTCTAAGGTTGTGTATTCCAATGTCCATCGCCGTTCACTCAGGATAGGTTAAAATGGAGAGAGGAAGACAAGATTCAATCTGAAGAAAGGCACTCTATAAATGGGAACCCTTTGCCAGAACAGGTGGACTCCCTTAAGAGGCCTCAGGGGCCCCAGGAAGACTTAAAGTGGAGGCCGGTTTAAAAAAAAAAAAAATAATTAAAAGTCAGCAGCTGCAAACACTGTAGCTTCTGACTTTTAATAAGCGCATTTACCTGTCCAGGGCGCCCGCGATGTCAGCCGCCCGAGGCTGATCCGTCCCTCGATCTCGGGTCCCGGCGCCGCCATTTTGGCTAAGGGAAACAGGCCTTGCCGCTTCACTGCCCGTATCCTACTGCGCATGCGCGAGTCGCGCAGCGCTTTGTGAATGGGGCGCACTGTGTTCTGGGGAACACAGTGCGACCCATTAACCAGAAGATGCCGCACGGAGGAGAGAAGATAGAAGATCTCCGCGGAGGAGGAAGAGGCAGATTAGGCATTTCTGGTAAGTTAAAAAAAATAATGTTTCATTTTTTTTCTTCTGATTTTTTTCTAATTTTTAATGTATTTTTTTTTTTTCAGGGTGGCCCTCCACTTTAAGCATTAAAGGCTTATTTTTCTAACGTTACTACATAATTGGAGTCCCTTCGTTTTTATGCACTCGTGGCTTCGGGCCCGAGTATGTGTCTTTACAGATTGGAGTGTCCATCTGCCGGGCGTTTCCCGCATCTTGCTGAAATGATCGTTGTTCATCATTGAAAACACAGAGGGCTCGGAGGTATCCAAAGATATCCATGTCCCCGCAGAGGGCTCAATCTGCCTGTGCGTTTGACTCTGCTCTGAAGGCGGTCCACCTATTCTGGTAAAGGGTTCCCACTTATAGAGTGTCTTTCTTCAGACTGAGTACAATCTTCCTCTCTCCATTTTAACCTATCCTCAGTGAACGGTGATGACATTGGAATACATAACCTTAGAGGACTTTGTTGTTCATCTATATTTATTTCTTCATTTACTAATTCATTTTGTGCACTTATCACCATTTGCACATATGGACATTTGTTTGAACTGTTGTCATTGGAATAGTTGTTATCCTAATTTTGTGTCACTTTAAGCGTCATAGTTTATTTTTAGCGCAACTTATTTTATAATACTTATTTGCACCATAGGGATAGTTGATGGTTTTTGTTGCAGCTTTTTTTGTAATTTTTGTGTTTTCTAGCACGGTATTTATTTATTTTTATTCCTGCGCGATTTTGGTCCGAATGCAATAAGAATTCAGCCATACAATCTGTATGGCTGAATATCATGTTAGTGTGAACCGGCACTGAGGGAGTGAAGAACAGTATAAGAAGTGAATCAGGTTGTTGTAAGTACAGGCATGCTGTAGTGCAAGGAGCATGCTGATAAGAGTAGAGAGCTCATCAGAGAGAGATGAGCTCACCTTTTTGCTGCTTAACCTTTCACAAGATGGCATATAGGGAAGGTCATAGGCATCTGACACTTGAGGAAGTGCTTTTTTTGGGGCTATAAATGGGTAGTAATCCTTCAGTAATATGGCTGCTGACAGAAGCTGATCTTGTCATGGAATATGAAGTATAAATAAACTGATCAATTCCTCCAGGAGGTTGGAAATCTCTGTCTGTGATAAAGAATCCTTATGAAACAGAATTTAACCCCTTTGTGGCTTGGTTATTCCTTTTAACGATAAATATCTTGGCATGTATCTGATGTGCTGCTCAGCATACCTTCACTTAAATGGGAGCTGTCATGTTTTCCATTTTCATCTTGTGACTGTCCGGGGTCAAAGGAAATCTGCGAGAGGCTGGCATCTGCGGACAAATGCCCCAAGCTCTGGAAACTTTTCCTGAAAAACAAAAAAGTAATGAGGGTGTAACGAACGACTTACTGAAAGACTCACAATTATATACAAGATTTTTATTATAAATGCCAAATACTTTTACATTTCACCATAAGATGGCAGAATAGATCATATATTGTATATTTTTTTATGTCTTTTTTAAATGTATTTATTTAAAGCAGACTTCTTGGCACAATCACATTTTGTTGTTTTGTGTGCATCGAGTTAGCACACGTGTTGTGTCATGTGTTGTATTAGGGCAACCTATACAATTGAATGGGGTACCAACCCACTAAAATAGAAAAAAAAAAAAAGAAATGCAGCACTTTTTGTTCATGCAGGCCACCACAATGCGTGGTAGCACATCACTGTCTATTGTGGACCACTAAAACCATGTACATCAATGCTATGTTGCCTATGTGTCTTGGGGTTCTATTAAAAATGAATGGAACCGCAACACACAAATGTACATGCAAACATACAAGTCTGCCTTAATAGATGTTAAATTCTTTAATAAATGAGGCAGGTATTGGGAATATGTGTTGTAATTAATACAAATATGTTTGTTTTATGATAGAATACTCAGACTTTACTGTACAGACTTTACTGTTTGTTGTATTTCAGTTGACAATTTGACAAGTCTATTGTTCTGCAACTGTGATCAAACAATAGCTTGAACTTCTGACATACAGTATATGACCTATGGCATGTATGATGCAAAAAAGCCGTCTCGAGGGTGGAGTTTTCTTCTTCTCATTGAAACAGTATTGCGAAAGGGGCCACACCCATGTGAGGATGGTAAACTTTCCAAATAAAAGGACAACGGCATAAGCCGACAAGATGACTCCATAATGACTTAAAACCAAGGAAGGTCTGTACCAGCCAGAAGAAGATACACCTGAAGACACTTTCTCCTGATCTCCAGCAACTGCTTATAGATTAAAGCGGGGTTCCACCCTAAAGTGGAACTTCCACTGATCGGAACCCTCCCCCCTCCGGTGTCACAATTGGCACCTTTAGGGGGGAGGGGGGTGGAGATACTTGTCAAAGACAGGTATTTACACCCACTTCCGGGCATAGACTCCCGTGGGAGTCTATGCCTCTTCCTGTCCTGCCGCGTGGCTGCTGGGACACACACGGGTCTCAGAGACAGCGTGGACAATTCATATTGCGCTGCGCGGCTCGCGCATGCGCAGTAGGGAACCGGGAAGTGAAGCCGATTCGCTTCACTTCCTGATTCCCTCACCTAGAATGGTGGCGGCAGCAGCCGAGCGATCGATCGGCCTCGGCTGCCGGCATCGCTGGAACCCGGGACAGGTGAGTGTCCATTTATTAAAAGTCAGCAGCTGTAGTATTTATAGCTGCTGGCTTTTAATATTTTTTTTGTAGGTGGAATCCCTCTTTAAGCCTAGGATCCTCGTTGCCTATGGAGATGGGGAACTCACTGTAAACTGAGTTAAGTAACTTTTAAGTGTATTTCTACTGTTTACAGACCATTGTTGCTGCTTATTTGCTAGAAAGTAGGTAGCATTTTGCTTGTTATAGGTATATCTGCCAGTCTTGTATTGTATTCCTATAATTGTAATAGTTTTGCATGTACAGCATTTTTTGTTTAATAAAAGCCCATAAATTTACTGCAACAGTCTAAGCTTCCATGACTTATACCGCAAAGTAAATAGACGCAAGTAAAACAATTGGGGGCTCATTCGGGATAGTAAAACAGTGTATCAGCAGGGAGTCACCTGTAGAAACCAAAAAAACGTTTGATCCATTCAATGCCATACCTTTAACACCTTGCTGGAGGGTGAACATTTCAAACAATATAAAGTAGCCCTTGGAGGGTGCACAACCAACAGTGATGCTGTAATAAACATGTAAACCTGTAAAGAGCAGTCTGTTCTTGCATCATTTTACTTGAAGCCCACTGGGGAGTTGATGCCAGCAATCTTCAGCCCAAGTGAGTGCTGGTGATGGTGCTCACAACGCAGGCCTGCTGTAGGTCCTATAACCTCATATTTTTCCTTTGAAAGTGTACCTGTCGCTAAAAGTTTGCTTTCTCATTTTGGATAAAGTGAGGAAGAGTTCAAACCAAGCCAACTTTTTATTGAGGTCCGTGTCCCCACTGAGGAGATTCACCCTCTCTGTTGGTCCTGGTGACCATTGTTAGTGAAATAGAAAGTGATGGGAAGTCACATTCTTTTCCACTGTAAAATAAATAGACACAATTTCCCAACTGTTCCAGTGACAACCATTGAGAAGGGGATTTCCTAACTTTGGAGAGATTTTCTATTACTTTCTGATGTTTCACTGGGACAAGAAGTAAAGGGAAATCTCACCAACAAGACATAGACAGCCAAAAAAAAACCCAGACCTTTCTCTGGGCTAAGAAACAAACAAAACGAAAAAAAAATGGCTATAAAAATTACATTAAAACTCTTTAAAAGGTATAGCAAGTGAAAAACTGTTTTCTAGTTGTGGTAGGAGTCAGGAAGGAGTAGACATCCTGCCTGCTTTTTTTATTGCTATCTGGGGTTCTGTTGAAGAGTTACCATCACTTCCTGTTCTGCTAACAGGAAGTGAGGGAAAATCTGCAACAGACAGAAAAAAAAAAAACTGACAGGGTGTCCCCCACCACCACCCTAGTCTACTAAAGAAAAGCAGTATTTGTATTCCTGTCTGGGATTTTGTTGCATATTGTCCTTCCCTTCCTGTTTGCGGGAAAGGAAAGGAAGGAAAATCCTTGTATTGACACCTCTGCCCTTTCATGAGGAGACTTCAGGTCACTACCTGCCCTGCTAATGCCAGATCTACACTCATTTATATTATGCTTTCCACTGTGCTTCACAGAGTACATAGATCCATTCTCAGCTGTCTCGAGGTTTACAATCACTACCACAATCAAACCCCGGGCAAATAATGGGAGAATATACCTGATAGTAACTGAAGTCAGTGACAAGACAAGCACACTAACCAAGCAGTTGATGCGTTTTGAGGGATAAATCCTCTTCCTCAGAGCTAACTCGCTTGCTAATCAACTTTCTTTTAAAATGAAACTGCACTGTATCTGAGCACCACAAGCCAAACACACTATTAAATTCATTTTTATTATTCAGAGCAAACTTGACCATCCATGTCTCCATGCTTTATTTTACTGAGAAATCATGTTGAACCCCCCCCCCCCCAAGCATTTGTGGCCACTTGAGTAAGGGCAGATTCATGTAGCATTTGCTTCCTGGTTTCCGTCTTCCCGTGACTCAGGCATGCAGGCCAAGGTGTTAGGTAAAGTAAACCCCTCCTCCTTTCTGGAAGACTCCTGGGATGTATGACATCATTTTGGCCTAGTCCAGAATACAGGAAGTAACTAAACAAAAGTAAAAAAAAAAGTAAATAATATCTACCTTCCTATCTATTTACTTTTACTAGCAGCATAAGCATTATACATAGTCAATGTTGATTGAGAGAGTGAAATTTCGACGTAAGTATTCTTATTAAAGGGGTCGTAAACCCTCATGGTTTTTCACCTTAATGCATTGTAATTTCTGTGGTGCTGCAGCCCCCCCCCAAGCCTCCATTTTACTTACCTGATCCCGATACTTCACCGGCCGGGAACAAGCACACCAGCTCTAGCTGGTGTCTCGTGTCCTGATTGGATAGATTGATAGCAGCTCAGCCATTGGCTCCCGCTGCTGTCAATCAAATCCAATGACGCAGTGTCGGGGGCGGGGCAGAGTCCTACATTCTGTGAATGGACACAGATGAGGGACCCAGGAGCATGCCTGCATGGGTGTCCACCATAGGAGAGAGCTTCTCCAACGTGGACACTCGATGCGTGGTGGAGCCAGGAGCGCCGCTGAGGGACCCCAGATGAGGATGTTCGGGGCCACGCTGTGCAAAACAAGCTGCACAGTGAAGGTAAGAATGACACGTGTTTGTTATTTATAAAAAACAAAAACAAAAAAAAAACGAAGCTTTACAATCCCATTAACAAGCATAACCACTTGCCAACAACACCATAGCAGATGGACTGTGCAGGATTATGTATTTATACACAAGATCCTGCATTCCCAGGTATTGGGAGTGCATGAGCGCTGCTGGAGGCTCACTCCTACTGTGCTTGTGCGCAGTGGGAGCCAATCAGTGGGTCCAGTGGCCCTGATGTCCACTGGCACCTGGCGATTGTTTGTTACGCAGGTAGATGTAAACAAGGCAGATTGCTGTTCTGTTAGTATGGAAGGCATTGATCCTGTGCTCCTGCAAAGCAGGGATATGGATCAATGCCTTACATTAGTATAAGCCCCTCCCCCACAGTAGTAAAACACTGATCAGACACCCATAGCTGATGTTTACCCCTTCCCAGCCAGTGTCATTAGTACAGTGACAGTGCATATTTTTAGCACTGATCGCTGTATTAGGGTCACTGGTCCCCAAAATAGGTGTCAAAAGCGTCAGTTGTCTGATTTGTCCCCCGCAATACCACTGCCCCGCTATAAGTCACTGATCGCCGTCATTACTAGTAAAAAAAAAAAAAAAAAACTCCATAAACATATCCAATAATTCGTTTGTAGACGCTATAACTTTTGCGCAAATCAATCTATATATGCTTATTGGGATTTGTTTTTCAAAAAATTTGTAGCAGAATAATTATTGGCCTAAATTGACGAAGAAATTCGATTTTTTTTTTTCATTTTTTTTGGATGTGTTTTACAGCAGTAAAAAATATTGCTTTTCGTTCAAAATTTTCATTTTTTTAAATTTATTTGTTTATAGCACAAAAAATAAAATCCGCAGAGGTGATAAAATACCACCAAAAGAAAGCTATATTTGTTGGAAAAAAAAAGGACATCAATTTTATTTGGGTATAGCGGTGCATGACCACACAATTGTCAGTTAAAGTAACGCAGTGCCGCATCGCAAAAAATGGACAGGTTAGGAATGGAGTGTAAATTCTGCAAAACAGATAATCAACAAGACCCTCCCCCCATCATAGGGCGGAGCTTCATTACAAGACTGGAGACGACCATCAGCAAACACAATAAGCCCCAATCGGAAATCATCAATATATCCATAAATAAATAAGTAGAGGGTGCACCTCTAGGGGATCTAGAGGATCTACCCTTGCGGAGTAGAAATAGTAACTTTAGAATATTCTGGCCAGCGGTTTGTTTTCGGCTGGACTAGGAAAAAGTTAAGTCCATATATACATTTCTGAAGGCCGCAGTTTCCTCTGGTTTTCACAAAACGCAACCAAAAATAAAATGCTCATCGTTAGACTTGTGCACAACGGAAAATTTTGTTTAGTTTCGGTGTCATTCCTAAAATACATCATTTCGTTCTGTTATATTCATGTTGTTACTGTAATACGTTTTCAGATAATTAGTTATTTCTGTAGAGTGTCGATATTCGTTATACTGAATCTCGAATCATGTCGAATTCATTCGTTATATGCGCTATAATTTTGTTCGTAGTCACTGAAATTCGATATGTATGTATGTATATATATTCGTGATAATGATTCGTAGTTTGGAAACTAATTTGTTTATTGAATCTATTAACGCACACAATGACAATATCTCTTCTCCTCTACTCAAATACAATACAACACCCTTCTCACGCAGTTCTCAGGAATGCACTTTGCCAGTAATCCAACCTCCAGCACAAAATGAATCAGCTGATTGGACTGTAAGATTTACTTTGAGTCGACCTTTTGTTTCATTAGATCTTTAACGAATTACCGAATCATGTCAAATTCATTCGTTATATCCACTATAATTTCTTTCGTATTAGTTGAAATTCGTTATTTTTTTTATTCGGACATTTGGATGCAAAATTCGGCCGAATTTCGATTCATTACAAAACGGATTGCACAAGCCTACTCATCGTTCCACTTCAAGTATTCAATAGTATTTCTATCCCTTGCTATACTGATTGCGAAGTGTCAATCTGTAATAGTTTTACAACAATAAATGTTACAATGACCTTACAGAATATATGAAGTATAATGGCAGTTATTACATTCGGAATATATTTTCCATGAAATTTGTATTCTTGACTCTGCGGCGATTGTTCATTGGCTCCGCTAACATTTGCGCTAATAAATTAGCATTAGCCTGATATTTAAAGCCTGCCGAAATGCCACAATGCTTTCTGCGCTTGGCTGCCTATTATGCGGATAACCTTTTCTACAGTTTCTACACTTCACATGGAAAATTCTGTCATGCTCCAACTCCATCACTAAGAATCCCGATAAGAAAATTACAACAGAACTCTGGGCAATGGCCACACAGGGGGGGGGGGGGGAGTACTAAAAGTAAAATGACAGAGCTTTTGCAAGTGAAGTTGCTCCAAAGCTTAGTAAGGCTGCATTCACGCCTGAGCGTTTTTCTGGCTTTTTTTGTGCGTTTTTATGTGCAATTGTGGCACGTCTTTATGAGTGATTTATGCGTTTTTATACAGCATTTTTGAGCTTTGGCATTTTTTTTATTAGTCAATAAAAAAAAAACTATCATCCTTTGCATCATTTGTTGCAAGGTTTTTCAGCTTTTGTAGCTTTTCCATCAGCTTTCATTTATTATGTTTTATTTGTTAGGGTAAGGGTTAGAGTTACGGTTAGGGTTAGAAATAGGGTTGTTTATTATTATTTTTTTTGTTAGGGTGGTAATAATTCTGCTACTACCAACAATAATACATGAATAAATAAATGTAAAATACACAAATAAATAAAAATAATAATAAATAAATCCAATAAATGAATACTATGTAATAATAAAAAAATGATTAACCTCTAACCTTAACCCCTAACCCTTAAAGCGGGGTAGGCAACCTTGGCCCTCCAGCTGTTTTGAAACTACAAATCCCATGAGACATTGCAAGACCCTGACAATCACAGGCATGACTCCTAGAGGCAGAGGCATGATGGGATTTGTAGTTTCAAAACAGCTGGAGGGCCGAGGATGCCTTTTCCCCTGCCTTAAAGGATATGTAAACGTTTCTTTTTTTTAAAAAACAAACATGTCATACTTACCTCCTCTGTGCAGTTGGTTTTGCACAGAGTGGCCCGATCCTCCTCTTCTGGGGTCCCTCAGTGGCGCTCCTGGCTCCTCCTCTTCCCGAGTGTCCCGTTGGGAAAAGCGCTCTCCCTTGGGACACCCGTGCGGGCATGCTCCTGTGTCCTGCTGCAGGACTAGCAGGACTCAGCTCCGCCCCCCACATCATTGAATTTGATTGACAGCAGCGGGAGACAATGTCTGCGCTGCTATAAATCTATCCAATCAGGATCCGAGACATTGGCTGGAGCAGGTGTGCTCTTCCCCCACGCAGGAACGATCGGGCTCAGGTAAGTAAAAGGGGGGGCTCTGGGGGGCAGGTGCACTACAAGAGGTTTTTCACCTCACTGCATAGAATGCAGTGAGGTGAAAAACTGTGAGGGTTTACAACCCCTTTAAAAAAATAAAAAAATAATAAATAACTAAACACTCTAATGCCCTGTACACACGGTTGGACATTCTGATGTGGCTTAAACCATGTACAACGGAACTATAAAGAGGCCAGTAGCCAATAACTTTTGTCTCTTAATTTATTCTGAGCATGTGTGGCACTTTGTCCGTCGGAATTGTATACACACGATTGGAATTTAAATGATTGGTTTTTGTTGTCGGAAAATTTTAGATCCAGATCTCAAACATTGTGTGTCGGAAATTCCAACGGAAAAAGTTTGATGGCGTCCACACATGATCAGAATTTACAACAACACAGTCCGATCGCACATTTTCCGTCGGAAAGTCCGACCGTGTTTACAGGGCATAACACAAAATAAAAAAAAATATTATTAATAAACTATTATTATTTTTTTTGTTTTATTATGATCATTAATAATGTATTTAATATATTTTTTAAGGTTAGGGGTTAATTATTTATGTATTACATATTCATTTATTTATATTGATTTTAAGTTGTGTATTTATTTTACATTTATTTATTCATATAATATTAAAAACAATTCTTAAATTTTTCCTTTCGAGCAGAAAATCGTGCAATAAAGTGCACAAATGCACACAAAAAAGCACATTTCCATTCATTCCTATGGGAATAAAAAGCACCAAAAAAGCACAAATCTGCCTGTCTCGAGCTACAAAAATAGCTCCAGAACTTTCTTGAGCTTCAGACGACTGACGACTTGGAGTGGAGATGTGAACTAATAGAGAATAATTGATTTTTCTCTCCTCCAGCGTTTTGGGGCTTTGAGCTTCAAGCACGCTGAGGTGTGAATGGGGCCTAAATAAGGGGGAGCTCTGCTGACTTCCATCATCCAATCAGGTGCAAGCAAAAATTGTGTTTTTATTTTCCTTGCATGTGATTGGGTATTCTTTGTAAAGTGAAGCATCACCTCATTTACTGACGCAACCGCCTCGTACACAGGACCAGACTTTCCAGGAGACTAGGTCCGACGGTTTCCCCGATGGACTTTCGGTGCAGTTCCGATGGACTTTCCGAACGAACAGACTTGGCCACACACGAATGGACTAAGTCTGTTCGAAAGTCCGTTTGTTTTGAATGTGATGACATAAACAGGACTAAACAAACGGTTTTCGCGATTTTTAGTCCGTCAGAATTGAGTCCGTCGGATAGATTTGAAACATGTTCTTTCTAGGTCCGTCTGATTTTTTTTTCGATCGGACTAGCCCACACACGATCGGATTGTCGGACAGACTGATCCCGCCGGACCTAATCTGCCGAAAAGTCTGGTTGCGTGTACGCGGCATTAGGAATTGTATTTCCTGTGATTTACACACCACTTCCACACTGCACAATCAGGCAGGTGCTGTGCAGTGCTGCAATTCAACTTGGTTCACATCTCCGCCGCCACCTTGTTGAAAGGGAAATTGGGGCTCATTGACACCAACCCCATTGGCAGCATTGCTCAACACAGTCCCAGTGCACCAACAAGGCAATTTGCCTTATGTTCTATAGCATTGCATTAGGGTGCACTGAAAAAAAAAAAAAAAAAAGGTTTTGCACATTTTTTTTCAGTGTGCACCAAAACACTGCAATGCACTGCAAAAAATAAAAGCTAAAAAAGGGAAAACAAATTATAAAAGCAAGCACTGTGATGCATTTTAAAAATACATCACATCACATGACAGCGTGTGCACAATGCAAACCAGATGTGCATTTTATGCACCTTAATGGCCACCTGCTGGTGTGAATAAGTCTGTGTATGGATTTGTAAGAGCTTTAACTTGGGGTGCACATATCCTTTAATGAAACACACATATAACCCAGTTATAAGGAACACCAATATTTTAAAGCAGAACTTCTACCTGCCCCTTCTCCTTTTTAAAGTGCTGCATAAAAGGGATTATTTTTTTTTTTAACAGGAATGTGGGGGGATGCAGTACCAGCACGGAATATATTTAATGGCAAGGGGTGCTAGGGCATGCTGGAGGGTCTATTGATATTGGCTGCTGAGAGTCTATTAATGGTGTGAGGGATCTACTGTTGAAGGAGAGGTCTATTGATGCTGGAGGGTCTATTGATGCTTGGAGGGGTCTATTGATGCTGGATAACCTACTATTGCTGGGGTGGAAATACATGGGGGTTATTTTGTTGCAGGGTAAATCTATTTTTGCCGGTTGATCTATTATTGCTGGCAGGGGTCTATTGGTGCTGGGATGGACCTACTGTTGAGGGAGGGGGCAATTGCTGCTGATTGCTGGAGGCTCTACTCATGCTGGTTGCTGGGAAACCTATTATTTCTGGGGAGGGGGGGGGTTGCTGGGGTGGAAATACGTTGCTGACGGGGGGGGGGGGGGGGGGTTATTTTGTTATAGAGTGGATAAGGGGGATCCATTTTATTGCTTTTTTGTTAATTAACACAATCCACACAATTTACCTAACACCATAATATGATACTTTGTTATCTATTCTCCAAAAGGGTAGTACTAGGAGGTGGGTAGGGGGCTGGACCAAGACACAGTGCTCAGAGGTGGGTAGGGGCTGGACCAAGGGACAGTGCTCAGAGGTGGGTAGGGGCTGGGACCAAGGGACAGTGCTCAGAGGTGGGTAGGGGCTGGGACCAAGGGACAGTGCTCAGAGGTGGGTAGAGGGTGGGACCAAGGCACAGTGCTCAGAGGTAAATAGGACCTGGGACCAAGGGACAGTGCTCAGAGGTGGGTACAGGGTGGGACCAAGGCACAGTGCTCAGAGGTGGGTAGGGGCTGGGACCAAGGGACAATGCTCAGAGGTGGGTAGGGGCTGGGACCAAGGCACAGTGCTTAGAGGTGGGTAGGGGCTGGGACTAAGGGACAGTGCTTAGAGGTGGGTAGGGGCTGGGACTAAGGGACAGTGCTCAGAGGTGGGTAGGGGTGGGACCAAGGGACCGTGCTCAGAGGTGGGTAGGGGGTGGGACCAAGGCACAGTGCTCAGAGGTGGGTAGGGGCTGGGACCAAGGGACAGTGCTCAGAGGTGGGTAGAGGGTGGGACCAAGGCACAGTGCTCAGAGGTGGGTAGGGGCTGGGACCAAGGGACAATGCTCAGAGGTGGGTAGGGGCTGGGACCAAGGCACAGTGCTCAGAGGTGGGTAGGGGCTGGGACTAAGGGACAGTGCTCAGAGGTGGGTAGGGGTGGGACCAAGGGACCGTGCTCAGAGGTGGGTAGGGGGTGGGACCAAGGGACAGTGCTCAGAGGTGGGTAGGGGTGGGACCAAGGGACCGTGCTCAGAGGTGGGTAGGGGGTGGGACCAAGGCACAGTGCTCAGAGGTGGGTAGGGGCAGAGACAAGGGCTGACTCGGAAGGGGGGTGTACCCATAAAGACATGGATGAGAGAGTTTATGGTGGATAAAATTGGCTAGCCTGCACAGAGTCCTGACCCCAACCTGATAGAACACCTTTGGGATGAATCAGAGTGGAGAATGCGAGCCAGGCCTTCTTATTCACATCAGTGCCTGACCTCACAAATGTGCTTCTGGAAGAATGGTGAAGCATTCCCATAGACACACTCCTAAACCTTGTGGACAGCCTTCCCAGAAGAGTTGAAGATGGTATATCTGCAAAGGATGGGCCAACTCAATATTGAACCCTACGGACCAAGACTGGGATGCCATTAAAGTTCATGTGTGTATAAAGGCAGGCGTCCCAATACTTTTGGTAATATAGGGTATCAGAGAAAAACGGTCTTTTGCCTTGCCACATAGGGCTGTACTCTATGACAGAGCTGTGTACATTTTAGGACTGGATGAACATAAGTAAAGAAATCCTTTGACAGCTTACTTGTAATTCCATCTGTGTTCTGGAATTGAGATTTAAATATACGTGGCACATCTTTCACATAAAGTAACCAATTTATTCCTCTTTACCCATCATTTGCCCAATTACTAGCAAATACGCTGCTGCCAAAGCTTTGATAAAGCTTCTAACGAGTTAACTGATTTTCCTTTTGAGTTGCAGGAAGCGCTGTCTGCACAGAACATCGGAACACGCCAATTTCCATATGAATAGGCAGAAGCAGCTCCCTACCTCCGATAAAAGGCATCGAGGCGACAACGCAGGTCACACGCTTTTCTATATAATAGAATTTTAACCAGCAGCACACAAAATGACGACCTGCTCCTTTGTGGCCACTTTAATCACATGCAAGTCAACATTATCTTCTCTACATTGTAATACATAAAGAATGTGGCATTTAGCAATGTGTCAAGGCAACGCGGGATTAACCATCCTGGCAGGTAGAGAGGAAGAGCCTGTTGCTTGATCTGGCTGATCTGACTGCCGTGTCTATGGGGCCCTATGTGACTCCTGCAAAAAAAATATTTCTTGCCAACTGCTATTTTTCCCCTAATGCCCCGTACACACGATTGGACATCCCGACAACAAAATCCATGCGATTTTTTCCGACGGATGTTGGTTCAAACTTGTCTTGCAAACACACGGTCACACAAGTCGGAAATTCCGAGCGTCAAGAACGCCGTGATGTACGACGAGCCGAGAAAATTGAAGTTCAATAGCCAGTGTGGCTCTTCTGCTTGATTCCGAGCATGCGTGGAATTTTGTGCGTCGGAATTGTCTACACACGCTCAGAATTTCCGACAACCGATTTTCCCAGATCTCAAATTTTGTGTGTCGGAAATTCAAATGGAAAATGTCCCTACACATAGTCAGAATTTCCAACAAGGAGCTCCCATCGAACATTTTCCATCGGAAAATCCGACCGTGTGTACGGGGCATAAGAGAAGTCTGGTAGCTGGAAAGGCAAAACCATTGGAAATATCTGTAGTCGTATTGAAAGAGTTAATGTCTTGCTAGTTATAAGATTAATATAATATATACCCATTCTAAAGCCCATCTGCAGGAATAAAAAAAAAAAAAAACCATACCCTCGCAGTAATCCCCCCTCCCCCCTGCATTACAAGCATTAAATGCTCGTTAATTATGTCTAGAGGTGCTGGAAAAAGGACTTACCTTGTTCTACGCTCCAGCAGGGCCCCTCCCACCGTGCAACCGGCCCCTGCAGCCTCCTCATTATAGCCCTTTCACACTGAGCCGCAGGCAGCACTAGGAGGAAAGCGCCACTAGTTTTAGCAGCACTTTACTTTTACTTTACTTTTGTTTTAGCAGCACTATTTGCCCGCTTTTAACCCCCACTAGCGGCCGAATAAAGGGTTATATGCGCCCGTGTAGCGCTGCTGCCGAAGTGCTTTCATTTCATTTAATTTCATTTGAATGGTCAGGGGCTGTGGAGCAGTGTTAACTTTGGCAGCAAATTTTGATTTCGTTTTACTTTTACTCTTATGCTGCGTACACGCGGTCGAAATTTCGGCCAGCAAAAGACTGATGAGAGCTTTTCATTGGAAAATGCGACTGTGTGTATGCTCCATCTGAATTTTGCTGGCCGAATTTCCGACGGGGAAAAAAATTGAGAGCAGGTTCTCAATTTTTCCAATGGAAAAAGTCTCTATCAGAAATTCAGATCGTGTGTATGCAATTATGATGCGCAAAAAGTCACGCATGCTCAGATTCAACTACGAGATGGAAGCTATTGGCTACTGGCTATTGAACTTCCTTTTTCTAGTCCCGTAGTATGTGTTAAACGTCACCGCGTTCGTGAGGGTCGGAATATTGTGTGACCGTGTGCACGCAAGACAGCTTGAGCGAAATCCCGTCGGAATTCCGTCCGGGAAACCATCAGAGCTTTTTCCAACCAAAATTCCAATCGTGTGTACGGGGCACTATGCCCCGTACACATGAGAAGAATTTCCATCAGAAAAATCTTATATGTTTTTCCAATGGAATTCCGCTCAAGCTTGGCTTGCATACACACCGTCACACAAAAGATCTTGGAAATTTCGATTGTCAAGAACGCGGTGACGTACCAAGAAAATGAAGTGCAATGCTTCCAGGCATGTGTCGAATTGTTTCCGAGCATGCATAGGAATTTTGCGCGTCGGAATTGGTACAGATGATCGGAATTTCCGATCTGAACTTTTTCCGACTGAAAAAATGAGAACCTGCTTTCAATCTCTTTCTGGCGGGAATTCCACCAGCAAAAGTCCAATGGCGCATACACACGGTCGGAATTTCCGACCAAAAGCTCACATCGGACTTTTGCTGGTGGAATTTCCGATCGTGTGTATGGGGCATTAGTCCCATTTTAGTCTTCTGCAATTGTTTTAGGTTTAGTCGTATTTAGTCGACTAAATTTCTAGGACATTTTAGTCTAATAAAATGTCCTACATTTTAGTCAATTAAATTCTCCACTACATTTTAGTCGACTAAAACTCATTTTAGTCATCTAAAATCTAATGGGCACAGTTAAATTGTAATGCATTATTTCTCTAAAATTTCCAAACGCATTATATACTGCTGGAGTGAAAAATCTAATATGTTATTATTTATGGTATTGAGGTATCAATATGCACTACAGACCAGTGTTAATTTTGACGTCAAATTTTAATTTAGTTTTAGTCTTAGGCCGCGTACACATGGGCGGACTGTATGGCCTACTTAGTCCGTCGAAACACATTTCAGCGGACAGTCCGCTCGTGTGTGGGCTTCAGCGGACTTTTTCAGCGTGCAGTCTGGCGTACTAAGTATTTCGGAATTTCCGTAATTCTGCCCGTCATACTTTGGTTTCAGCGGACAATCCGCTCGTGAGTAGGCTAGTTCGACGGACTAAGAATGGCGCATGCTCAGAAAGGATTTACACGGCGGAAGGGTGCATTGCTGTGTATTGGACTTCCTATTTCTAGTCCCGTCGTACGTGCTGTACACGTCATCACGCAAGCTTTCGTCGGACTGTTTGGCTATCCGTGTGTGGTCAAGTCCGTTCATTCGAAAGTATGACGGACTGTCCGTCGGATTGTATGACGGACTAAGTAGGCCATACAGTCCGCCCGTGTGTACGCGGCCTTAGTCTTTTGGCTAAAACGTCATTTTAATTTTAGTCCCATTTTAGCCTTTTGACTAAAATGTCATTTTAGTTTTAGTCATAATTTAGTCATCTCATTTGTTTTAGTTTTAGTTGACTAAAATGGTATTAAGTTAGTCGACTAAAATGTTTTAGTCGGTTTTAGTCGACTAAATTAATACTGCTGTGGAGAAGCGGTGTATACACTGTTCCTCCACCGCCCCAAAGATACTGCATGCAGGACTTTTTTTTAACGTTCTGCCAGCGCAATGCCCCAGTGTGAAAATACTCTGTCTTTCACATTGGGGTGGGCAGGGGAGGCGTTTTTCAGGCCCTTTACAGGTGCTATTTTTAGCCCTTTAGCGCCTGAAAAATGCCTCCAGTGTGAAAGGGGTCTTAAATTAGAACTATAGGTAAAACATTTTTTTTATCATTCTGGATAGAGTAAGGAAGGGTTATAACTCCTATCAGTTGTTTATTTTTTGCCATATGTGTCCCATTGTGGAGATTTACCTTCATTTCCTGTCCCATAGCTACAACAGGAAGTGAGAGAAATCACTGCAAACAGGAAATAAGGGAATTCCTTCTGGACCCCCGGGTCACCAGAACTAGTGTCCCCGTTGGAAAATTTTCCCTGTATTACATTTCTGGGGACAACCCAAAAATTTGGGGTTTTCTTTCATTTCCCTTTCGATTATAAAGGTAACCAGGCCAAACAGAGAAAGTTACTCTCCAGGGGGAATAGACTGCAATACAAAACTTATAGGTTTCTAATCCATCTCCCCTCTGTCCAAAACTAAAACAAAAGTTTAGCCTTTAGTTATACTTTAAAGACATTAAAACTGGAGGTTGGAGGATTGTAAAATCCTGTGGTTGAGATGCACTTTTACCACCCCCTTAACTGCAGAGGCAGTAGGGGGGTGTACAGATGCCTCAGCAAGAATACTGCACCCTGCTGTTTTAATTGAATGGGGGCGCTCAGCAAAATATATATTTTTTTTCAATTTGTTTGTTTTCCTTTTTATTAAATTATTTTTAAAGATTTTTTTTTAACACACTGTTTCCAGAACAATATGAGCTGACAAAGAACGTGCTGACAGTAGAGCAGAGAGATGACCTCATTAGCTTGTTGCTTTTCTTCTACTATCCAATAACAATGCAGGCTGGGGGCAGGACGGTGACCAAGCAGTGTTGCTTACTGCAGTAGATAAAGGTCAGGTCACCTTGAGCGCACATGGCCAATGCCCGCTATAGGAGTGTTATTTTACCAATAATTACTACACGTTTCAGCTGTGCATTGAGCGGTTTGTCTGAAGCTGTCCGTTAATGATAAGGATTTATTTTTAATTCCATATATTTATGACATTAGTCGTGAAATTTGCCGCTGACGGTACCATAGGCTGAGTAATCCCACTGACAAATGGAACACAAGCTGTCAGTGTGTGGGCACTGGACGTGGTTGGAAAGTTCTAATTTAAGCATTTCTGCCGCTCTCCTCGGTGGAACACATGTCATTTTAGCCATTAGGATGTTTGGGAAAATTACATATCGCCTTCTCATTATCACAAACCTCTTAGATGCGAGAATGATGCTTCGAGTTTATTTAGGGATTTAGAGATGAGGAAAGACAGCAAAGAAACAGCAGTTGTCTGCCAAGAAACCTCCATGGAACTCTGGGTGCGAGTTGGGTATCTACAGGAGATAACTAGAACATGGGCAGCTCTCAGTAGCTCAGTCATGCTACTAAACAGTGTCAGCTGGTGCTCCATCTGTCGAGGGGGGGGGCAGACAGACCTGAACACAGACCCCCCCCCATCGCTCCAGCCTGCCATCTCACAATAAACCCCTCCCCCGTCGTTGAAAGTGCAAAACTGTCCCATAATAACAATAATGGCAAACAAGAGAATCCAGCAGTTGGATTACTTACCTTCGAAGTGTGGGTTTCCTTCAGCTCTTGCTTCTCCTGGAACACAGGAATCCCTCTGTCTCCCCTGCTTCTAGACTGAGTCAGCAACACAAAAGCTGTGTGCAGTGCAAGACCAGAGGGATCGGCTTGCCCACCGTCTTCTCTGTGTTCCGCCCATCCCTTCTCCTCCCGACCAATGGAGTCTTAGCCCTTGTACACACGGTCGGACATTCCGACAAAAAAAATCCGTCGGATTTTGTCCGAAACTGATGTTGCATACACACGGTCGGACAAAGTTGTTGGAAAATCCGATCGTTCGGAACGTGATGACGTAATTTAGTTACGACGGGACTACGTTCAGGCTAGTAGCCAATAGCTTTGGTCTAGGAATTTGATCTGAGCATGCGTGACACTTTGATCGGAATTCTCTACAAACGATCGGACAAAGTCCGATCGGATCATGTTGTTGGAAAATTTTATATCCCAGCTCTAAAACTTTGTCGGTCAGATATTGCGACGGAAACAGTCCGATGGAGCCCACACACGGTCAGATTATCCGACAACACGGTCCGATCGGACATTTTCCATCGGAATGTCCAACCGTGTGTACAAGGGCTAAGGAGGAGAAACAGGAAGACATTAGCAAACTTTAATTTGCTAATGTCACACAACAGGGTGGGCTCAGGGCTACTGCTACTAAATGTTCCTAGGAATAGCAATCAGTCACTACACTGATCAAACAAATGGCTCCCTAGGGTGCAAGCTACACACATGGCATATATCAGCAAATCAGAAGAGATTCAATTTGTGAATTCCTTGCAATAAGGTAAAAAAATGTTTAGGCATTAATGATTCCCCCCCCCCCTTTTTACTTACCTGATACTTTAATCATGCCAATTGGCAAAATGCTTTAAAGTATAAAAAATGAATATATTTCAGCGTACTCGTCTGTAAATGTTGTGGCTGAATTTGTTTTCTTTTTTGGCTTGTGTTTCCCTTATTTATGACTGATGATCCAGCTAGTCACACAATTCCTATCTTTGGGTGGCAACACCCAGACCTCCATTCTATCTATAGAGGAGTAATGTAGCTACCCTTGGACAGCACCACTGGCAACCTGTGGAGACGTTGGAGACATTAGTATTAAATGAACTGTAGTAGATTTAGTAGGACATTACATAAGTGAATAACAGTTTAATGAGTTAATTCCCATTTTCACAAAAAAATTAAAATAAATTCACAACATCCTCCCTACCCCCCTAGGTTTCTGCTGTACTTGGCTTCTTTGATATCTTCTCGCACCTTCCTCAGCCAGTATAGTGGTCGGGGGCAACTGGAAAATGCCTGAGTTCTGTGTAGCTTCATAATGCTTCCAATAATTAGTTGTCACTGGTCAGCACCGACAACTGGCCACGCTGAACAATGAGAATCTCTCTGAGCCTACTTTTTCCTCAAGTCATGGAAGAAAGAAGATCGCAGTTTTCAGATCTGTGGACCGCTACATCAGCTAGCATAGGTAGGGAAAGACAAAGGGGCTAAGGGCAAAAGGGACCGGAAAAGGTAAACATAAAAGTATTGTTGGGATCTACCAGGCTGGCTGATTGTCAAGTGGCTCCACCTCTGTGTGTGGCTAAGAGAAGGAGCCAGCGGCACCTGCTACTTCCCCAGGCTGGTGCTCCAGTGAGTGCTGGAGGAGCAGAGTGGGGAGCAGTTTGAGTAATCGGTGGTCATGTGATCACTCAGTTTTCAGTCTTAGACTCAACATGAGATACCCCATGTGAATGCCCCAGTTGAAGACCATTAGGTCGGAAAGCGTCGGGCCTTCTGTCCCCACATTGCTTTTACTTTTTATCCAGTTTGTGATCATTTTTTACAGTCATCAATTATAGATGCTTGTAATATTTTTATCAGGATTAAACATCTTTTAAATTTATGATCTGAACCATATGGAGCCTTTTTTCTTTTTCATCACGGTTCCAATGCGATAATTACATCACTAGTTCCTGATACTTGAGATCCAAAGAACATCTGGTTCAAGGATTCCTTGGAGCTTTGGATCTCTGACTTGCCACATTGGTATCCATCTTTGAGGATTTATCCAACGCCTGCATCCCGAGCAACTTCTGCTCAGAGTGTCCCTCAGATGACCATCTGGCCTTGGCCGATATAAGCCCCATTGACCCACTGTCGTACGATAGGTGGGTCGTTTTGTTTTTCATAACCCCATACTTCTCCTTTAATTGTGAGTTAGTGGCTTAGGGTCATCGTTACACAGTGAATGTGACATTTACCAAACATTCACTGCCTGGGAATCAATCTCTGTAATTAAATCTCATGCAGCAGTAAGATTCACCTGCAGTGAGAGAGACGCTATCAAGAAGAAAGAGAGGTCTTCCACCAGGAAGAAAGGGAGGACCTCCCTGAAATCCTGGCTCTGACTGATCATCTGATGTCATCACTGTGGGTGGGTCCGAGTCTGACAGGAGACGGCGATGATCCTGTTCCCCTTGTGGCTACAGACTTTTATTTCCATCCAGATCTGCACCAACATCCTCTGCATCTATTCCTGGCCCGGACTGTACCATCTTTAAAGGTCTCTGCTTTCTAGTACTGCCGATCCATTGTATGGACTCCTGCCACCTCCCATTTTTGTACATATTTTGTTAATTTAATAAAATTTCACTTTGCTTTTACCTACTACACTATCAGCGCTTTTGCACTGGTGTTTGTGTTTGGCTTCAGATGGAATGACAAATATGGTTTCCTCCATAGATTCAGTGGAGCAATGACTGTAGCTAATCAGTAACAGGCATTGTTTTTTTTTTTTTTGGAGGATTACCAGGTAAAAATAAATAAATAAATAAAAAATATAAAAAAAGAAACTAAATGTAACCACCCTATGTAAGGTTTGGTAAACTGAATATATAAAAATGGTTGTTTTGGGGTTAGGATACTGTTTAAATATTTAAAAGAGAATACAATTGGTATATAACATTTTAAAACATATAAACTTAAATAAAGAAAATGATTAGAAAAAAATTATTAGAAAAAAAATTGACCTACAATCATTATGGTAAAGGTTAAAGTGGAGCTCAACCCAACAGGCAAAGCTCCACTCCACTTGTTTGCTTCCCCCACCCCCCCCACCGCCCTCTTCCCCTGCCACATTTGGCACCTTTTGGGAAGAGATTGGGGAGTGGGTACCTGAATTTGACGGGTACCCGCTCCCACTTCCAGGTGACTTTGCAATGGAATGGGCAGCCGTTATCCACGGTGGTTGATCTACACTGGGATCCCTGTAGCAGTTGGTCTGACAATAATGACAGATTAAACTTACTCATGCCAATGTTCATTGTGCTTTTGGTAGAGCAGTGTATCCAGGGCCACAGCTTTAACATCCGGAGCTCCTGGGGAAGGCCACTGGTTGGTGAGGTGTGTGGTAAGCTCCTGTCTTGATCTTAAGTCATTATTCTTTAGAATAGTCCTGTGAAGATATAGATAGGGAACTCCTTTATTTTTTCTCAAAATAAAGGCCTTGATAATGAATGGAGGCATAACAGAGACTCAAGGAAATGGATGGAAGTGATGGAGGACAGGGATATTTAAAGGGGTGATCCACCCAAAAGAAATCATGCTGGTACTACATGGGACTGTATATTTATCTCTGTCTTGCCCACGAGTCGCCTGTAATCAGCATGAAATTAAACTTTATAAATTTTATTTTGTATTGAGATCTTGTGCTGTATGATATTTGAAAACCCCAATAAACATTTTGTAAAATAAACTTTAAAAATTTTAAAACTTGTTAAGAAAAATGTTTTAAAACTTTTCATGACGATGGTCATGTCTCTCGACTTTGTTTCAGGCACATCATTACCATTTTCCAGACACATGGACATGAGTAGTTAGGAAACATAATGTTTTTTTATTGGATACTAGTCACAAGGCTTGAAAAAGTGATGATGAAAGAAGGTATGACTGCAATTGTGAATAACAGGCAAGCCATTGATCAGGGGTCTCCAAACTATGGCCCTCCAGTTGTTCAGGAACTACAATTCCCATCATGCCCAGTCATGTCTGTGAATGTCAGAGATTCTCAATGTCTCATGGGACGTGTAGTTCCACAACAGCTGGAGGGCCGTAGTTTGGAGATCCCTGCTAGATTAATCGATTTTCTTTCCTTCCTCCAAAGGTGTAAGGAAAGAAAATAGCTTGATTCCCCCATCAACACAGTCAGTTTTGATCGTGGAATCAACTACTTGCAACACCATTGTATTCTGCCGGATGGGGGGGGGGAGGGGGTTGGGGCAGAATACAAGCAGAATGCAATGATCACTGCATGTGGCTATAGCCGCCAGTAGCAATCACATTTTGAAAAAACCGAACGGGCTGGTTGTACCCAAGTCGATCAATGGTACAATAAGCCTGCCCATACATGGATTGAAATGCATATAGTCCCTGCAGAACAGCTGAATTTTGATCCATGTATGGCTGGCTTTAGCAACAAGGCAGTGAGTTAAACCCAGAATTACCCCCAGTGACCATGGTCACTGTAATCTCTGAACTGAATAGGCAGATGGCTGTTGTTTCAACCTCTGAGTATCCACCAAATACAACTAATTATCGATGTAAGTGGTTTTTTTTAAGATATCTTTCTGTTCTTAGAAAAATAAATACAAGTACTGAAAGTAATTCAAAAAGGGGCATAACGTTTTATTAACTTACATAGGTTATTCAAATTTCACATTTTGGTAGAGTTACCCTTCCTCTATAGAACTCTTCTTTATCAATGCAGGAAAATAATGGCTTCCAAGCAGAAGCAATGTGTCGTTATTGAGTTTTGATGTCCAACATCCACAGAAGTCTACAGAATGTTTACGGAGATGAGAACACTGACAAGAGCAATGTTTTTCATTGGTGACTCTTGCAATGGTGTCATCTCCGTAAACATTCTGTAGCCTGTTGGACACCTTGCATCCCGCCTTCGTCAAGAATTCAATGATGACACGTTGCTTCTGCTTGGAATTCATTGTCCACTTGCAAAGATAAAGAACAAAAAGAAGAGTTACTATAGAGGAAAAGTTACTGTACCAACATGTGGAATTTGAACAACCTTTGTAAGTTAATAAAACAGTTATGCCCAGTTTTGCATTACTTTTGGCACAGCCCTTATATTTTCTTCATTATATGATAAGTTGCAGATGAATGGGCAGGAGAAGATAGGAGACCGCCAGAGAAAACCAATGATAGAGACCTACATCCTGCAGTAGACTCATTTAAATGCCTCTAACCTGTAGGCTGCAAGGTGCCCAAAATCAGCAGGTCATACAGGATTGGCTAACTCACATAGAAAAAGATTTGGTATGACCCACTGTCTCAGGCATTTGTTGTATTCAAACTATTACATTTCTGCAGGGATTGGTATAGTGCCAAATTTATGCAGTGCTTTACACACATATTGTACATTCACATCAGTCCCTATCTTCAAGGAGTTTTCAATCTGAGGTCCCCAACTCGCATTCACATTCATTAAAGCGGAGCTCCACCCTAAAGTGGAGCTTCCGCTCATTGGAACCACCCCCCCCCCCGGCGCCACAATTGGCACCTTTCAGGGGGGAGGGGGGTGCAGGTACCTGTACAGTACAGGTATCTGCACCCACTTCCGGCGTAGATATCTGCAGAATGTACGCCCCTTTCCGCAGGTCCCCCGCTGTCTGCTGGGAAACACACGGATCCCAGAGACAGCGGGGACCATCCTTATTGCGCAGCGCGACTCGCGCATGCACAGTAGGGAACCGGGAAATGAAGCCGCAAGGCTCCACTTCCTGATTCCCATACCCAAGATGGCGGCGGCAGCACCCGAGAGACGATCGAGAGATCGGCTTTGGGTGCCGACATCGCGGGCATGCTGGGCGGGTAAGTGTCCTTATTTTAAAAGTCAGCAGCTGCAGTATTTGTAGCTGCTGGCTTTTAAAAAAAAAAAAACGGAACTCCCGCTTTAATACACATATGAGGACCAATGTAGAAGGGAGCCAATTAACCTACCAGCATGTCTTTGGAGTATGGGAGGAAACCTGGGGTACCCCGTGGAAACCCTCACAGGCACAGAGAGAACATGCAAACTCAAAATAAGCTTGTAGGTCCCTCTTCTTATTGATTTCCTCTCTACTACCCATCTTTAGAGGTCGACCGATATATCGGCCGGCCGATATATCGGCCGATATTTGCCGTTTTTTAAATAATCGGCATCGGCCGATTGAGCTGATAAAAAGCCGATTTAGAACTACAGTGGGACTTTGAAATGACTTCTGTAAGAAGTCAGTGTGAGTTGCCTGAGTCGTCATAGCAACACTTTCCTCCTCTCTGGGCAGACTGCCAAGAAAAGAACTAAATGATACAATGTTTACACTTGAATGAATGAAGTCATCTCTGTGTGGAGAAGTTCTCAGTTTAACCATTTAAAGACTAAATCTTTTCTGACACTTGTTGCTTACAAGTAAAAATCCTGTATTTTCTGCCAGAAAATCACTTAGACCCCCCAAAAATTATATATATTTTTTTAGCAGAGATCCTAGGGAATAAAATAGCGGTTGTTGCAATATTTTATGTCACACGGCATTTGCACAGAGGTCTTTCAAATGCATTTTTTTGGGAAAAAAATACACTATTTAAAAATAAAATAAAAACAGTAAAGTTAGCCCATTTATTTTTTTTTGTCCAAAAGTTTTGACTACCTGTTTTTATTTAATACATAGGTTTTTTTTTTTTTTTTTAAATTTAAATCATACATACAAGTAAACTGATTGGAGGTTTGTTTTGTTTAATAAATGTTTAAGTGCCCGTTCACACAGGGGCGACGCAACTTGCAGCGCGACTCACAGACGCGACCTGCACACGACTTCAGCGCCGACTTGCAAAACGACTTCTGTATAGAAGTCAATGCAAGTCGCCTGAAGTCGCCCCAAAAATAGTACATGAACCTTTTTCTTGAGTCGCTCCTATTAGAACGATTCCATAGTACAGAACGGAGCGCGACTTGTCAGGCGGCTAAGTCGCCTGACAAGTCGCGGTAGTGTGAACGGGCACTAAATGTAAGACATTTTCTGTATCACTTATGAAGGCTGCTTTCACACTGGAGCGGGCAGGCGTTGATGGTAAAACGCAAGTTTTAGCGGCTCTTTACCATCATTTTAGCGGTGCTATTTGGCTGCTAGTGGGGCACATAAAACCCAGCTAGCGGCCAAGGAAGAGGTTAAATGTGCCCATGAAGCACTGCTGCCAAATCGCATTGCATGCGCTTCGGCAGTGGTGCCCATTCATATCAATGGGCAGGAGTGGTGGAGGAGCGGTATACACCACTCCAAATGTGCTGCTTGCAGGACTTTTTTTTAAGATCCTGCCAGCGCATCGCCTCCGTGTGAAAGCACTCTGTCTTTCACACAGACTGCAGGGGAGCCATTTTGCAGGCACTTTACAGGCGCTATTTTTAGCCCAAAAGCGCCTGAAAAACGCCCCAGTGGGAAAGGTGTGTTAGATCAAGGGGGATTAAAAAAATAAAGGAAAAAAATAAATAAATTAAAATCGGCCTAACATATTGGCCCAAAAAAATCGGCATCATATATCGGCTATCGGCCACCATGATTTCTAAATATTGGCATCGGCATCGGCCAGAGAAAAACCCATATCGGTCGACCTCTACCCATCTTGTCTACAATGTCTCACAGTGGTGGATAGTAGGGTAGATATTCTGTTCAGACACTGAACCAACACCCGGAGCAGGTTCCCATAGCCATCGGCCAAGGTCACAGTCTGTATAACAGAGATATGCAATTAGTGGACCTCCGGATGTTGCAAAACTACAAGTCCCATCACTCCTCTGACTCTGTGTGTCATGCTTGTGGCTGTCAGAGTCTTGCTATGCCTTATGGGACTTGCAGTTCCGCAACAGCTGGAGGTCCGCTAATTGCATATCCCTGCAGAATAAGGATCCATGGAAGGCCAGGAACAGCTCACCATATAAAAGCCTTGAAAAGTTTATTAAATCCTCCAATACAAAGACTAGTTGATCCAGTACACAGACCCCCAACCCCCCCGTGATTCAGTCAGACAGGAGCTTATGCATACTTACCATGAGTAACCTCCTTATCCAGTGAAATGCATTAGAGGGATTTGTATACCAATGGTACCAAATGGATTTGTCCATGCATTGGAGGATTTAATATGGCGAGCAATTGCACGGTCATTGTTTGGAGGCATATACAGACTGTGATAGCACTCACAGTTGTGAATGATTGTCCATTAGAGTGAACATCTGCATATAATGGCAGGGAAAGAGGTCAGCAGAGGAACTTTTAATACTGAATCTTCCTACTGTGGCCATTAGCAGGCAATTTAATGGGAGCTTATGCTTCTGATTTCATCCTTCATTTTACTATTAGATTATAGCCATCTGCTTTTAGATCAAAAGTACACTGCTCCAGCAACTGTCCTCTGGGACAATTAAAGTCCTCAGTGACAGCAAAGCCTAACTCCAGACAAAAGTTTTCCTTTTGTTTTGGATAGAGTGGGGAAGGGTTAGAACATCTGTCAGGTTTTTATTGCTGTCTGTGGTCTTCTTAGGAATATTGTCCCTCACTACTAAGATAGGAAGTGGTGGAAAATCTATCTAAGGACACAAACATACAGAATTTTAGTGGTGAAGGTTAAAACCTCAGACAATTTTATTGCAGGCTACAGATTTCTGGTGTGGTGACAACTGCACTCCAAATTTTTTGTATAGCTGTCACTGTGCCAGGAAGGATAGCCCCTTTGGGGTCACAGACAAAACTCAGATACAGTATCTCACAAAAGTGAGTACACCCCTCATATTTTGGTAAATATTTTATTATATCTTTTCATGTGACAACACTGAAGAAATGACACTTTGCTACAATGTAAATTAGTGAGTGTACAGCTTGTATAACAGTGCAAATTTGCTGTCCCCTCAAAATAACTCAACACACAGCCATTAATGTCTAAACCTCTGGAAAGAAAAGTGAGTACACCCCTAAGTGAAAATACCCAAATTGGGCCAAATTAGCCATTTTCCCTCCCGGGTGTCATATGCCTCGTTAGTGTTACAAGGTCTCAGGTGTGAATGGGGAGCAGGTGTGTTAAATTTGGGGTTATTACTTTCACTCTCATAACGGTCACTGGAAGTTCAACATGGCACCTCATGACAAAGAACTCTCTCTGAGGATCTGAAAAAAAGAATTGTTGCTCTACTTAAAGATAGCCTTGGCTATAAGAAGATTTCCAAGACCCTGAAACTGAGCTTAAGCACGGTGGCCAAGACCATACAGCAGTTTAACAGGACAGGTTCCACTCAGAATAGGCCTCGCCATGGTTGACCAAAGAGGTTGAGTACACGTAGCGTCATATGCAGAGGTTGTCTTTGGGAAATAGACGTATGAGTGCTGCCAGCATTGCTGCAGAGGTTGAAGGGTCAGCCTGTCAGTGCTCAGACCATACGCTGCATACTGCATCAAATTGGTCTGCATGGCTGTTTTCCCAGAAGGAAGCCTCTTCTAAAGATGATGTACAAGAAAGCCTGCAAACAGTTTGCTGAAGACAAGCAGACTAAGGACATGGATAACTGGAGCCATGTCCTGTGGTCTGATGAGACCAAGATAAACTTATTTGGTACAGATGGTGACAAGCGTGTGTGGCGGCAACCAGGTGAGGAGTACAAAGACAAGCGTGTCTTGCCTACAGTCAAGCATTGTGGTGGGAGTGTCATGGTCTGGGGCTGCATGAGTGCTGCCGGCACTGGGGAGCTACAGTTCATTGAGGGAGCCATGAATGCCAACATGTACTGTGACATACTGAAACAGAGCATAATCTCCTCCCTTCAGAGACTGGGCCGCAGGGCAATATTCCAACATGATAATGACCCCAAACACACCTCCAAGATGACCACTGCCTTGCTAAAGAAGCTGAGGGTAAAGGTGATGGACTGGCCAAGCATGTCTCCAGATCTAAACCCTATTGAGCATCTGTAGGACATCCTCAAACAGAAGATGGAGGAGCCCAAGGTCTCTAACATCCACCAGCTCTGAGATGTCGTCGTGGAGGAGTGGAAGAGGACTCCAGTGGCAACCTGTGAAGCTCTGGTGAACTCCATGCCCAAGAGGGTTAAGGCAGTGCTGGAAAATAATGGTGGCCACACAAAATATTGACACTTTGGGCCCTATTTTGGAAATTTTCACTTAGGGGTGTACTCACTTTTGTTGCCAGCGGTTTAGACATTAATGGCTATGTGTTTTTTAAATTATTATTATACATGTTTTATATAGCGCCAACAGTTTGCGCAGCGCTTTAAAACACAAGGGCAGACATTACAGTTAAATTACAATTTGGTACAAGAGGAATCAGAGGGCACTGGTCGTTAGAGCTTACAATCTAAAAAGGAAGGGTCAATTGATACAAAAGGTAATAGCTGTGGGGGGATGAACTGACGAAGGAAGTAAAAACAGTGTTACTTAGAAACAGGATAGGCTTCTTTGAAGAGAAGGGTTTTCAGGGATTGTCTAAAGATGGATAGATTAGGGGAGAGTCGGACGGATTGGGGTAGGGAGTTCCAAAGGAAAGGAGAAGCTCTGGAGAAATCCTGGAGGCGAGCATGGGAGGAGGTGACAAGGGAGCTAGAGAGCAGGAGGTCCTGGGATGACCGAAGAGAGTGGCTTGGTTGGTATTTTTGGACTAGGTTAGTGATGTAGCTGGGGGTAGAATTATGGATGACTTTGTAAATTATTGTTAGTACTTTGAATTTTATTCGTTGGGTGAGTGGAAGCCAGTGGAGGGATTGGCAGAGAGGGGTGGAGGACACTGAATGGCTGGTAAGGTGGATAAGTCTGGCAGCGGCATTCATTATGGACTGAAGGGGGGTAGTCTATGTAAAGGTAATCCAATGAGGAGGGAGTTGCAGTAGTCGAGGCGAGATGACCAGGGAGTGAATCAGAAGCTTGGTAGTGTCATTAGTTAAAAAGGGGCGTATTCTGGAAATGTTGCGGAGGCTAAGGCGGCATGATTTGGACAGGGATTGTATGTGGGCCTGAAAGAACAGTTCAGAGTCTAAGGTTACCCCTAGCACCCTGGCATGTGGGGACGGACTGATAGATGTGTGTTGAGTTATTTTGAGGGGACAGCAAATTTACACTGTTATACAAGCTGTACACTCACTACTTTACATTGTAGCAAAGTGTCATTTCTTCAGTGTTGTCACATATAAACATATAATGAAATATTCACAAAAATGTGAGGGGTGTACTCACTTCAGTGAGATACTGTATGTGGCAAAGAGCAAGTATAACTTTTTGGGCTAGAGAGGAGAGTGATTAGAACACTTGTTGATTATTTATTGATGTTTGTGCCACTGTAAGGGAGACTCTCCCTCTGTATTTGTCCTCTCTACCTTTATCGCAGAGAGTGAAAGTTAAAGAAAATACCAAATTGTGGGTCGCCACTAGAACGGTAACACAATGGACACACTAGTTCCAGTGACCTGGTGTTAACCAGAGATTTCCACAGTTTGGAGTTATTTCCTCCCACTTCCTGTTGTGGCTGTGGGACTGGAAGTAAAGGGAAATCTCTTCACCAGGGTCACCAGAACTTGTGTTCCCTTTGCACGATTTCCATTGATTCCCTGATCATTAAAACAAAGTGCACTTATCCTTTTATCCACCTTCCCCATATTTAACTCAACTTACACCCTTCCCCCTTCCACAGAGCTGATGGCCATGGTTTGGCTGTTTGTTTGCATCCAGTGGTGCAAGTAATCACTGTTCTGGCTATGCCTGCGCATTACATCCCCATAGACTTCTAAGTCACTACGTCTGGGGACTGGAGATGATTGATGACAGTCCCATAGAGGTCTATGGAGCATTAAAGTGAAGGCATGGCCAAGATAGAAAAGACTTGCAATGCTAGATGTAAACAAACAGCAGAACCATGGCTGTTGGATCAAGATAAGTATGCATCTTTAGAGAGGAAGGGCAGTTTAGGTTGGTTTATTTTAAAGTGCACTTATCCTTTAAATAACCTGAATAAATATAACTGTATCTACAACTAAAATAATATGGCTAGAGTTATGCTTTAATAAACAGGTCATGCATCACATGAAAAAAAGAAGAGTGCAAAAAAATGAATAAAACAATACAGCACTTGAACTCATGTTTCGTTTTCTGCTTAAAGTGGTTGTAAACGCTGTACAACCACTTTTACCTACAGGTAAGCATTATAATAAGGCTTACCTGTAGGTACCGTGAATTTATCATGAACTTGCATAGTTTAGGAGATATTCACTGTATCCGCATATGCTGACGTCATCAGCATATGCGCACTGAAGAAACGGCTCGCTCGTGCCGTTTCTTCAGCTGCTGTGCCGTTACAGGCAGCTCCCGCGCACATGCCGGGAATGATGTCATTGGGGCTCCGGCCAATCACAGAGCCAGAGCCGGCGAACCTGGAAGTAACTCCGGGATGACATATCGCCAGGACCGCTGCAACAGCTTCGATCTAAGTATTTCATAATCAGCTAGTATGCCACCATCATTCTTGGTGACTTTAACATTCCTGTCAACGTTAACAACCCAACTACAGCTAAACTTCTCGACTTAACCTCATCTTTTGACCTAACCCAATGGACACATACTTCCACTCACTCCAATGGTAATACCCTTGACCTTGTATTCTCCCATTTCTGCAACCCTGGCAACCTCACCAACACCCCCTTTCCTCTCTCTGATCACAACCTCATTAGTTTCACTGTATCCTTGCCTCCAATCACCCATCCTTCCAAGCAGCAAACAATCACTTGTAGAAACCTTCCCCACCTTAAGCCTTCTCTTCTCTATTCTGCTACTGACCACCTATATGAAATAATCTCTCCCCTGTCCTGACCTTGCCATCTCTGTCTACAACAGTTCCCTCTCTTCATCACTAGATGCACTTGCTCCTCTAACCACACGCAGAATCAGGCCCCGACCATTACAACCCTGGCAAACTGACAACACTAGAAATCTCAAGAGACATTGCCGTGTTCTTGAACGGCTGTGGCGTAAAACCAAATGCCTCCAAGACTTCACCATATATAAATCAGCCCTTCTAAAATACAATTCCTGCCTCCATGCTGCCAAACAAGCCTACTTTGTATCTCTTATTAATACTTTGTCATCCAATCCCCATCGGCTCTTTTCAACTTTTAACTCTCTGCTTCGTCCCCCACCCCCTCTACCCACTAACTCACTCGCTGCCCAAGAGATTGCCAATCACTTCAAAGACAAGATTGATGCAATTCGTGAGGACACCTCCGCTGTGCGTACATCTTCCCCACCCAACATACCTGGCCTAATAGCACATTTAACACTCTCCTCTTTTGAATTGGCTACTAGTGAAGAGGTTGCAAAACTTTTCTCAGATGCTCGCCTAACCAATTGTCCCTTGGACCCTGTTCCCTCACAACTATTAAGGTCACCCTCTAATTCTATCCTATGCTCCATCACTCGCATCTTCAATCTCTCCCTCTCAAGTGGCACCTTCCCCTCCCCTCCCCTCTAAAACATGCGCAGATCACCCCCATACTTAAAAAACCCTCACTACACCCCACCAACCTGAACAACTTAAGACCCATCTCATTGCTCCTGTTCACCTCTAAACTTCTAGAACGCTTAGTCTACAACCGCCTTAGCTCCTACCTCAGTGAAAATAACCTTCTTGACCCATTACAGTTTGGCTTTCGCTCCCAGCACTCCACGGAAACTGCCTTACTAAAACTCACTAACGATCTACTAACTGCTAAAACCAACAGCCAGTACTCCATACTCCTACTACTTGACCTCTCTGCTGCCTTTGATACTGTTGACCACCCACTCCTCCTCAATAAACTACATTCCCTTGGCCTCCGAGATTCTGCTCTTTCCTGGTTCTCTGCCTATCTATCACAGCGCTCCTTCAGTGTCACCTACAACTCTGTATCCTCCTCTCCATTGCCTCTTTCTGTGGGGGTCCCCCAAGGCTCTGTTCTTGGACCCCTTCTCTTCTCTATTTATACCTCCTCCCTTGGTCACTTGATAACCGCCTATGGCTTCCAATACCACTTATACGCCGATGACACCCAAATCTATCTGTCTACTCCTCACCTCACTCCTTCAGTCTCCTCTCGCATTACTAACCTGCTAACTGACATATCAGCATGGATGTCATACCACTTCCTTAAACTAAACCTCTCTAAAACTGAGCTATTAATATTCCCCCTGCACATGCCCCCCTCCATGACTTTTCCATCAAAATAAACAATGCAACCATCAGGCCCTCCCCTCACGCCAGGGTACTCGGTGTAACCCTAGACTCTGACCTGTCATTTCAGCCCCAAGTCCAATCATTGTCAAAAGTTTGTAGATTTCACCTCCGTAACATCTCTAAAATTCGACCCTTTTTAACAAATGAAACCGCCAAGCTCCTCATTCACTCCCTTGTTATATCTCGCCTTGACTATTGCAACTCCCTTCTCATTGGCCTGCCTCTCCATAGGCTATCTCCTCTTCAGTCTATCATGAATGCTGCTGCCAGACTTATCCACCTTACCAACCGCTCAGTGTCTGCCAACCCTCTTCTCCAATCCCTACACTGGCTCCCAATCAACCAGCGAATTAAATTCAAAATACTAACCACAACATACAAAGCCATTCACAACTCTGCCCCGAGCTACATCACCAATCTTGTCTCCAAATATCACCCAAATAGCCCCCTCCATTCTTCTCAAGACCTCCTACTCGCAAGCTCTTTCGTCTCCTCCTCTCATGCTCGTCTCCAGGATTTCTCCAGAGCCTCTCCAATCCTCTGGAACTCGCTACCTCCACTGGTCCGGCTATCCCCTACTCTTGCTACCTTCAGGCCATCCCTGAAAACTCATCTATTCAGGGAAGCCTATCACGTCTCAAACTAGTCTCCTATCACTTCCATCAGCTCATTCCCGACAGTTATATCCTTTTGTACCAAGTGCCCCACCCTATTAGATTGTAAGCTCTTCTGAGCATAGCCCTCTTAATCCTCTTGTATTTTATTGTATTGTAACTGTATTGTCTCCTTTTATATTGTAAAGCGCTGCGTAAATTGCTGGCGCTATATAAATCCTGAATAATAATATGTGATAATCAGTTTTGTCTTGGTTTTATTTTTTTATTCTGGGTTTACAACCACTTTAAAGGGGTTGCAAAGCTTTGCTTTTTATTTTCTAAATAGGTTCCTTTAAAGAGGAAGTAAACCCTGATGGGTTTACTTCCTCTTTCATTCCCTGCAAAGGCAAAGCATAATGGACTACTATGCATCGCATAGTAGTCCATTATGTGTCACTTACCCGACACAGGAGCCAGCGATGTCACCGCTGTCCCCTGTAGTCCGGCGCATCCATCTTTTCGGTGGGGTCTCGCAGCTCCGCCGAATGACATGTCACTCCCGCATGTCACGGGAGCAGACACGCGCGGCAGCTCCGTTGTTGGAAATGCCGCGCTCAGTGCGCCTGCGCGCCGCTGTCTACAGCGCATGCGCCGTACACAGCGGTGCCTGTCTTCGGGCAAATGTCTCCTAAACCGTATAGGTTTAGGAGATATTTCTTGGACCTACAGGTAAGCCTTAATCTAGGCTTACCTGTAGGTCAAAGTGGATTGTAAGGGTTTACAACCACTTTAAGCTAGTGCATTGTTGGTTCAATTACCTTTTCCTTCGATTTCCCTTCTAAATGTTTTTTTTGTCTGAATTTCTCACTTCCTGTTTCTCCTCAGTAAACTTCACATCATCATCCGAGAGGTGTTTAGTCAGCCAGAACAGCTTACTGAACAGCTTACTGAGGAGGAACAGGAAGAAATTCAGACAAAGAAACAAAAGAAAAAAAACATTTAGAAGGGAAATCGAAGGAAAGGGTAAGTGAACCAACAATGCACTAGCTTAAAGGAACCTATTTAGAAAATAAAAAACCCAAATCTTTACAACCCCTTTAAAGTGGTATTACAGTAAAGTTTTCAAGACCTGCTGAAAGGCAGAGTTTTTATAACAGAAGAGACCCCAGTGGTCAACTTCTGTCTTAAAAGCCTCTCCTGGCCTTTCAGCGGTCACGTAATCTGAGCCCCACATGCACAGTTCAGACTACAAGAATGGCACCTGCTCTGTGCTGTGGTGAAGTGACTGATGTGCACATGCGTGAGAGTGACATCATCATGGCCCAGACATTCAAGCAGCCAGAGAGCGGACCTGAAAGAAAGAACAGGTGAAGATGGAAGTGCCCTGGACCTACTTGAGCAGTGATATGCAATCCTGAGGGGTGCGTTGGACAAGTAAGTCTGCCAAAATGCGTGAATATGTGGTGCATACTAGCACGTTATGGCATAAAATAACTGGGGGCCCAAAAAAAAAAAAAAAAAGTAGGAGAGTGAATACCACTTATTTTAATGTAGAGTTACAATTAAAGTTTTTAAGATAACCATGCATATATTGGCCCCCACCAAAATCAAAATGATTATTTTTGTTTGGAGGCTTAAAAACCTTATTATTAGAATGTAAACAGGTTGGTTTGGATGTACAAAGTGTGTTTAATGTCGTGTGATAAAGCAGTCTCTGCGGTGCTGTAGGGACAGCGGTGGCTTGTCCAGGGTAAGCGCTCACTGGAACTGTCCAATTAATCTAGTATGAATGCAATTTCAGGTTAATCATATTCACTGCCACAGGCTCCCATGCTTTGCTTACATGACAATGCAATCATCTGATAAATCACCTTCACATAAATACCAACACTTAACAGTATTTTCCAGAGACATTTTCATTTACTGCGTACAAAGTCTCCGCTCTCAGTGGCAGATTGGAAGGACGGGGAAGTGTTTGAAGGCGAGGGAGGGTGTAGTGTCAGAGCAGTCCCGAAAGTGTATTAAATGCCAAAACTTTTTTTTTTTTACTTTTTTGTAAAGGATTGAACCTTTGAAGGGCGAGAACCCCTGTCAGGGGTTTGTAGCTGTACATGGATCAAAATTAAGCCAGTTCAGTAGGGACAGGCCAAATTTCAAGTAGTGGTTAATGATTCTTACTCTGAATGGTCTAAGCCACATATGTCAAACACAAGGCCCGTGGGCTGATTCCAGCCCTCCAGGCCATTTCAAGTGGCCCCCGCACCTCCCCTGCGGCTGTGAAGTGCCAATTTCACTGCCTCCACCTTGTTTCAGCAGCCAGCAGCAGAGAGGACAGAACTCCTCTTACAGATTATGGGCCTCTCTGTGCAGCCGCAGCACCCCTTCGTCTTTGCCTCCCCTGGTCTCAGCATTCAGCCTTCCTCTGGTCCTCCTGCAGACCCTGCACTTCCTGCTTCCCAGCTCCACCTACAGCTTCTTCCTGGCAGCAGCGCAAGATAAGGGGGGTACACTGATGTGTGAGGAAGGGAGACTCTTGACATCTGATGTAAGGGGGATGGGATGCTCTGGACATCTAGTCTAACAGATACAACAGGCCCTTTGAGGGCAACCATAATGTTGATGCGACCTACAATTATATTGAGTTTGACACCCCTGGTCTAAGTCTAAGGTTATCAGAGGTGTACCCCAAGGTTCAGTGTTGGGACCCTTACTTTTTAATATATTTTTAAATGATATAGCGTCTGGGATTAAAAGTACCATTTCAGTGCTTGCAGATGACACCAAACTATGCAGTGGAATAAGGGGGTTGCTGTGAATAGATCTGGCGCTATACCTATATGTTATCAAGGAGTATATCACCAGGGGCTCTTTAGTGGGTGGTATTAGGAATGGGGTTGGTTGTGTTGGTGTGCTAATAAATAAATTGAGAATATTAAATCTGCCCAATTATTTAAAAGGTGACAGTGTGTAATGTGCTGCCCTAGTGAAAAAAATAAAAGAATAAAAGTATTTTCCACAACAATAAATGCGCTCCAGATGACGTCCCAGTGACGAAATGCGTAGGGCGTGGCCTATCGACATACACCTTCAGCACAGACGGCGGGGAAGCCGAACGGAACGCTCGCAGCAGCTTTTCCACATTAAAGACAAACAAACCATACCGCTATTATCCCTACTCACATATTGTAAGTAGTTTTAATCTTTGTCTAATAAACTGTTTCTCATACGGTATCACACTATGGATGGTCCTCTTTTTTAACATATATACTGTGGCACACTCCACCTGGAAATAACGAGGGATCCCCAACAATTTATCAGAAGCAAGCCAGAGAGCGACACAATAGCTTATATTGTGAAGGCTGATCCACCCCGGATGGGGTCTTTTTTCCGGTGAGAGTACAACCTAGAAGTGTCCACAATGCATGAAGAATAAGATTTGAATTTATCACATCCCTTCTCCCCATTCACGGGATAACCCCATCAACTGTATTTCACTAGAGACTTTTGTTTTAATTTTATTTTTATTTTTATATTCATTTTTAAAAAAAAATTTATTTTCCTTTTTTCCTTTTTTTCTTTTTCCTTTTTTCCATTTTTTGGCATGTTTCACCTGACGCATTGATATTTATCACTCATTTATTGTATTTTTTACTTGCTGCATGCATTTATTTCACCGTCACATCAGTGCAATTTTAAAAAAACAGCACAGTCTGTTCTGGTTTTACACTTTATTGTCACTAGTATATTAGCTATATAAAAAAAGCACTAGCACTTTGTGTATTTAATGTACTGGTAACCGGCCATAATTTTTGAGGATTATAAGTCTTTGTTTACATATATTTTTGATTCGCACTCTTATAGCCAGCACGCTGGTAAATATTTATTGTTGTGGAAAATACTTTTATTCTTTTATTTTTTTCACTAGGGCAGCACATTACACACTGTCACCTTTTAAATAATTGGGCAGATTTAATATTCTCAATTTATTTATTAGCACACCAACACAACCAACCCCATTCCTAATACCACCCACTAAAGAGCCCCTGGTGATATACTCCTTGATAACATATAGGTATAGCGCCAGATCTATTCACAGCAACCCCCCTATTTTAATGTTTTCCACCCCACCAGGTGGATACTAATAGAGGCTGCTCTTACCTATTCACTTGCATATAAGCTCCATAGCGCAACCTACCACCCCTTTTCTTTCTATGCAGTGGAATAACATCCTTACAGGATGTCTCCAACTTAAAGCCAACCTCAATGCATTGCTTAATTGGGCAACTAGGTGGCAAAGGAGGTTTAATGCTGATAAATGTAAAGTTATGCACTTGGGGAGTGAGAGAATATGCATGCATCATACATACTAGGGGAGTACAACTGGGGAAATCAATGGTGGAGAAGGATCTGGGGGTTTTGGTAGATCATAAGCTTAATAATAGCATGCAATGCCAAGCTGTGATTTTCAAAGTGAGCAAAATTTGTTCTTGTATTAAGAGAGGTATGTACTCCAGAGAGAAATATATAATGTTGCCATTGTACAAATCATTAATAAGACCTCATCTGGAATATGCAGTTCAGTTTTGGGCACCAGTTCTCAAAAAGGATATCAGGGAACTAGAGAAAGCGCAGAGAAGGGCAACCAAACTGATAAGAGGCATGGAGAAGCTCAGCTATGAGGAAAGATTAGAGGAACTGAATCTATTCACTCTTGAGAAGAGGAAATTAAGGGGGGATATGATCACCATGTATAAATATATAAGGGGTCCATATAGTGAACTTGGTGTTCAGTTATTCATTTTAAGCTGTAAAAATGTGGAATAGACTCCCTCCAGAAGTGATTCTGGCCAGCTCAGTAGATTGCTTTAACCACTTAACAACCGGCCCATAGTCAAATGACGGCTACAGGGCGGTTGTTTAACTCTGGGAGGCCGTCATATGACGCCCTCCCAGAATTCCGCTCTCGCGCACCCCCTGGGGCGCGCACTCAAGAGCATCACGGATCACGGTAAACGGCCGCTCATAGCAGCCGTTTACCACGTGATCGCTCCGTCAAATGACGGAGTGATCACTTGTAAACAAACCAGCGTCATGTTATGACGCCGGTTCCTCCCTCCCCCTCTCTGTACCGATCGGTACAGCGGAGGGGGAAGAGATCGGTGTCAGCAGTGCTGTGGGCTGCATCTGCAGTGCCCACATCTCTGCTCACCGAAATTTAACCCCTCAATTCCCTGCCATTACTCTGCAATACCCTGCAACACCCTGCAACACCCTACAACACCCTGCAACACTCTGCAACACCCGCCAATACCCTGCAACACCTGCCAATACCCTGCAACACCCGCCAATACCCTGCAACACCCGCCAATACCCTGCAACACCCGCCAATACCCTGCAACACTCTGCAATGCTCTGCAACACCCGCCAATACCCTGCAACACTCTGCAATGCTCTGCAACACCCGCCAATGCCCTGCAACACTCTTCAATGCTCTGCAACACCTGCCAATACCCTGCAACACTCTGCAACACCCGCCAATACCCTGCAACACCCGCCAATACCCTGCAACACTCTGCAATGCTCTGCAATGCTCTGCAAAACCCGCCAATACCCTGCAACACTCTGCAACACCCGCCAATACCCTGCAACACCCGCCAATACCCTGCAACGCAATACTCTGCAACGCCATACTCGGAGATACCCAGCCATACTCGGAAATACCCAGCCATACTCGGAGATACCCAGCCATAGTCGGTGATACCCTGCAATACCCAGTCATAGACATCCCCCCCCCTCCCGCCGCCCTCCGGTGCTTCTACCGACTCACCAATACGATCAAAGCCAGAATCTTTTTTTTTTTCAGGCTTCCCAGCTTAGAGGTGAGATGCAGGGTCTTATTGACCCCATATCTCACTGTAAAGAGGACCTGTCATGCCATATTCCTATTACAAGGGATGTTTACATTCCTTGTAATAGGAATAAAAGTGATCAAAAAATTATTTTTTTAAAGCGCCCCTGTCCCCATGTGCTCGCATGCAGAAGCGAACGCATACGTAAGTCCCGCCCACATATGAAAACGGTGTTCAAACCACACATGTGAGGTATCGCTGCGAATGTTAGAGCGAGAGCAATAATTCTAGCCCTAGACCTCCTCTGTAACTCAAAACATATAACCAGCAAAAAAAAATTAAATCGTCGCCTATGGGGATTTTTAAGTAGCGACGTTTGGCGCCATTCCACGAGCGTGTGCAATTTTGAAGAGTGAGATATTAGGTATCTATTTACTCAGCGTAACTTCATCTTTCACATTTTGCAAAAATTGGGCTAACTTTACTGTGTTTTTTTTTTAAGCACAAAACAGTTTTTTCCCCAAAAAAAGCATTCGAAAAAATGCTGCGCAAATACCGTGCAAGATAAAAAGTTGCAACGACCACCATTGTATTCTCCAGGGTGTTTGCTAAAAAAACATATATAATGTTTTGGGATTCTATGTAATTTTCTAGCAAATAAATGATGATTTTTACATGTAGGAGAGAAATGTCAGAATTGTCCTGGGTGCTCCAGAACGCCTGATGGCGCTCCCTGCATGTTGGGCCTCTGTATGTGGCCACACTGTGTAAAAGTCTCAGGCCGCGTACACACGCGGGGACTGTTCGGCCAACTTTGTCCGTCAAACAGTTTCGGCAAACAGTCCGCTCAAAATTAGCATGGACGGACATGGCCACACACGACGTACGAACAGTTTGCTGAAACCGTGCGCGATGACGTGAACGGCACGTACGACGGGACGAAAAATACGACGTCCTATACACTGCATTATAACTTTCGGCGTGTAAATCCTTTCTGAGCATGCGCGGAACTTAGTTTGACGAACAAGCCTACACACGAGGGGACTGTTCGCTGAAACAAAGTTTCAGCGGACAGTTTTTCGGAATTTCCGAAAAACCTTGTTCAGCGGACTGAAACTGTCCGCTGAAAGCCCACACACGAGCGGACTGTTTGCCGAAACACTGTTCAGCGGACAAAGTTGGGCGAACAGTCCCCGCGTGTGTACGCGGCCTCACACATGTGGTATCGCCGTACTCGGGAGTAATAGCAGAATGTGTTTTGGGGTGTAATTTGTGGTATGCATATGCTGTGTGTGAGAAATAAACTGATAATATGACAATTTTGTGAAAAAAAAAGTAAAAAAAAATCTTGATTTTGCAAAGAATTGTGGGAAAAAATGACAACTTCAAAAAACTCATCATGCCTCTTACTAAATATCTTGGAATGTCTTCTTTCCAAAAAGGGGTCATTTGGGGGGTATTTGTACTTTTCTGGCATGTTAAGGTCTCAAGAATTGAAATAGGCCGTCAGTACTTCAGGTGTGATCAATTTTCAGATATCGGCACCATAGCTTGTGGACTCTATAACAAAGACCAAATAATATCCACCAATTTGTACTTATTTTTACCAAAGATATGTAGTAGTATAAATTTTGGGCAAAATTTATGAAGAAACAATTACTAATCTGCTAAATTTTATAACAGAAACAAAGAAAAATTAATTTTTTTACAGAATTTTCTGTATTTTTTCTTTTATAGCACAAAAAATAAAAAACCGAGCGGTGATTAAATACCACCAAAAGAAAGCTCCATTTGTGTGAAAAAAAGGACAAACATTTCATATAGGTCCAGTGTTGCATGACTGAGTAATTGTCATTCAAAATGTCAGAGCACCGAAAGCTGAAAATTGGTCTGGTTATTAAGGGTGTTTAAGTGCCCAGTGGTCAAGTGGTTAAAAAAGGACTGGATTATTTCCTAAATGTAAATAATATAACTGGGTACTAACATTTATGGGTAAAGTTGATCCAGGGAATATAAGATTGCCTCTCAGGGGATGAGGAAGGAATGTTTTCCCCTGCTGTAGTAAATTGGATCATGATTTGCTGGGGTTTTTCCTCTGGATCAACTGTGGGTATAGGATTGGGTCTATGGGATCCCTGATGAAGTCACGTGATCAATGACGATACGCGTAGGATTGGCCTAGGAGGATACCGGAAGTGACGTCCGGGGTACGAACGAGGAAGCCGTTCGTTGTTTGTTAGTGAAAAAACCGCTTGATTTTTACTGTATAAGTGTGAGTACCCAGGACTTAGTTCCTTTTTATAATAAAGCATTTGTGTGAACGTACTTCACTATTGGAGCCCCCCTCTTTCTTTCTTGGGTCTGATTTGCGATCCCTTGCGGAATATCTGGAGGAAAAGGTTTTGGGGGCGCCCATACTACATTTAGGATATACACCGCAAAGTGTTGAAGTTCCCCTATACCTACTGAGGATATACACCCCATTTGAGGACACAACTGCTGCACTGGAGTATTTTGCTGTCTTACTGACAGCAGTGAGGTAAGGTACCCACTGCACTCAGTGTGTGAGCACCCACGTTTAAGGAGCTGAAAAATCACTGGTGGAATCATCCCGGGGTTGTTCATAGGATTCATTTCTTCACATAGCACAGCGTGGTTTTATTTCATCTTCCGCATGAACTTTATGATTTAGCCTTTGTACACTTATTTAGAGACATTTTTTATCACGTTTGCTGGACTACTATCTTTTGCATTTTGTGATAATAATTTTTTCATACACCGTTTTTTATATTTTTATTGTATATTTTTATATATACTCTTTTTTGCACATATGCTGGCACTTGTATGCACTTTCATGGACTGACACAGATTTGTTTGATGTCACGATTCTTTTGATAATTTTAAGACTTGCGATTTTTTTTCTTGTCACTTTATCACGAGTATATAGATTATTTTAGCTTCTTCATTTTATGAATATTAGTAGGAAATAGCTTCAAGCACTGTATTATTCACTTGGTATTTATTTTAGAATTAATGGAATTTTTAATCGCATGAGCACATTCTCAAGATTTTATGCGATTATTTAGTGATTTTAATTTTAATCACATGAGTGCGTTTTCAAGATTTTATGAGATTATTTATTAATTGTGTTATTAGACTTAATTTATTTTATGTGGAGCGCAACACCATCTATTTACTATTTACTGTCACTTTGAGGGGAGGGTTTGCACCTCTGTCGGTGTTTTTTGCTGCAACCACACCAACCTGCTCTAACTTTACCACTATAGCGCGAGGATAACCTACCATTACTACTGGGTCTATGGGATTGTATCATTTTTTATTTTTTATTTTATCGGTTGAACTAGATGGACTTTCGTCTTTTTTTCAACCTGGCAGCTATGTAAATATGAATGGGCAGGTTGGTTGTACCCTGTCTGTTTTTTTCCCAAATGATCAGTGCCGCCAGCTATAGCTGGAGGTGCTGATCAGCCTATTCTCATGGCAGGGAAGGCTCCCCACCTTCAGAACACAACAGCACAGCAGGAGTGATTCCCCCATCCACCTCGAATGTGTGGATAGGGGAATTGGGTCCCTTTTTTTTCTTTCAACCTGCTGATTAATGTATGACCAGCTTTAATGAGATTTACTTTTTCTATTTGTCCTGGGACTTTGAAAATCCAAAATTATGAGTGGAGGAGAAATCTTTAAATTGGGACACTTATTCCAGGGACAACTAAGGAGGTGATTTCCTTCAGATATATACTTTCACTTCCTATTGTTCCTATAGAAAAGGAAGTCAAGGAAATTCTCCCAAATGTGACACATATTTCAGTGACAAGTAAGAGGGGATTTCCTTTCACTTCTTAACGTTCCTATAGAACAGGAAGTGAAAAGAAATCCTCCCAAGTGGTACACAGATAGCAGAAAAACCCTGAAAGGTGTTTTAACCATTCCCTACTCTATACAAACTGGCATTAGAAATAAAGAATAGAAGAACCTTAGAAGTCCCAATTTCTTGTTGGCGAAGCAGGGTGCTTGTAGCAACGTGGAACCTAGGACTAAGCCACTATTGGAAAGCTTCAGGGGGTTAAAAAAAGCACACAGCAGACAAAAGACACATTTCTTAATATACACCAAGGGCACTAGGTATCTTGCAGATAAATGGCCATACTCGGTCCAAATTATGTCCAATTCCTGCTAATTTTGCCAATATTCGTTCCATGGGTGGCCCTGTCTGTGCCACCCAACTTGAAAAAAGTTGATTTCAAGTGACTTTTGTTGAATGAGCCAGGTGGAAAATTCTTGGCTGCATAGTGACTTCATCCAATGACATGCAGGTAATTGCTTGGCCATGGGTATCAGCTGTCAGAATTCAATAGCAAAAACTGTAGATCAGGGGTGTCCAAACTTTTTTCAAAGAGGGCCAGATTTGATGAAGTGAACATGCGTGAGGGCCGACCATTTTGCCCGACATTCTTTGAACCATTGAAAATTCGGTCTAAGTGTGTCCATCTGAGCGCTAATACACGGCCCAACAAGAATTCTCTTGCCTTTGTCGCACTCGTTCCCAACACACAGACGAATGCTCTGCACTTTAGGGGGTACCGTTAATTCTTAATGGTACCCCGCACATTGGAAAATGTAGGGTGCTTTTGGTGCAGTGCAATTAAAGAAAAAAAAAAAAAACTCGGGAACTTCTTTCCCTGCATTTGTGAGTAGGGAAGTCCATTGAAATTAATGGGCTGCCCTACACACAGTACGCAGCCACACAGATGTTGCATTTATGGGCTTAAAACAGGTGGTGAGGAGGCAACATAATGCCTCTTTACCGCCATTCAAATGCCTCTGAAAAGAGATCTGTGCATGGATTGCTTTTCAGAGGAGCAGCAGTCCTGGCTAATATTACACACAAGCCCTACAAAAGCAGTTTTGATGGTATAAGAATGGGGGGGGGGGGCCGGATTAAACGTAACATACACACAGATACATGCACACACTTGCAGACAAATGCACGCCGCACACACATGCATACACATACATACAGACATACATGCACACACATACAGACATACATATGTGCACACACGCATACGTACACACACACACACCTACAGACATACATACAGACACATGCGCACACACACATGCATACAGACACATGTGCACACACAGATACAGACATACATGCACACACATACAGATATACAGACACATGTGCACACACACATACATAAATGCACACACGTACAGACATGCATACAGACACATGTGCACACACACATACATCCAGACACATGTGCACACACACACACACACATCCAGACACATGTGCACACACATACAGACATATGTGCACACACACACACACATACAGACACATGTGCACACACACACATACAGACACATGTGCACACACACACACATACAGACACATGTGCACACACACACACACACACACACAGACACATGTGCACACACACACACATACAGACACATGTGCACACACACACATACAGACACATGTGCACACACACATACAGACACATGTGCACACACACACACACATACAGACACATGTGCACACACACACATACAGACACATGTGCACACACACACATACAGACACATGTGCACACACATACAGACATATGTGCGCACACACACATACATACAGACACATGTGCACACACATACAGACATATGTGCGCACACACACATACAGACACATGTGCACACACATACAGACATATGTGCGCACACACACATACAGACACATGTGCACACACACACACAGACACATGTGTGCACACACACAGATACAGACACATGTGCATACACACACATACAGACACATGTGCACACACACACACACACATATGAATAAAGCCCTTTTTCACACTAATTTAGCTTGTAGCATAGTACAGTACCTTTGCAGCTTCCACATTCAGCCGGGTACTGCACTGTAGGGGGAAGCAGAGAGCACAGCACAATCCTCTGCACTTTACTTTCACTTTTGAAGCTCACGGAGCTTCTCACAGTGCCGGGGATCGGCTCATCTGACAGCCCTGATCCCGCGGCACACTAAATTGAGAAAGACCAGGCGGGCCGTTCAAAACCGAACCGCGGGCCGCAATTGGCCCGCGGGCCGGACTTTGGACATGCCTGCTGTAGATTCATTCATGGCAGAAATCAAGTGAATTCTCTTACTCATCCCAGCAGGGCTTAAAGTGATTGTAAACGATCACCTTGTAAAACAACCCATTCACTTTAAAATAGAAATGAAAGGCAAAGCATTTGTGTGTATATATATATATATATATATATATATACACATATATATACACATATATATATATATATACACTTTTTTCCCCTTTTTTTATAAGTGATCACATTCCCTCTGCTCTCAGCTGCATAAGAGCTAGGGGGAGGAGAATCAGCAGCACTCTGAGCTTCCCAGAATGGCTGTGCAAGGAGGGTGTGTCAGGACTAGTCTGATCATTGGAGGAGAGCAGGCTGAGTTCCCAGCATAGTTAGAGAACTGACCACAATGTGTTCTCCTGTTTACTGTGGTCAGTTTATAATAGAAAAGCAGAGGGACTGATAGGAACATCATAGATTTCACACTAAGGAAGTAATACAAAGAGAACAGGATACTTTCTCATACAAGTACATGGTACAGCAGACACATATCAAAAATCTGAAATGTTGGGGTAACAAACATTTTAATGTATATAGACAACTTAAAGGCGAAGTTCATCTTTTGCCGCATGTTCCATTTACACTCATATTTAGGGTGTAACATGCACCAGCCCTAGTCCCACACGCCCCCAATTCTCGCCCTCCCTGTGACAGCGGGCACGGGTTCCTCTTCCTGAACCTGCTGCCACATTTGAAAATGTCACAGCTATGCAGGGCTCTACTTACACAGAAATGTCATTCATTCAAAGGAAACCGAAAAGTCCCATCTGCCATCGCAGAAGACGGCTCGTAGTTCTCAATAAACTGTGAGGGTGCTGATGAGCAAGTCCTACAGATTTTAAAAAGACAGTCTGTATGGAGCTACGGCAGAAAGCTGGAGGAGAATGATACTGCACCCATGATTCTCAGATTGCAGGTGCAATGCTTTGCAGGCTCCTGTGCAAGAAATAAATGCTATGTGCATTCATTATTTCGTGCAGAAAGGTAAACTTAGTCTTTGAAGTAGGAGTAAACTCCCATATGACTTTTACCTATAGGTAAGCCTATAATAAGGCTTACCTATAGGTACTGTAAACATTTCCTAAACCTGCACTGTACATGCAGTCGGTGACATCAGCGGGCGCATGCGCTCTGAAGAAACGGCCGAGTCGTTCCTTCAGAGTCCTGTGCCGTAAATGGTGGCTCCCCCACGTGATGTCACTCTGGCTCCAGCCACTCACACAGCCGGAGTCCGCAAACTCGGAGGGAAGACGGGTGAAGATGGAAGCCCTGTCAGCAGTGACAGCTCGCTGCTGGAAGGACTTCGTTCTAAGGTAAGTTTCACAATGAGCTAGTATGTAATGCAAAATAGCACATTATAACTTTGCCTTGGAGGTAGAAAAAAAAAAATGTTGTCAGTTTACTACTGCTTTAAGTCTACATTGTAAATCATAAGAAACAGGGTAAAATACAAAAAAAATTAGGCTGACATCACAGATAGAATAATCATCCTCTCAAATAAAAAGAAGCAATACTGACTAAATTAATATATATATATATATATATATATATATACGAGGGAAAAAGGTATTTGATCCCTTGCTGATTTTGTACGTTTTCCTGCTGACAAAGAAATGATGAGTCTATAATTTTAATGGTAGATTTATTTTAACAGTGAGAGACAGAATAACAACAAAAATTTTCAGAAAAACGCATTTCAAAAAAAGTTATAAATTGATTTGCATTTTAATGAGTGAAATAATTATTTGATCCCCTATGAATCGGCGAGATGTCTGGCTCCCAGGTATCTCCTATACAGGTAACAAGCTGAGATTAGGAGAACTCTCTTAAAAAGGGAGTGCTCCTAATATCAGCTTGTTAACCGTATAAATGACACCTGTCCACAGAAGCAATCAATCAGATTCCAATCTCTCCACCATGGTCAAGACCAAAGAGCTGTCCAAAGGTTGCCAGGGACAAGATTGTAGACTACACAAGGCTGGAATGGGCTACAAGACCACCGCCAAGCAGCTTGGTGAGAGGGTGACAACAGTTGGTGTGATTATTTGAAAATTGACCCAAAATAACTGGCAATCTCCCTCGGTCTAGGGTTCCATGCAAGATCTCACCTTGTGGAGTTTCAATGATCATGAGGAATCAGCCAAGAACTACACGGAAGAATCTTGTCAATGATCTCAAGGCAGCTGGGACCATAGTCACCAAGAAAACAATTGGTAACACACTACATTGTAAAGGACTGAAATCCTGCAGTGCACGCAAGGTCCCCCTGCTCAAGAAAGCACTTGTACAGGTATGTCCGAAGTTTGCTAAGGAACATCTGAATGATTCAGAGGAGAACTGGAAGAAAGTGTTATTTTCAGATACGACCAAATGCAAGCTCTTTGGCATCAACTCAACTCGCTGTGTTTGGAAGAGGAATGCTGCCTTTGACCCCAAAAACACCATCCCCACCGTCAAATATGGAGGTGGAAACATTATGCTTTAGAGGGCTTTTTCCCACTAAGGGGACAGGACAACTTTACCTCATCAAAGGGACGATTGACATGGCCATGTACCATCAACTCATGGGTAAGAACCTCCTTCCCTCAGCCAGGGCCATTGAAAAAGGGTCATAGATTAGTATTCCAGCATGACAATGAACCAAAACACACTGCCAAGGCAACAAAGGAGTTCCTCAAGAAGAAGAACATTAAGGTCCTGGAGTCTCCAGACCTTAATCCCATAGAAAATACGTGGAGGGAGCCGAAGGTTTGAGTTACCAAACATCAGCCTCGAAACCTTAATGACTTGGAGAGGATGTGCAAAGAAGAGTAGGACAAAATCCCTCCTGAGATGTGTGCAATCCTGGTGGCCAACTACGAGAAACGTCTGACCTCTGTGATTGCCAACAAGGATGACGTGGGACCCAAGCTGCTGTACCTGATCAGTAGATCAAGGCAAAGCTGCATACTCTACACCAGGTGAGTACCTGAAATGAGGACAATGCTGCATGACAGATAATTAGAAAAAAAAAAAAGGGGCGAATGAAGTTCCTCTTTGAGATTATCAAGCTGACCCTTTAGTGACATAATGATATTTCCTACTTTATAAAGGCAGTGCTGTGCTTTTAAATCCTCTTTTAAAGTTATTAAGCACAGCAGAAAATGTGTTCTAATCAATATTTTAACAAGAGGGACCCATCGCTCTTCTCTTTGATCTGTATAGACATAATGCTAATGGCTTCGGAGACGGCAGCAATTTGCATTTTCCATTCATCTCCAGACTTGCGGTAAAGTTGTCAGAATCGCCATTCTCCGACTTTCCACCTCCTGCCGCAGTGTGATCCCCATCTCCTAAAGAGACTCCTCCACTCAGACGCTCTTCGTACTTCTCAGTGACAGTCATTGCTTTGAATTTACCGAGGTGACGCGAGTTCAGCACTCATACCCTAGCAACACAGATCCTCAGCGGTAATAAGAGGTCTCATTTCTAGGCTCAGCAATACACCATTTGTAATTATCCCCCAGAGCTTCACAAGGGCCCGGTTCAATCTGAATCCCTGGCACATATTTTCCTTTATTTTATTTTTCCTAGCCTTTCCGAGGAGGAATTAGCTGGAACTGCTGGAAAAAAGGAAATCCATAAGAAAAACGTATTTTCTGAAATGAATAAATGCGCTAGCATTATGTAACAGCATCTTGAATGAATGCACATTTTATTTGTTTAAGTGGAGCGCTGGTATATTTGATGCAAATACTCACTTTTTTCCAGTTTATGCTTAAAGTGTAATTAACCACTTGCCTAATGTGCACTTTTACCCCCTTCCTGCCCAGGCCAATTTTCAGCTTTCCGTGTTGTTCCACTTTGAATGACAACTGCGCGCTCATGCAAAACTGTACCTATATGAGATTTTTATCATTTTTTTGGGGTGATATTTAATCACCACTGGGTTTTTTATTTTTTGTTAAACCAAAAAAGACCAAAAATTTTGAAAAAAAATAGTTTTTCATAGTTTTTTATAAAAGAAATTTCAAATCGGTAATTTTTCTCCTTCACTTATGTGCGCTGATGAGGAGGCCCTGATTGGCAGCACTGATGGGCACAATTGTGGCTGCACTGATAATCAATGCCCTGATTATCAGTGCAGATGTCCTTTTCATACAAGTTGTCAGTATTAGAAAAGGAATTAAAAATAATTTACTTAAGCGCTGATACAGATAGATTGAGAAACTAGTTAATAAGTGTAAACAAATGGTTCAGCTGCAGCTATTTAAATGTGCTATGATACCACACACATGAATAATAAATATAAATAATAATAGTGTGCCCAAACCCAACTTAAAGTGGTTGTTAACCCTTACAAACACTTTGACCTACAGGCAAGCCTAGATTAAGGCTTACCTGTAGGTCCACGAAATATCGTATAGGTTTAGGAGATATTTACCTGAACACAGCCACCGCTGTCTACGGCGCATGCGCCGTAGACAGCGGCGTGCAGGCGCACTGGGTAAGCTGCAGATCGCGGCGATATGCCGCGAGTGTCGGCTCCCGTGCGGGAGTGACGTCATCGCTGCTCCGGCGAATCACAGCGCCGGAGCAGTGAGGCCCACCAAGAAGATGGACGCTCGGAACTACAGGGGACAGCGGTGACTTCGCTGGCTCCTGTGTCAGGTAAATGACACATAATGGACTACTATGCGATGCATAGTAGTCCATTATGCTTTACCTTTGCAGGGAATCAAAGAGGAAGTAAACCCATCAGGGTTTACTTCCTCTTTAATAGTAATAATACACAGTGCATAGTACTGCAAACACTTATGTACATATATCCATAAGCATACAAATGTTGTGTATCATAAATGATAAACAAAAAAAGATTTGTAATAATAATACTCCTTCCCAACGGAAAAGTCATCACCACCTCAGTGTGAAATTCCTGCTCACCTTCCAAAAATGGAAAAACCCCCTGGGTCATATATCACTTTTCAAAACAAGGATCCTCACTAGGATCAGCTTATATGTTTCCCGTGTCTAGATGATGATTTAAAGATTTACCTGTGTTTCTCCAAAGATGACCGGTTCTTCCAAATCAAATTCACTCTCAACAAAGATAAAAGGACATAAAATTGCGCAAGATTGCTGTATATCCAATTATTCCTACTTAATATAGAATGTTCACTGACATTTTATTTGATGAAAAAAACGCATATTGAACTATCAGTAGTGTAAGCAGCTCTCCTCCTTACTGCACGTCCGGTATAATGAAACACCGAAAGAAATGTCACTGCCACTTATTGTCATTTGCTGCAGTGCTATTCAATTTAACAAAAAGGTGCCTATGCGTCTCTTGCGCTATTGTTGCCCATAGAGCAGCCTATTGAAATTAATAATAATGATGCACCAAGGGAAGCTCAATCCCTTTTTGACCTAATTTACCTGCTTGCATTGTTTCATACTTTGTGTTTTTTTTTTAAACAAATTTTTTGCAATGTCGCAAGACTATCACATACAGTATATTGTTGTTTCACACTTACGGACTTAACGCAATACCTCTGGGAACAATCTGTATATGTACACATTTGATAGACAGACATATATAGTAAATCTGGTTTATATTTTGTGGCTTTATTTGCATTACACAACTGACCAGCGAAGTTGGATGTTTAAAACAGATTGCTTTACTCATATATGAAATTATTACTGTTATTATAACTGTTTCTATGTCGTGCTTCATTGCAAAATAAAAAAAAAAAAAAAACGGCAAAAAATAAATGACGCCCTAAATGCGCAAAAACACAGACACCATTGCGCCTGCATAGGTGTGATAGCAGCCTTAACTTGCACCGTCCTAAAAATGCAGTATTTCAAGCTGGTTTTATGTAGTTTAAAGTGTGTGGCCATATTGACACCACCCAGCTGGACAAACTTCAACTGGGAAATCGAAGGATCAGGCAGAAAAAAGTTGGTCAAACAGTGACTGCAGCCAATCAGGGATTCAAAGGTTCCAGCTGCCATAATACAGCAGCTGAAGGGTCACGCTGTTTATCATGCGGAAAACTTCACATATGACCAGCTACATGACTTCTCCTATTTCTACATACTACATACTTCTACATACTACACCCAAAAGTATTGTCATTTCTAGAACAGCTTCTTCCTTTTATTCCGATTGCCCTCCTTTCATACACAAATCCAAGACTTCTTCCAGACTTCTCTCCTACTGTGAAACACCTTCCCTCGTAACAGTAGACACTTCCATAAAAAGTCACTCAAAACATACTTCTTTACACTAACATATGATCTGATATCATCAGTACTCCACTCGTAATATAATACAGCTTCCAATAGGAGTCACGCATATTTTTGTACTCAAGTCCTTTTCTCCATTAATTCATTGGAGGACACAGAAGTCTATTCTTCAACATGTGGGTAAAGCTGAAACCTCCAGGAGGTTTGTACTTAAAGGAGAAGTACAGCCAAAGCTCGTTTGGCTGGAGTTCTCCTGTGGATCACAGTAGTGCAGTTCATTCTTCACTCCTGTAACCTGCTTTCAGCAGACAGCAGCCTGAAGCCTGCTGTCAGCTGACTTCAGAGAGCCAGTCCAGGTTCGGGAAGGATCGCAGCCATATGGTCAGGATCCGTCCACATTCATGAACCGGCACAGGGCTCAGCAAGCCGCTGAGAGCCTGAGTCGGCCGCTCCTGCCCCCTCCACAGTCCAGCACTCCAGTAAGAACGGGGGGAAAGTGGTAGGGGGGAGGGGGAAAGGAATGAGGGGGCGAAAGAACAGAGCAGAGAGCCAGTGACTGACGGCCACCGTCTCTCTGCTCACAGAGCCCTGAGAAAACTGAGCGCTCAGCAGTGTTAGATTGCTCGGTTCTCAGTGTTAGAGCCGGTGAGGGACAGATGCCACATCCCCCTAGGAAAGTATGATAAAAAAAAAAAAAAAAAAAAAAAGCAAATCCCATACATCTCTTAACGAAAAAATAAAAGGGCCACAACTAGTAAATAAACCTCTACACATGCACATATGCTCAGGAGTAGCAAGTAGTGAATAATAGAAAAAACAATCATAAAATTATCATACCAGTGACAAAAGGCCAACAACACAAAGAACAGATTTTAGGGTGGATGGAGCTATGTCCTCCAATGAACTATTGAAATAAAAGGATTTTATAGTGAGTATAAAAATCTTACTTTCTCCCAGTGTTTATTGGAGGACACAGATGTCAATTTATTTAACATTGGGGATGTCCAAAAGCAGCCCACAAAAATTTGAGGGTCGGCACAAGGACACTAAAAACGGGTGCAAATGTGTTCTAGCAACCTGCAAAGTCTAGATCTTGCAGAGCTAGAAAGATAGGTCTTCTCAAGATATGCAAATTGTGTAATACATTGCAGCTTACTTGTCCTTCAAAATAGTGGAGATATTAGTTTTCTTTTTTCATACTAAATATGTTTTCAGAAAATACAGAAAAAAGCTGTTCCTCTTGCTAGATATATCACTTCCTCTGAGCTTATAAGAAAACACAAAGAACCATATCGTTAGTCCCATGTAATGAAGATGAACAAAGGCAGACAGGTTTGTCAGCCTGTGTGACAACCATGGCTCTCTCCATAGATACAGTGGGGGAGTGAGTGTAGCCACCCGGGGCAGGAAGTGTTATGTTGTGTACACACGACCGGACTTTCCGGCAGACTAGGTCCGACGGTCTTCCAGACTGACTTTTCAGCAAAGTTCCGACGGACTTTCCGAAATGAACAGACATGGCCACACACAATCACACCAAAGTCCGACGGATTCAAGCGTGATGACGTACGACCGGACTAGAATAAGGAAGTTCATAGCCGATAGCCAATAGCTGCCCTAGTGTCGGTTTTCGTCTGTTGGACAAGCATGCAGACAAACTGATTTTTCGACCGGTTACTATTACCTTTTTTACTGGCCAAATGTTGCGGCCACTTTTACTGTCAATTGCATTCTTGCCATAAAAATAATAATAATACGGTAATGATGAAAAAAAACACTAATGCAACAACCACATAAAATTATGTGCTGTAATATATAATACTTTTGGGTTTAGATACACTTAAACTAATTTAAGCTCATGAGCATGTGCAGGGGTAAAGCCATTAGCTGCGACTGGGCTCTTTTTGCGAGCGGTATTTGCATGGTAATGCAAACTCAGCTTGAGCCCTAGTTCACATCAGTGAGGCTTTGAAATCACAGGACTTCAGCGCGATTTCAAAGCCGCAGATCGATTCGATTTGCACCTCTGATTTCATTGTGGCTTGCGATTTCATTTAACTGAAGTTTATGCAAGTCGCAATGAAATTCCAAAAAGGAGTGAAGAAACTGGTGCAACTTAAGTCGCAATGATTTGAACAGTTCCATTGCCGACAAGGGGGTGCAACTTGTCAGGCGTTTTTGAACTGTCAAAACGCATGACAAATCGCACCTGTGTGAACCAGAGCTGAAGCAGATCAAATGCAGGTCAATGAATTCTGGATTATATAAGAAGGGTCTCAAACTTATGTCAATTGGATGCCATCCACACAAGCCCAAGCCACCAACAAAGGCCCTTTATCCCTGGATTTATACATTTCTTGGTAATTGCATTATTGTACTATATTATACCAGTCACATTGTCCCATATGTGCTGCTTTTTTGTAAAGTGCTGTGCAAAACTACTGCCCTTTTTTGAATATTAGGAAAATAGTAATAACAGGCATGCAGGTTTGTATGTTTGGACATTGCATGTTCACACCCTACAACACTTATCACCAATACTATGCAAGGCAAACAGCACTGACACTATCTTCCAATGAATTACATTGAGAGTCTGAGATTATGGCGATCTTGCTGCTGGAGAATCCAATATATATAAAAAGCCAGAGGCTGACTCAGCCAACCTGGCTTCACCTACAGCCAAATATCTTTTTTGTCTGAACATACCCTTTAAACGGACCTAGAACCTTAGCGATGTCATCCACCGCTAAGGCGCTGATATCATATCATTGACAGGTGGACCCCATTGTAGTGTACGGATACTAAAGTTGAGGAACATTTTTTTTCCCATACTCACAGTTGGTCCTGGAGTTCTACAATTATGTATTCTAGCTGTTCTTTCTCCAGCTTGTGGTTCACGTCAAGGTCCTTAATCCTCTGTAGTAATAACTTGTTTTGAGATACTGAGTCAGATAGTTGAACTTCCCGAAGGCGAACCAATTCTTCAAGATAACCCTGAAAAGGGAACAGTACACATTAATCACCTCAATGTTTGGGATTGCATCTTGCTGATCAGAAGTCTTCCAACACAGGGTCATCCTAGACTTTACCATAGCAATGGCTATAATGAGGTGTGTCCATTCTCAGGTGACTGCACAAACCTTTCATCATTGAATGTAAAAATCTTGATTTCTGAGGATAAGTTAAAGGCTGACCCGGCCTCTTTGACACCCAAAACTGCCTATTGGTTCTTAAACGTGATAGGTTGCCTCAACATCCTATAGGAAGCTGAAGGCCTGGGTAAGCCATCTTTCGCAAACTGAGATATGCTATAAAGTAAAAGCTTGGATTGCGAGTAACTTGGTCTGGGAGTGATTTACAAGACCAGCAACTTTTTTTTATAAATGTTACCTTCGTAAACAAGCATGGTCTTGCAATAAGAGTAGCGCCACGTCACAACTGAGTATACAAGAGAAGAGATTTGTGCCTCTAACACCCCTTTCACACCAGGGCGTTTTGCAGGCGCTCTAGCGTTAGAAATAGCGCCTGCAATCCGCCCTAAAGAAGCTGCACCATTGTGTGTAGTGTGAAAGCCCGAGGGCTTTCACACTACAGCAGTGCGCTGGCAGGACGTCAGAAAAAAGTCCTGCCAGCAGCTTCTTTGGAGCGGTGTGTTTACCGCTCCTCCACCGCTGCTCCCCATTGAAATCAATGGGGCAGCGCTGTAATACCGCCGGCAAAACGCTGCTATTGCGGCATATTGCCGGCGGTTTTAACCCTTTAAAAAAAGCGCACCGCTAACGGCCGAAATGCTCCGCAAATCCGGCGGTAAAACTATTTTTAGCGCCGTTTTACCACTGACGCTATGGGCGGTGTGGTGTGAAAGGGGTGTAAGTGTAGCAATATGGTTACATTTAAGAAAGGTACAGCATTTAGGCTCAGTTCACACTTGGGATCCGACTTGTGAGACTCCAAGCCACGTCACATGTGAAATCCCATTTTAGTAAATGAAAGCAGTCTTAGCACTACTGGAGTCGGTCTGACTTTTGAAAAGGCCCCTTTACTACTTCAAGGCGACTTCTATCCGACTTGTCCCCATAGACTTCAATGGAAGTTGCCTTGAAGTCACATTGCTATAATCTCTTTATATGGACTATAGACTAAAGGATTTATGAATAAATGGTTGTGGAACAAATCATCTGAGTTTCCATTATTTCTTATGGGGAAAAATTTGCTTTGATATACGAGTGCTTTGGATTACAAGCATGTTTCCGAAACAAATTATGCTCTCAGTCCAAGGTTTTGCTGTATTTGAGATTTAATTTTTGAGATTTGCTGTATTTAAATCCATTTTGGTGTAGGGATAGGAATACATTTCACCTAAAGGTATTTGAATTTCATTAAGATGTCACTTTACATGGCCTTCTGGAATGGCAGCTTTACTTTCAAACTACCGTGGTGTGAAAGTTGTACAAAATTTACTGACAAATGTTACAATAATGACTAAAGAATACTATAATTTTTAAAAATAACAAACACACGCAGCTCTCTCATTCCTGTGCATGATTTGCTAATTTATGTTCATTTTTTTCCAATTCACTAAATAATTTTTGCATGGATCTGGTGAATTTACCATGGGTGTTATACCATATATATTTTGTGATAGTACATAATTAAACTTGACCTCCGGAAAATTCACCCCCCTTTATGACCAGGCCATTTTTTGCAATACGGCACTGCTTTACTTAAACTGACAATTGCGCAGTCGTGCGATACTGTATCCAAATAAAATGTATGTCCTTTTTTTCCCACACATAGAGCTTTCTTTTGGTGGTATTTGATCACCTCTACAGTTTTTTTATTTTTTGCGCTATAAACAAAAAAAGACAGACAGTTTTTAAAACAAAAAAAAAACTAAACAATATTTTTTTTACTTTCTGCTATAAAACATATCCAAAAAAAAAAAAAAATCAAATGTCTTCATCAATTTAAGCCAATATGTATTTTTACTACATAAGTTTGGTAAAAAAAAATCCAAATAAGCGTATATTGATTGGTTTGCGCAAAAGTTATAGCGTCTACAAACTATGGGATTTTTAAATTTTTTACTAGTAATGGCAGCGATCACCGCGCCGGTCCTGAGGAGCTGCAGGCAGGAGTTTTTAGGCGAGGGCACGGCTTCGGCCTAGTCTGCGAGGCCATTGCGGATTAGGCCGAAGCCGTGGCCTCGCCTAAAAACTCCTGCCTGCAGCTCCTCAGGACCGGTGCGGTGTCCATCAAAAAAAACAAACTCGATTTGAAAATTTAAAAAATCGCCCAGCTCTAGCTCACAGTGTGAAGTAAAAACAGAGTTATGCCACGTACACACGGGCGGACGGTATGGCGTACTTAGTCCGTCGAAACACATTTCAGCGGACAATCCGCTCGTGTGTGGGCTTCAGCGGACTTTTTCAGCGTGCAGTCCGGCGTACTAAGTATTTCGGATTTTCCGTAATTCTGTCCGTCATACTTTGGTTTCAGCGGACAATACGGTCGTCAGTGTGCTAGTTGGACGGACTAAGAATGGCGCATGCCCAGAAAGGATTTACAGGGCGGAAGGGTGCTTTGCTGTGTCTTGGACTTCCTATTTCTAGTCCCGTCATACGTGCTGTACACGTCATCACCCAAGCTTTCGTCGGACTGTTTGGGTATCCGTGTGTGGTCAAGTCCGTTCAGTGGAAAGTATGACGGACTGTCCGTCGGATTGTATGACGGACTAAGTACGCCATACAATCCGCTCGTGTGTACGCGGCATTAGCAATGCTGTGTAATGCTGAAGTTTCACTTTAAATAGTTTTCATTTAATATAAATTAAATGTTAATTTTATTTTAAATGATGACTCCAATCCAAAGTGGCATTCATTTTTGTGAACTGAATATTTGGTTGTAGAGAAAACTGTCCAGAGACACAATAAGATGTAAAATAAGTCGCAGTGCTCTGTGAATTGAACTCAATGTGCCTTTGATGAAACCCTCTCTATAACCAGCTATAAAGTGTCACCATTATCTGAGGTTTTCACAGAATTAAAATGAAAATAAACAGAGGGAGCTCATCTGGAGCGAAGGGAATAAGATTGCAGGCAGCTCAATTAACAGGATAACACTCTCTAAGTATTTTCTAGAGACATCACAGAAATCCAATTAGATCTAGTGCACAAACCAAAAATCATACTTCCAATTGACATCAATGTCCACTGTAGACAACACTAATATATATATATATATATATATATATATATATATATATATATATATATATATATATATATATATATATATATATATATATATACACACAACACTTACTGGACACTTTATCAGGTGCACATGTTCATTTGCTTGGTAACACAAATTACAAATCAGCCAATCACATGGCAATGCATTTAGGCATCTAGATGTGGTGAAGACAACTTGATGAAGTTCAAACCGAGCATCAGAATGGGGAAGAAAGGGGGTTTAGGTTTAGATGACTTTGAACGTGGCATGGTTGTTGGTGCCAGGCAGGCTGGTCTGAGTATTTAAAAAACTGCTGATCTACTGGGATTTTCACGCACAGCCATCTCTAGCGTTTACAGAGAATGATCCACAAAAGAGAAAATATCCAGTGAGTGGCAGTTGTGTGGAGGAAAATGGCTTGTTGAGGTCAGAGGAGAATGGGCAGAAAGGTTTGAGGTGATAGAAAGGCAACAGTAACTCAAATAACCACTCGTTACAACCAAGGTATGCAGAATACCATTTCTGAACACACATCACCTCAAACCTTGAAGTAGATGGGCTACAGCAGCCGAAGACCAAACCAGGTGCCACTCCTGTCAGCTAAGAACAGGAAGCTGAGGCTACAATTCGCACAGGCTCACCAAAATCAGACAATAGAAGATTGGAAAAACGTTGCCTGGTCTGATGAGTCTCGATTTCAGTTGCGATATTCAGATGGTAGGGTCAGAATTAGGTGTAAACAACATGAAATAATAGATCCATCCTGCCTTGGTTCAACAGTTCAGGCTGGTGGTGTAATGGTGTGGGGGATATTTTCTTGGCACACCTTGGACCCCTTAGTACCAATTGAGCATCGTTAAAACACCACGGCCTACCTGAGGATTGTTACTGACCATGTCCATCCCTTTATGACTACAGTGTCCCCATCTTCTGATGGCTCCTTCCAGCAGGATAATGCTCCATGTCACAAAGCTCAAATCATCTCACCACTGGTTTCTTAAACATGACAATGAAATCTCTGTACTCCAATGGCCTCCACAGTCCCCAGATCTCATCCAATAGAGCACCTTTGGGATGTGGTGGAATGGGTGAGTCGCATCATGGATGTGCAGCAGATAAATCTGCAGAAACTGTGTGATGACATCATGTCAATATGGACCAAAATCTCTGAGAAATGTTTCCAACACCTTGTTGAATCTATGGCATGAAGAATGAAGGCAGTGCTGAAGGCAAAAGGGGGTTCAACCCGGTACTAGCAAGGTGTACCTAATAAATTGGCTGGTATATATATCTCTATCATATATCAACTAAAAAATAAAATCACAAGCTTTGCTGTATTTAGCACTCCCAAAATGCCCTGCCAATAGGAATGAATGGGCAACGCTTTTAAAGTGCCTGAAAATCGCTTTCAATGTGCTGGTAAACGGGGAGTTTTTAACACGTTTCTTGGGGCTAAAAGAACCCCACTAGCTTAAACAGCACTAAGTGCTGCCAAAACTAGCAGCGCTTTAGCGCTAACAGCCAGTGCTTCCAGTGGGAAAGCAGCCTTAACAGTGCATGTCAGAACAAACGAAGCCATGAAGTCGAAGGAATTGTCTTTAGACCTCAGAGACAGAATTGTATCAAGGCACAGATCTGGGGAAGGGTACAGAAAAATAAGCACAATGGCCTCAGTCATCTTTAAATGGAAGAATTTTGGAACCACCAGGACTCTTCCTGGAGCAGGCTGCTCAGCCAAACTGAGTGATCGGGGGAGAAGGGCCTTAGTCAGAGAGGTGACCTAGAGCCCGATGGTCACTCTAACAGAGCTTGAGCGTTTCTCTGTGGAGTGAGGAGAACCTTCCAGAAGAACAACCATCTGTGCAGCTCTCCACCAATTAGGCCTGTATGGTAAAGTGGCCAGATGGGAGCCACTCCTCAGTTAAAGGCACACCACAGTCCACCTGGAGTTTGCCAAAGGGCAACTGAAGGATTCTCAGACCACGAGAAACAAAATTCTCCGGTCTGATGAAACAAAGATTGGACTCTTTGACCTCAATGGCAAGCGTTGTGTCTGGAGGAAACCAGGCACCGCTCATCATCTGGCCAATACCATCCCTACAGTGAAGCATGGTGGTGGCAGCATCATGCTGTGGGGATGTTTTACAGCAGCAGGAACTGGGAGACTAGTCACGATCAAGGGAAAGATGAATGCAGCAATGTACAGAGACATCCTTGATGAAAAATGGCTCCAGAGCTCTCTGGACCTCAGACTGGGGCAAAGGTTCATCTTCCAACAGGACAACAACGCTAAGCACAGCCAAGATAACAAAGCAGTGGCTACGGGACAACTCTGTGAATGTCCTTGAGTGGCCCAGCCCAGACTTGAACCCAACTGAACATCTCTAGAGAGAACTGAAAATGTCTGTGCACCAACGCTCCGCGTCCAACCTGATGCAGCTTGAGAGGTCCTGCAATGATCATTGGGAGAAACTGCCCAAAAATAGATGTGCCAAGCTTATAGCATCATACTCAAAAAGACTTGAGGCTGTAATTGGTGCCAAATGTGCTGCAACAAAGTATTGAACAAAGGCTTTGAATACTTATGCACATGTCATTTTTTCATTCTTTATTTTTAATAAATTTGCAAAGATGACAATCAAACTTCTTTCACGTTGTCATTATGGGATATTGTTTATAAAATTTTGAGGAATATAATTAATTCAATCCATTTTGGGATAAGGCTGTAACATAACAAAATGTGGAAAAAAAGTGAAGCGCTGTGAATACTTTCCGAATGCACTGTAAATACAGTGTCCTTTTAAGTGTGTGGTGGTTTCTCCAGAGTTGGGTACACCTTCCTAGGCCTTGCCTACAGTCCAGTAAAACAGTAAGGCTAGGAGTTATGTGTTTTTTTTGTAGGAGGACCCTGTGAAATACAAAACCCTACCAAAGACACATGTACATGCATTTTTTGTTCAATATTATTTTATTACGTTTCAAAGAACATGAAAAAAAAAAAAAACAATTATAAAATCACACGGATATAGTGTAAAAACATATTTGATGGATTTACAATGAAAGAAAAATGCTTCCGAAAATACGCAGATTCATTAATCAGAATGTAAGGCATCCTGAACAAAGGAATATGCATGTCAAATACGTAGAACAGCATCATAAACGTCAGCTATTAGGACAGATATAGCTCAAGATGTGGGATGATCAATTAACTCGTTTAGGGCTCTCACGCTGGTAAATTGAGAACATAGAATGTAATGGAGGGAAAGCATGCCCAGATGACTGGTGGAAAAGATTCAAATAGCATATGATAAAATGGAAAAAGCGGGGAAAACATGAAAATTAAATGGGAAAAAAAAAAGCTTCTGAAAAGTGAGGGAAAAACAGGGAGAAGGGGACAAGGGGGCATGCACTGCACCCCAAAACCCCCCTTTCAGGGACCCCAACCTGGAATGCTTGACTCATGATGAAATCATGTCTCCAACTCCTGTGAGTTACGGAATATGGTCCAACCGGCCCAAATCATAAGCATACCTATGCAACCTCTCATGCTCCGCAACGAACAGCGTGTCCATTTTTCAGTACCCATTTGGCCAGGGTAGGTACGCAAGGGGATCTTCAACTTCAGGAATCGAGGCTCTAGCAGCCGTCAGGAAATGGTGAAGGATGTCTTGTTTAGCAGCTTTAAAGGATCCAGAAATTATAGATACTAAAGTACTTTACAGTACAGCTTTAGAACAGAAGCCCAGGAGGACAGAACTGAATACAGGAGACCTGTACCTGCTTTTTTTATGCAGTTGCATTCAAGTCTATGGAGCCAAAAATGCGGCGTGCTGCATGTAAAAAAAGTTCCCGCACCTTTAAAAAAAACTGCATTGGAAGAAACTGCATAGATGCTAACAGAACACACAGGAATGAATACAAATGGATTGTGATGTGTTTCTGCATCTCTGCGTATGCACGAAAAAAAAAAAAAAAAACACAGTGGGAAGTGTGGCATCTTTGTGATTCTAGGTCCCGACTACGCTGAACTAGGGCTCTGTATCTCTTTCTTGTCTTTTCCTATCTGGCTTTCTCTCTGTGTTCAGTTTCATTTAATACTTCTAGTGGATATTATACCTTGTTTTTTTTTTGTTTTGTTTTTTTTATCATTTCACTACTTATTATTGTTTGAATATCCATACCAATATGGCATTGTTCGGCAGAATACAGTGTTACAGTTGTGGTTAGCTTCTTGAGATAACTTTCCGTTGAGTTGTAAAATACAGTGCATCTGTAAAGTTATTCACAGCACTTTTCCACATTTTAATATGTTACAGCCTTATTCCAAAATGGATTCAATTCATTATTTTCTTAAAAATCTACAAACAATACCCCATAATGACAATGTAAAAGAAGCTCTTTGAAATCTTAGCAAATTTATAAAAAATTGAAAAAGCAAAAAATAAATAAAAAATCACATGCACATAAGTACTGTATTTATTGGCGTATAACACGCACCCCAATTTTAAGAGGGGAGTTTAAGGGAAAAAACTTACATTTAAAAAAAAAAAAACCTTGATGCAAAATTAGGGTCACAGCTCATTGCTCAGTGCCCATCTGCAGCCTCTAAATTGCCCATCAATGCACCCTGCTCAGTGCCTATCTGCAGCCATTAAATTGACCAACAATGCCACCTGTTCAGTGACCATCTGCAGCCTCACCTTACCCATCATTGCAGCCTCGCCAGTGTTGGATTATCCCTGCTGTCTCCAAGGGAAAAGGAGCAGCGAGCGCCAATGAATTACACAGAGCCGCGATCTCCTGTGTATCCGGCGCTCCGTTACTCACAGCCACAACTACTGGCCCGGCTCATATGATAGACAGAACAGTGGCCAGGAGGCGTGGCTGTATGTAGCACCAGGTACACAGAAGATCGTGGCTCTATGTAATTCCTGCTGTCTCTTCCTCAGAGACAGCAGGAATCGGTGTATAACACGCACCCACGATTTTCCCCTGATTTTAAGGGGAAAAAAGTGTGTGTTATATGCTGATAAATACGGTATTCACAGCCTTTGCGCAATACTTTGTTGAAGCACCTTTGGCACCAATTACAGCCTCAAGTCTTTTTGAGTATGATGCTACAAGCTTGGCACACCTATTTTTGGGCAGTTTCTCCCAATGATCATTGCAGGACCTCTCAAGCTGCATCAGGTTGGATGGGGAGTGTCGGTGCACAGCCATTTTCAGATCTCTCCAGAGTTGTTCAGTCGGATTCAAGTCTAGGCTCTGGCTGGGCCAACCAAGGACATACACAGATCCCATAGCCACTCCTTTGTTATCTTGGCTGTGTGAATAGGGTTGTTGTCCTGTCAGAAGATGAACCTCGCCTTAGTCTGAAGTCCAGAGCGCTCTGGAGCAGGTTTTTATCAAGGATGTATCTTGTACATGTCTGCATTCATATTTCCCTCAATCCTGACTAGTCTCTGCTGAAAAACCTCCCCACAGCATGATGCTGCCATTACTGAGGGGTGGCTTCCGTCTGACCAGTCTACCATACAGGCCTGATTGGTGGAGTGCTGCAGAGATGGTTGTTCTTCTGGAAGGTTCTACTCTCCACAGAGCAATGCTGCAGCTTTGTCTGAGTGACCATCGGGTTCTTGGCCACCTCCCTGACTAAGGTCCATCTCCCCCGATCGATCAGTTTGGCCAGGTGGCTCGTTCTAGGAAGAGTCCTGGTGGTTCCAAACTTCTTCTATTTACAGACGATGGAGGCCACTGTGCTCATTGGGACCTTCAATGCTGCAGACATTTTTCCGTACCCTTCCTCAGATCTGTGCCTCGATACAATCCTGTCTTGGAGGTCTACAGACAATTTCTTTAGACTTCATGGCTTAGTTTGTGCTCTGACATGCACTGTTAACTGTGGGACCTTATAAAGACAGGTGTGTGCCTTTCCAAATCATGTCAACTGAATTTACCACAGGTGGGCTCCAATCAAGTTCTAGAAACATCTGAAGGATGATCAGTGGAAACAGGGAGGCACCTGAGCTCAATTTTGAGTGTCATGGCAAAGGCTGTGAATACTTATGTATATGATTTTTTTCCTTTTATATTTTTAATACATTTCCAAAGATTTCAAACAAACTTCTTTCACGTTGTCATTGTGAAGTATTGTTTGTAGAATTTGGAGGAAAATAATCCATTTGGAATAAGGCAGTAACATAAGAAAATGGAGAAAAGGTGAAGCACTGTGACTACTTTCCAGATGCATTGTACTCCACTTTCAATTAGAGCTAAATTGTTCCTTTGGTTCTTTTGATGGACCCGTTCTTATTCACCAGTAAACAATATATGTAGACGGTTACAAATAACAAGGGGGAGATTTTGACTGTTGTTCTATGCTAATGTAACTATGTTGCCACTACCTTTCTGTCCGAGGTTCTTTTAACTTATGTGCTATGTACTGCTTATTGCCCTAAAGTGGATGTAAACCCACTCTCATCCTTTCTAAACTACTGCCATAGTGGTTATCTAGAAGGATTTACATGCCTCCTGCATGTACCTGTCAAATGTCTCCCCTCTGTCTGCTATGAGACCTGAAAAACTGCAGAGCAGATCCTGTAGGTGGGTCTGTTGTCTGGAGCGCAGTGGGTGGAGTCGTGATGTCAGTAGACTCCTCGCCCACCTCTACACTCCCCTTATCAACATTCATTTTCTCCTGTGCATTTCTTACACTGAACTTCTGCTATGATCACTAACATCCTGTCAAAACCCAGAAAAGTCACCACATGACTTCAGCATGACCAATCATGCTGAGGTGTGGAGCAGCCAATCCTGGGAGAGCTGGAGAAGAAAGGAGGGGTGATAAGAATTACACATAATGCCTCTCTAAGGCTTGTGCATGAGATATGCAAATCATCTGTCACTGACAGCAATGGGGAAGAATGAACTGCTATTTCTCTGTGTGTTTTTATCTCACTGAAAAAGGATAAGAGGATTGCTCAGAGCTAGATTAACTCTTCATGGCAAGACTGGGCACAGATGATATGAAATCCTATACTGTACAAGTTACAAGTCTAAAGTAACTGCTTGCCAACCAATGCACGCCGATGTACATTGGCAGAATGGCACTGGTAGGCAAAACGGCATACAGGTACATCCCCTTTAAGAAGTGGTGTCGCTGGCGCACAACCGCTGCGGTCCCCGTGACCACGGGTGCCCGTGATCGAGTCACGGAGAGGAAGAAGGAGGAGATGCTTTTGAAAACATAGCATTTCCCTATTCTGCCTAGTGACAGGACAATGATTACAGCTCTCTGTCATCGAGAGCAGTGATCACTGTCCTGTGAGTTGTAGCCCAGCCCCCTAACAGTTAGAATCACTCCCTAGGACACACTTAACCCCTTTACTGCCCCCTAGTGGTTAACCCCTTCACTGCCAGTGCCATTTACACAGTAATCAGTGCATTTTTATAGCATTGATCGCTATATAAATGACAATGGTCCCAAAATAGTGTAAAAAATGTCTGATGTGTCTGCCATAATGTCACAGTCCCGATAAAAATCACAGATCGCCGTCGTTACGAATAAAAAAATGAAAAATAAAAATCCCATAAAACTATCCCTTATTTTGTAGACACTATAAGGTTTGCGCAAACCAATCAATAAATGCTTATTGCGATTTTTTTTATCAAAAATATGTAGAAGAATACATATCGGCCTAAGCTGAGGAAAATAATTGTTTTTTTAAAGATATTTTTGGGGGATATTTATTATAGCAAAAAGTAAAAAAATATTGCTTTTTTTTTTCAAAATTGTTGCTCTTTTTTTATTTATAGCGCAAAAAATAAAAACCGTAGAGGTGATCAAATACCACCAAAAGAAAGCTCTATTTGTGAGAAAAAAGGACGTCAATTTTGTTTGGGTACAACGTCGCATGGCCATGCAATTTTCAGTTAAAGCGACGCAGTGCCGAAATCGCAAAAAGTGCTCTGGACTGGAAGGGGGATAATCCTTCCGGGGCTGAAGTGGTTAAAAAATAAATAAAATAACAAACACATCAACCACTCAGGCATAGATGTGAACCTAGCCTAGTACAGAAATCTCACTAAATAGTCTGCTGCTTGCTGTGTGCAACTGCTGTTCACACTGAACAAATTATTTGTAATTATTACTAATCACTTTTTCCTTTGTGCTAGTATGTTTTTCATCTTGATCATATTATTGTTGGTACCAGCACCTGGGTGTCTTAATTTGTTCCCTTTCACACACATATTCTGGAATAGCAACAAAAACATCCTTATCCTTACTGCAGTATTTCACGAGTTGCTGTGCGTTGCTTTAGGCAGCCTATTAATTTAGTATGGCAACGCAAACCAATGGAAAAAAAAACTGACCCCACACTTTTTTTTTTTTTTTTTTACACATCTGCAATCTGCAGTGCACCACAATGTACGTGCATAGTACAACACTGCAGTATAAGTTTGTTGGCACCCTCTGTACTATGTGTTACCAAGCTGCATAGGGGCCTGAAACCTATGTTAGATCCCTAAATACAGTCATTAACCACTTAAGCCCCGGACCATTTTGCGGGTGAAAGACCAGAGCACTTTTTGCGATTCGGCACTGCGTCGTGTTTACAAAATAGGGGATAGTTTTATGGTATTTTTATTATTATTATTTTTTTTTACTAGTAATGACGGCGATCAGCGATTTTTATGGTGACTGTGACATTATGGAGGACACATCGGACATTTTTGGGACCATTGTCATTTATACAGCAATCAGTGCTATACAAATGCACCGATTCCTGTGTAAATGACACTGGCAGTGTAGGGGTTAAGTGAGCCCTGGTGAGTATTTCTAACTGTGGGGGGGGCGTGGCTGTGTATGACACGTCACTGATCTGTGCTCCGATCACAAGGAGCAGAGATCAGTGACACTGTCCCTAGGCAGAACGAGGAGATGCTTGTTTACATTAGCATCTCCCCGTTCTTCCTCCCCATGACACGATCACGGCGCGCACGCGATGGCACTGCGGCAAATTTAACGGGACGTTCCTGTACACCCATTTGCTGTCCTTGCCATTCTGCCAAAGTACATCAGTGTGCACTGGTCGGCATGTTGTTAAGGAAAATATATATATTAGATCCTATACATTCTCTTAAAGCGGAGGTCCACACAAAAATTTAACTCCCCCCCTCCCCTCCGGTGTCACATTTGGCACCTTTCAGGGGGGAGGGGGGTGCAGATACTTGTATAATACAGGTATTTGCACCCACTTCCGGGCATAGATCACTGCGGTGATCGCGGTGACCTACGCCACTCCCCCCCCCCCCCCCCGCTGTAGCAGTAGGGTACCAGGAAGTTCACTTCCTGATTCCCTAATCAAAGATGGTGGTGGCAGCATCCGAGGGCCGAGGGTACGGATCGGCCTCGGGTACTGACATCGCGGGCACCCTGGACAGGTAAGTGCCCTTATTTTAAAAGTCAGTAGCTGCCGTATTTGTAGCTGCTGGCTTAAAAAAAATAAAAAATTTGGCGGACCTCCGCTGAACCTAAACTCCAGGTATGGTTCTTATTGCATACTTGCATTAGTCTAGTTTGGACCAATGTAAGTATATGTATTTTATAAACAAACACAAGAAGGGTGAACCAGCCTTGTGCATTACCTAAGGCACCATTTATTTGAATTTAATTAAAAATGTAATCTACTTACAAACTCAGTTGGGTATCGAGCTTAGATAAGCAAAACAAACAAGAGACTTGAACCACAGCACTAGGTGTGTATCAGTAACATCAGAAAGCAGAACCATGTGCTAAGACAATTCAAGAGCTAAACCCTATTCTCCTAAGAACACAGCCAAGATAACAAAGGAGTGGCTACGGTACAACTCTGTAAATGTCCTTGAGTGGCCCAGCCAGAGCCCAGACTTGAACCTGATTGAACATCTCTGGAGAGATCTGATAATGGCTGTGCACCGACACTCCCCATCCAACCTGATGCAGCTTGAGAGGTCCTGCAGAAAAGAATGGGAGAAACTGCCCAAAAATAGGTGTGCCGAGCTTGTAACATCATACTAAAAAATAATTATGGCTGTAATTGATGCTAAAGGTGCTACAACAAAGTATTGAGCAAAGGCTGTGAATAAGTATGTACATGGGAATTTTTTTTGTTTTTTATTTTTATTTAAATTTGCAAAGATTTCAATAAACATTGTCATTATGGGGTATTGTTTGTAGAATTTTAAGGAAAATATTGAATTTAAAGTGGTTGTATGCTCAATTTTGTAACTTTTACCTACAGGAAAGCCTATAATAAGGCTTACCTGTAGGTAAAAAAAATATCTCCTAAACCTGTACGGTTTAGGAGATATTCCCCTCGGTTCTCGGCGCATGCGCACAAGGGGGTTCTCGCCGTGAAATTCCGGCAGCGGCCGACCGGCCGGACTGAAATCTCCCGCGCGCATGCGCGGGAGTGACGATATCGCGGCTCCGGCCACTCACAGCGCCGGAGCCGCGATACCCGGAAGAAACGCAGAGGGAGCATGTCAGCTCCCTCGGCGTGGATCGGGCCAGATGTCGGGGCCTCGTTCTAAGGTAAGTATTTCATAATGAGCTAGTATGCGGTGCATACTAGCTCATTATGCCTTTTGCTTTGCAGGTTTGAAAAAAAAATAATAATAATTTGCGGGTTTACTACCGCTTTAATCCTTTAGAATAAGGCTGCAACATAACAAAATGTGGAAAAAGTGAAGCGATGTGAACACTTTCCGTATGCACTGTATACCCCTCTAAACGCATTAGCATCGGGTTCTGCCTAGAGTTGTGGTTTGAGTTTCTTGTTGGAATTTGTTTCACTTTATGTATTTAAAGTGGTTGTGAACTTCAAACATGAAATATGAATAAAGCATATCCATCTAGTGTGTACTTGCAGGGCCGGTGCTACCACTAGGCAAACGAGGCAGCCGCCTAGGGCGCACTGCCGCCTAGGACGCCCGGAGACTGGTGTTCCTACTCTCTTCTCTCTGCAGAAAGCAACTAAGTCTCAGCATTAGCAGGCAGCCACCGCTCCGTTCGCACATAGTGTCAGAGGCGCAGCGGCGGCGGAGGACTGTGTCTGTGTCCCGACTCCCAAATGAATGGAAGCAAGCAAACCTTAATTTATGGGCGCTGGTGAGGCTGCATTTGATGGGCACTGGTGGGGCTGCATTTGTTGGGTGCTTCATTAAAAAGGTGGGGTATACATGGGCAGAGCAAAGGGGGTGGAGTCAGGGGTGGAATAAAGGGGGGGGGGGGGGGGTCGGCAAAATAAAGTTTTGCCTAGGGTGTCAAAAATCCTTGCACCAGCCATGTGTACTTGTCTCTATTTAGGGCACTAAGTGTCATACCCGGTTTCCCTGAAAATAAGACCTAGGCCGCGTACACACGGGCGGACTGTCTGTCCAACTTAGTCCGCTGAAACACATTTCAGCGGACAGTCCGCTCGTGTGTGGGCTTCAGCGGACTTTTTCAGCGGACAGTCTGGCGGACTAAGTCTTTCGGAATTTCCGTAATATTGTCCGTCCAACTTTGGTTTCAGCGGACAGTCCGCTCGTGAGTAGGCAAGTTGGACGGACTAAGTATGGCGCATGCTCAGAAAGGATTTACACGGCCGAAGGTTGCATTGCAGTGTATTGGACGTCGTATTTCTAGTCCCGTCGTACGTGCCGTACACGTCATCGCGCAAGCTTTCAGCGGACTGTCTGTTCATCGTGTGTGGTCAAGTCCGTTCATTCAAAAGTAGGACGGACTGTCCGTCGGATTGTCTGATGGACTTAGTTGGCCAGACAGTCCGCCCGTTTGTACGTGGCTCTAGTGTGATTGTCGGTGATGGCTGCAGTATAAGCCCTACCCCCCAAATTTTCCTGAAAATAAGCCCTACCCTGAAAAGAAGACCTACAAGGACTTTAACTAGGGCTTATATTGCAGCCATCACCGACAATCACACTAGGTCTTATTTTCGGGGAAACAGTAGTTACATAGTTAGTCAGGTTGAAAGGACACAAGTCCATCCAGTTCAACCACAAAAAAAAAAATACAAAAAAATAATGCCCTTTCTGTCTGCTGCCTCATTCCTCTGATATCTGCACAAATCGTATCTGCCAATTTTTCCTGACACCAAAAGATAAAAAAGTGACAGGGAAGTGAGCTTCAGCATACAGCCTGTGATTGACAGCCTCAGCTCTGTCTCTGTGTAATGTGTGAAGGGGGTTTCCTTTCATCCAATCATTATTGTCTGATTTGTCCGCCACAATATCGCAGTCCTGCTTTAAGTCACTGTTTTCCACCATTATTAGTAAAAATAAATAAATAAAATACCACAGAGTTTGTAGAAACTATAACTTTTGCCCAAACCCATCAATATTGGGATTTTGTTTACCAAAAATATGTATACATATTGACCTAAATTGATGAAGAAATATTTATTTTTTATTTTTTTATTGGATATGTTTTATAGTAGAAAAGGTGATCAAATACCACCAAAAAAATATCTATTTGTGGGGAAAAAATGTCATAAATGTTATTTGGGTACAGCATCGCACGACCATGCAATTGTCACTTAAAGTAACGCAGTGCTGTATCGCAAAAAACGGCCTGGTCATGAAGGGGGGTAAATCTTCCGGAGCTGAAGTGGTAAGCCTGATAGCCAACTGGGTTTGTGAGTATATTAAATCGTTTTTAATTACCGTATTCAAATGAGTTATGCCTTAGGGCAGTGATGGTGAACCTTGGCAAATGTTTTGGAACTACATTTCCCATGATGCTCCACTACACTGCAGAGTGAATGAGCATCATGGGAAATGTAGTTCCAAAACATCTGGGGTGCCAAGGTTCACCATCACTGCCTTAGGGAATGCACTAGGCTGGTGCGTTCTTCTTGTGTTTTTTCATTCAGTTTCCAGGATCCTCCATATTTGAAGAGGGCAGCAAGGCCTGAGATGCCCCTGGGTTACTATATACTGCTGAAGCTAGCAAAAAAGCCTTTCACATTTAGTTTATTTCATCTAAATTGACATCTAACCCTCTTGGAAGAGTGGATTTTTACATGCATTTTATACCTGTAGGACCACTATGCAAATGCTGAATCCCTGTAGTAGTTGGCACTACTACAGTGATCGCTGGCATTTTCTGTGTCCTGCCCTTCTGCATAGTGAGCAGAGGGAGTCGCTCGCTTGGTATAATTGCCATTCACAGAACGCCTTGTATTTTTTTTCCAATGAATACAAAGCCTTCTCAGGATGGGTGTGATGGAGAGGAGGGGTGGTGATGTCACAAACTTAACCTCATCCAGTCACAGAACACCTTGTATTCATTGACAAAAATACAAGGCGTTCTATGAATGGCAGCCATGCCAAGCGAGCCACTCCCTGTGTTCACTATGCAGAAGGGCAGCCGCTCGGCACAGGACCCGGAAGACAGCGGCAATCACCACTTCCACAATGGTCCCAAAGCTATGGAAGAAGTATACATTGGTCCAGACGAGACCAATATACCTACCCTGTTTCTCCCAAAAATAAGACCTAGCGTGATTGTCGGTGATGGCTGCAGTATAAGCCCTACCCCCCAAATAAGCCCTACTCTGTTTCCCCGAAAATAAGGCCTACAAGGACTTTAACTAGGGCTTATTTGGGGAGTAGGGCTTATATTGCAGCCATCACTGACAATAACGCTAGGTCTTTTTTTCGGGGAAATAGGGTATGCTGGAGTTCAGCTAGAAAATGATAATAGGACAGAATATTATAGGAATGGATTTACAAAGAACAGAGGAAAAGAATAAGCTTATCAGATCTCATTCAAGATCGAATTCCTATGCCAAAAACGCACAGTCTTCGTAGAGGAGACCTCTCCTTCTGTCTCGTTTCACATTCTTTACTGCCGGGGATGTTAACAATACACTTCTGTACACACAGCTTGTATAGCTCGGGATTCGGAATATATTCACAACTGCCAGACGATTATCATAAAACTGGCAGAGCGTGTGCTATGGCCTCAGCAGTCACACAATCCTATTACAGTCATTTCTGTACCGCTTATCACCAAATCCATAGACTCACTTCACTGCTTCCACGTACAGATTCTAAAAACATTAAGCTAAACATGTATAAAAGAAATTCTTTTAAGAGGATTTTCTACATAAAAGTATTACAGGATGCATGAAGACCTTTTCCAAATTCTTTCTTACTGTCCAGATGTAAGAATATCCTGATGTGGAGAATCAGACTAACAATGAGCGCGGGGAAAAATACTGCCTTCTCTACTACAGTAGAGACCCGCCTTTCTGAACCTTTTCATGACAGAGGAGCCCTTGAAAGAATTTTTTAGGTCACAGGGAACCTCTCCTAAAAGCAATTTATTGGTGGCCAGTGGAAAAAAATGCCCCTTACATTGGTGGTCATTAGGAAGAATGCTCCTCACATTCGTAGTCAGTGGGAAGAATGCCCATACATTGGTGATTATTGGGAAGAAAACTTCTTAGCTTGTTGACCATTGGGAAGAATGTTCCTCACATTGGTGGTCAGTGGGAAGAAAGATTTTTACATTTGTGGTAATGAGGAAGAATTCTCCATACATTGGTGGTCAGTGAGAAGAATTCCCTTATACTGGTGGCCAGTAGGAAGAATGATCCTTATGTTGGTACCCTTACACTGGTGGCCAGTGGGAAGATTGCTCCTCAAATTGGTGTTCAGTGAGAAGAATGATTTTTACATTGGTGGTAACTGGGAAGAATGCTCCATACATTGGTGGTCAGTGGAAGAATGCCCTTATACAGGTGGCCAGTGAGAAGAATGCTCTTTATGCTGGTACCCTTACACTGGTGGCCAGTGGGAAGATTGCTCCTCAAATTGGTGTTCAGTGAGAAGAATGATTTTTACATTGGTGGTAACTGGGAAGAATGCTCCATACATTGGTGGTCAGTGGAAGAATTCCCTTATACAGGTGGCCAGTGAGAAGAATGCTCTTTATGTTGGTACCCTTACACTGGTGGTCAGTGGGAAGAATGATTTTTATATTGGCAGTCAGTGGGAAGAATGCTCCTCACATCGGTGGCCAGTGGGAAGAATGCCCTTACACTGGTCGCTAGTGGGAAGAATGCCCTTACACTGGAGGCCAGTGGGAAGAATGCCCTTACACTGGAGGCCAGTGGGAAGAATGCCCTTACACTGGAGGCCAGTGGGAAGAATGCCCTTACACTGGTGGCCAGTGGGAAGAATGCCCTTACACTGGTGGCCAGTGGGAAGAATGCCCTTACACTGGTGGCCAGTGGGAAGAATGCCCTTACACTGGTGGCCAGTGGGAAGAATGCCCTTACACTGGTGGCCAGTGGGAAGAATGCCCTTACACTGGTGGCCAGTGGGAAGAATGCCCTTACACTGGTGGCCAGTGGGAAGAATGCCCTTACACTGGTGGCCAGTGGGAAGAATGCCCTTACACTGGTGGCCAGTGGGAAGAATGCCCTTACACTGGTGGCCAGTGGGAAGAATGCCCTTACGCTGGTGGCCAGTGGGAAGAATGCCCTTAAATTGGTGGCAAGTGTGAAGAATGCCCTTATGCTGGTGGACAGTGGGAAGAATGCTCCTTACCGTGGTGCCCTTACACTGGTGGCCAGTGGGAAGAATGTTCCTCACATTGGCGGTCAGTGGAAAGAATGATTTTTACATTGGTGGTCAGTGGGAAAATGCCCTTACATTGGTGATTAGTGGCAAGAATGCCCATGCACTGGTGGCAGGTATGAAGAATGTTCCTTACATTGGTGCCCTTACACTGGTGGCCAGTGTGAAGAATGATCCTTACATTGGTGCCCTTACACTGGTGGCCAGTGTGAAGAATGATCCTTACATTGGTGCCCTTACACTGGTGGCCAGTGGCAACAATGCTCGTTACATTGGTGGTCTTTGAAAAGACTGCACTCCCACTTACAGACAACTTAAAAGATAAATCTGGTCATGCAGCTGACTGCCAAATGGTGTTGGCCCCGAATTATGGTGGAACCATCAAATGGGAAGTCAATTGGTCACGGCTCAAGGAACCCCTATCAAGCCAGGCTAAAAGCAGTAAATTGATTTATACACTGGGAGGAATTTATCAAAACTGGAGCAGTCAGGCCCCCCTCCCCACTCATGGAATCCTTACAATATAAACCGGTCTACCTGATTAGGAAGGAAATAAGCAGTCATACTTACCTACATCCTTGTTACTTTTCCTTTATATTTACAAATTACTTTTGCTGCCTGGGTCTACGTTCCCGCGTTGCCATTTTGAATTTGTCCGTGATACTACGCATTCCAGGTTGTGATTTCTGTCTGTGTCCCTGCTGGCAAGATTCACCCAAGATTTGTCCTGATGGCTACTATCACTGGGACTGAAAGTGAAGAAAGGTTCATAATTTTGTGTTGGTGACAGTCAAAATTGTGGTGCCAGGGAGATGCAAAATAGTTACACTTACAAGGATAGTGACTTATCTTATCTCCCAGATATTCGTTCCTTTTAGTCTAGGCAGCAGTAGGCTGTGAACTTCAGAACTATAAATGTCAGCCTTCCTCTATAGGTGAGCCAAGGCATACACGTAAAGGCTGGAAATGCACACATTTTAATTACAGAAAGTGACATATAGTTTTTAAGACCAAAGAGAAGAAGGCGTGGTTCCAAAAAAAAGTGATTGACTTCAACAAAATGGCGGCCTCAAGCAAGAATAAACAGGAACAATGCTGGAGGCAATTTACAGTACATACTAATTTTGGTAGCATATTGTGGAATATATGTTGTTTTGTTAAAGAACATTAATTGTTATCAAATTGTTATGGATAAAGTTCTGCTTTAAGACCAGCAATAAAAGAAAACCCCCCTTACTTGATATAGCTATTACTTTTTTAGCACATGATGGTACCTTTTGCTCCAACGCCAGCCGATACTTTTGCTCCACCCTTTTGCACTTGTTGTACCAGCTATTTTCATCCATGATAAATGGAGGACCAATATTTTCTGGGGTACTGCTCTCACTGCCGCTGCTCCCCAGTGTCCGCAGCTCTTCCTCATCGCTGCTGATACTCTCAGAGCTGAGAAACAAGAAGACAATAATCAAGTCATGATTAAAAACCTAATTAACAATTGTCTAAGTTCCAGATCTCTTAATGAAGTATTGTAACATTTTGAAATGCATGTACATAGATTTTAATTAGTGATGGTTAAAGCTGAAATCCAGGCAGATGCTAAAAAACACCAATGAGTGCATTTATGTACTCTGAATAAATTGTTAAAATATACTGTAGGTTTAAGTGCAGGTAACATAAGGAACAGAGTCCTGTTTTCTTCATTAGCTCCCTGCAATACCCTGTGTATCTGGAATCAGACTGGGAGAGGGAGAGCTAGCATTTCACGGTTCTGTCATTTTAACATTAGAGCTTGGTGATGACAGGAGAGACCAGAGTGAAAAAAGCAGACAGAGGACAAAGGACTAGTCATACTAGTGTGTTTTTTTCCTGTGTTGCTGTCATGCTGCACTGCAGAGAGTCTCCTGTTCATTCATAAAATGAAGCATAGTAAACAAAGTTTACTATGCTCAGTTATGAATGGACACAGGAGCGTTCACTGTGTCCAAATCAGAAAAAGAAGGGGCCGTTAAATGACATATTTACTGGCCCCTCCCCCCACTCTTCATCTGCTTGGGCCCGGGCACAAGGGGGAATCAGATATGGGCTGCACAGAGAGGGGAATCAGTGCGATGGGACGGGAGGACAATTACAGAACAATTAGGGGTGCAACGGATCAAAAAACTCATGGATCGGATCGTTCCTCGGATCAGAGTCACGGATCGGATGATTTTTCGGATCAACAAATAATAATTGAATTTGCAAAAACCTGTGAAAAGTCCACCGCTATATAGTCCCCACTGTAATATACACAATCTCTCTCACTGTAATATTGGCTGAGCATGACTGGGTACGGCTGAGCATGGCTGGGTATGGCAGAGCATGGCTGGGTATGGCAGAGCATGGCTGGGTATGGCAGAGCATGGCTGGGTATGGCAGAGTATTGGCAGGATATGTCAGCGTATTGGCAGGATATGTCAGATCAGTACAGAGAGGGGAGAGAGGAACCGGCGTCATGACAAGATGCCGGTTTGTTTACAAGTGACCGCTCCGTCATTTGACGGAGCAATCACATTGTAAACGGCCTGGGTGTAGAACGATGGCCGCTGCTTCAGAGCTAGGCCGAAGCCGCGGCCCTTCCTAAGGTCGTGACCGCGGATCGCACCGCGGATAACAGCGTGGGCCGATCCAAGCGGGGTGACCCGTTGGGATCACGGATCAATGCACTGTGTCTCTCCCTCCAGCAGCTGAAAAGCCGGCAGCAGGGAGAGGGGGGGAAACTGGCTTTCAGCTTCTGGAGGGAGAGGCACAGACACAGAGCGTCATTCTGCAATTGTCCTCCTGTCCCACTGCACCTACCCCCCTGCAGTGGGACAGGAGGAAGTAAGGAGACCTGTAGAAAGTGTTGTTATGTTATGTTTAGCATATTTTACCGCATTTCTTTAATATAAAAAAATTCTATATATATATGTCATATGACCACAAAATTATACTTGGTTCCATATTCTCTAAAAGAGAGGGGGGTATTCTGGGAGGTGTGGGGCGCATACACGGATGGCCTTTGAGAGGAAAATGAGTATCTGTGTATATTAATGAATGTGTGCTATTAGGGATGCACCGAATGGGTTTTTTGGTGCCGAAACCGATACCGAAAATGAAAAATACACTAGGCCGAAAACCAAAACCGAAAATGACTGTTTTTAAAAAATATTTTTATACAGGAGGTGGTCAGAGACTGGGGACATGGTACAGGAGATGGTCAGAGACTGGGGACATGGTACAGGAGATGGTCAGAGACTGGGGACATGGTACAGGAGATGGTCAGAGACTGGGGACATGGTACAGGAGATGGTCAGAGACTGGGGACTTGGTACAGGAGATGGTCAGAGACTGGGGACTTGGTACAGGAGATGGTCAGAGACTGGGGACATGGTACAGGAGATGGTCAGAGACTGGGGACATGGTACAGGAGATGGTCAGAGACTGGGGACATGGTACAGGAGATGGTCAGAGACTGGGGACATGGTACAGGAGATGGTCAGAGACTGGGGACATGGTACAGGAGATGGTCAGAGACTGGGGACATGGTACAGGAGATGGTCAGAGACTGGGGACATGGTACAGGAGATGGTCAGAGACTGGGGACATGGTACAGGAGATGGTCAGAGACTGGGGACATGGTACAGGAGATGGTCAGAGACTGGGGACATGGTACAGGAGATGGTCAGAGACTGGGGACTTGGTACAGGAGATGGTCAGAGACTGGAGACATGGTACAGGAGATGGTCAGAGACTGGGGACATGGTACAGGAGATGGTCAGAGACTGGGGACATGGTACAGGAGATGGTCAGAGACTGGGGACATGGTACAGGAGATGGTCAGAGACTGGGGACATGGTACAGGAGATGGTCAGAGACTGGGGACATGGTACAGGAGATGGTCAGAGACTGGGGACATGGTACAGGAGATGGTCAGAGACTGGGGACATGGTACAGGAGATGGTCAGAGACTGGGGACTTGGTACAGGAGATGGTCAGAGACTGGGGACATGGTACAGGAGATGGTCAGAGACTGGGGACATGGTACAGGAGATGGTCAGAGACTGGGGACATGGTACAGGAGATGGTCAGAGACTGGGGACATGGTACAGGAGATGGTCAGAGACTGCGGACATGGTACAGGAGATGGTCAGAGACTGGGGACATGGTACAGGAGATGGTCAGAGACTGGGGACATGGTACAGGAGATGGTCAGAGACTGGGGACATGGTACAGGAGATGGTCAGAGACTGGGGACATGGTACAGGAGATGGTCAGAGACTGGGGACATGGTACAGGAGATGGTCAGAGACTGGGGACATGGTACAGGAGATGGTCAGAGACTGGGGACATGGTACAGGAGATGGTCAGAGACTGGGGACATGGTACAGGAGATGGTCAGAGACTGGGGCCATGGTACAGGAGATGGTCAGAGACTGCAGACGTGGTACTGGAGATGGTCAGAGACTGCAGACGTGGTACAGGAGATGGCAGGGCACTTTGATAGACAGATCATCCGTCCAATCCTACGGGTGATCTGTCTATCAAAGTGCCCTGACAAGGGGGAGGGGCTGTACGTGATGGCGCGCGGCCGGGAACACACAGCTATTGAACTGAAAGCTGTGATGTTCCCGCGCTGTGATCAAACAGGCGGCGGAGACGGCTCGCCTGCACTATAGCATGATATAGCTCTTCATGATGGGCGCACCAGGGGCGGGGGGCGGAGCCCCGCCCCCTACCCCGCCCCATTTTCGGCTCCATTATCGGCCGTTTTTCTCTTTCGGCAAATTGCCGAAAAGGGCATTTTCGGCCGATATGTTTCGGCGGCCGAAATTTCGGTGCATCCCTATGTGCTATGTGGAACAAAGGAATCAGTCCCTGCCTCTGGGGGAGCATAAAGTCTATTGTTCTCCCTCATCTATACTTCTGTTACATAGACATAAACACTAGTAGCAACTTATTTCTGAGTGTAATAAAATATCACATTTGTTTTGATTCCAACGCATTTATCACAGCCAGAAAACTAATTGATCACATGTAAAACACTAATTTGTTTTTTAGGGATTAGTAGCAGAGATGGTCATATCTGCGTGGTTACACTCAGGTGACTGGGACCAGACTGTATATGCTTTAAAGTGGTTTTACACCCTGTACAACCACTTTTACCTACAGGTAAGCCTATAATTAAGGCTTACATGTGCGGGAGTGCATGTGCGGGAGTGACGTCATGTAAGCCGGAGTTTGCGGCCCCAGAAAGGAAGAGGGGCAAAGATGGACACTCCCTAGTGGGGATAACGGTGACATTGCGGGCTTCAGTTTCAGGTAAGTGACACATAATGGGCTACTATGCAATGCGTAGTAGCCCATCATGCTTTACCTTTGCAGGGAAATAAAGAGGAAGTAAAATCCACCAGGGTTTACTTCCTCTTTAAAGGCCAACACTAGGCTCCAGGCTCTTCCCTCCCCTCCTAGAGGTTCTCGGCAGTATTTCAGATTTTATTTTCTTCTACTTACCTTGTCAAGATGTGTTTAGGCCAGTGACATGACACATGGTCCTTTACAGGTCTCCTACAGTGGAAGGCATTCTTCCAATTTGGATCTTTCCCAGCGACGGACGGTCTTCAGCAATGCAGAGAGTGATGACCTCAGTGCTCCTGGGTGTCATTCATCCCAGAAGACTGGTGACATCTAGCGTAGGAAAGAAATGACTGTGGACATAGCTTCGGATGGAAGGTGAGTATTGTAGACAGAGATGCTTTTTTGTTTTCTAATTGCTGCTGGGGGACTATTTTGAAGCCATAATAAATGTTGCCTGCAGTTGAGCTTTAAGCCCCAATGGGAAGACCAACTCATCTCACCTTTGTGTAAACTTGAGATAAGGCGTGTAGTCTATGACTGCTGGAAAGCTCCCATCAAGGCCCTCTCCTTTAAGGCAAAAGCTAGAAGAGAGGAGCATGCAGTTAGCACTGAAACAACACAGGCCACAAAACATCACTTTGTACCGATAATCTTGACCGAGGTCACAAGTTGTCCACGTCACAGACCAGCCTGACAATTTTATCATTAGCTTTATAGGGGGCTTCATCACTTTTATTACTTGTGAACATTTTAAAGAGGTCCTTGTATTGGGATCACATAAAAGAAATCTATATGTAGATAATTTCTGTTACAATATCATTTTATCACATATTTCCAGCGCCATCGTCTAGTTATTAATTGGTCTGTGTTCCAGTTTAATCAATAAAACAATGACATTAAAACTAACTGCACACATATTTATTTTATGTGAGGTTTATAAAAGTGTACAAAAATAAATGGTCATAATAGCAAACCCTGTATATTAGTATAGGAACTGAGTCCAGCTTCTTTTTATAAATAAAAAGCCCCGAATAATGAGCCGTTTGTGAAAAGAGAAGCATAATACAAAGATTCATCAAACCACCTAGAAATAAGATATGTTAAAATGGAAAACAGTCCCCAATGGAGCCTGTAATAGTCTTATGCATAGGCTTTCTTCAAGTTACAGGTTAGGTCACCTTGCAGTACAACATTTCACCAGCAGGTGATAACTGTGAGTAAAAACCTCAGAGCCGTAGCGATAAGCTCTCAAAGTATTTCTATTTTAATAACCATTTAATTACATTGTTTCAAGATAAACCCATATTTAAGGTATAACATAAAAACATGGGGCCATTCGGCAGCACTCCACCCTCAAACTGCACTCCCCCCCCCACACCTGAATTGAGGGGTGCTTAGGCTGGCCATACAGTATGCAATTTTTTTTCCTTCAACCACAGGTTAAAGGAAAGAAAGACTCTAGATTCCTCCACCAACACAGTCAATCCCTTCCTCCGATTATTGTATTCTGACAGCCGGAGGTTTCCCAGCCATCAGAATACAATGATTACTTCTGGCAGCTGTAGCCACCGGCAGTGTCGAACGAAACAGACAGACAGGCTGGTTGTTTTGAAGGTGATCAATAGATTGACTTCAGTGCAATCAGCCTGCCCATAGATGGAGCATAATTCAGCTGGTTTCCTGCTGAACTGATTCGTCTACTACCAGCTTTATCCCAAAAGGCTTCTTTTAAATGTTGAATTGTGTGTATGTGTGTACATAGCCCAGCCTGCACAGCTGTATCATCCAGTGACTACAAGCTTTGTCACCTCAGCAGAGAGACTTTGAGTTCTTAAAGTGATATTAAAGTGTTTTTATTAGGCTAAAAATAACAAACATGTTATACTTACCTGCTCTGTGCAGTTGGTTTTGCAGAAAGCCTCCTCTTCTCGGGTCCCTCGCCGGCACTCCTGGCCCTTCCGTTCTGTTGCGTGCCCCCACAGAAAGCAGCTTGCTATGGGGTACACCCAAGCTGAGCCGCTGCTCTGTGTGTCCATTCAGACATGGAGCCATGGTTTGGCCCCACCCCCTCTCTCCTCACTGGCTAACTGACTTTGATTAACAGCACCGGGAGCCAATGGCACCACTGCTGTGTCAGCTAATCAGGATGGAGAGTCCCGGATGGCAAAGGCACTCATGCACATTGCTGGATTGAGATGGGGCTCAGGTAAGTATTAGCTGGGCTACTGTGCACAGAAGATTTTTTTTCTCATTTTGGCCATTTTGGCCAGAATCATGCAGCTCTACTGTATAGTCACAAAGACTTGCATTAAGAAGCATTTGTGCCTATTATATAGAAGATTTGCTGTATTTTCACTTATTTTCATTTTGTGTTTTTGAAAACTTTTTGGATCACTTTATGCATTTACATATTGCATAGGATTTCACTTAGTGTTTGGTACTCATCTCACCATTCAGAAACTCACGCTGATCACTTTATTCATTTATTATGGTTTTGTGTATAGTGTACACTTTAGATTTAGCAGCGATCTCATCACATTTCAATTTAGTCAGACGGTTTAAATTCAGGCAGTAGCGCGAGGGACCACACGTTATACATAAAATGACACGGTGTATTCCTTTTTTCATGTTCTAATTGAGCAAAAATGCAGATTTGTCATGTGGAAAAATTAAGTGCATTCCCACATTTACCATAACTTGAAATTCATGAAATTGTTGTTGTTCCATCCATCCAAGTTCTTATAATAAATAAAATCATCTACAAGTGGTACAGATTTCAGACAGCTGCTAAATCCAGCCCAAGAAAGGACATAGGTTCAAGGAGTCATCACATTGGGGTAGATTTACTAAAACTTGAGAATGCAAAGTCTGGTGCAGCTCTTCATGGAAACCAATCAGCTGCCAGCTTTTTTTTTTTTCAAAGCTTAGACTTGGTTCACAACTTCGGATCTGACTTGTGAGCCCCCCAAGTAATGTGACATGTGAAATCCCATTTTAGTCAATGAGAGCTGTCTTAATTAGTGTAGCGGCCACCACCCTTGCTAGGCGGCCTTGACTTGTTGGGCTTATCAGTTACCTTCTCTCCGCCTGCTCTTCCACATCTAGGGGTTCCCAGGGTTGATACCGAATGACTTGAACACCGACACAGATGAAGTCCTTTAACAAAGGTTTTATTTTGCAGTAGTAACATCCAATAACACAGTCTCTTGTGGAAACAGAGGGCACGGATGAAGAACTCAGGCACCTTGAACTGCGGCCTAGCAAAGCCTCTACTTCCACCCAGAGAGTAGCCACTCGCAGCTGGGTACTTCACAGCTGAACAGATCTCTAGCCAGAGATCATGGCAGTCAGCACGTTGACTCAAAACTTGAAACAGTCCTGTGAACGTGGACAAGTTGTAACTAAAGGTGAACAGGAACCTTTTTCCTCAGTACCTGGAACGTTTCCTGTCTACTCAATGGTACTGAAAAACCAAGTTAGACTTACCGGTAACTTGTTTTCCAGAAGTCTTTCAGGACAGCACCTGAGAGGACAGCACCTGAGAGATAGCGACTCCTCCCTCCTCGTTAGGAAACACCTTCTTCCTCCAGACTTTAAAGGGAGGCGCCTCCCTACCACACATCAGTTGTAGAAGAGAACCTCCGGCCCTGGCTGGAACACATAAACATATGAGTTAGTCACAGCGTAGCGTAATATAATACCATAGGGCGGGATGTTGCTGTCCTGAAAGACTTCTGGAAAACAAGTTACCGGTAAGTCTAACTTGGTTTTTCCCACGGCGTCTTTCAGGACAGCACCTGAGAGGATAACAGAGACTTACCCCTTAGGGCGGGACAACAGCTTGCAGGACCTTTCTGCCAAACGCCTGATCGCTGGCAGAAGTGAGGTCCAGTCTATAATGTTTCACAAATGTGTGAAAACTCGACCATGTCGCCGCCTTGCAGATCTGCTCAGGGGGTGGCACCAGCTCTCTCTGCCCATGTAGACGCCAGAGCCCTGGTTGAGTGTGCACAAATTCCTGCTGGAGGGGATAATCCTGCCTGGGAATATGCCTCCGAGATCGCTAATTTCAGCCATCTAGCTAAAGTAACTTTAGAACGTCTGAAGGACTCCGTCCTTTCTAGATAACTCAGCAGAGTCCTCCTGACGTCCAATGTATGGAAAAGAGTCTCCTTATTTCTTTTGGGGTTAACACAAAAGGTTGGAAGTACTATGTCCTGTATATGGTTCTGAACTGAAGCTACCTTCGGTAAGAATTTTGCATCTGTTCTAAGAATAACTCTGACAGGACTCTGTCAGGAAAAATGGAAAGATATGGTTCTTTAACTGACAGAGCATTTAGCTCACTGATCCTGCGTGCAGAGACAATGGCAATCAGAAAAACGGTCTTTAATGTGAGAAACCTAAGGGAAGCCTCTACAAGAGGCTCAAAAGGACCCTTTATTAGAGACTGTAGGACTACCGACAAATCCCATCTAGGAAAAACCTTAATAGGAGCTGGCCTAGATCTTTTAAGGGCTCTAAAGAATCTGATCACCAGCGGATCTGAGGCCACAGATCTTTCTAAAAACACTGTCAGAGCTGCTACCTGCACCTTCAGGGTACTAACTGCTAGTCCCTTGTCTGCTCCATCTTGTAAAAACTCCAAGATGGAGACAAGGCTCCCTGGCACCTGGGCGGCTGAAAAACACCAAGTTTCATAACGCTTCCAGACCTTAGAATAAATGGCCCTCGTAACCCTTTTCCTACTTGCCAAAAGGGTAGAGATCAAACGGCTGGAAAACCCCTTGCTCCTAAGGAGCTGCCTTTCAGAAACCAGGCTGTGAGGGCCAGGCTGGCCACTCCTGGATGGTTTACTGGGCCCTGCGACAACAGATCGTGCCTGAGGGGCAGATGCCAACAAGGCTTGATTGCCAGACCTAGAACTGTCGAAAACCAGGCCCTTTTTGGCCAAAAGGGCGTGATTAGAATAACTGGCACCTTCTCCTTCTGAATTTTTCTTAAAATTAATGGGATTAACTGAAATGGGGGGAAAGCGTAGCAAAGACGAAATTCTCATGGATAAGCTAGCGCATCTGTGCCCAGCGAGCCATCGTGACTGTCCAGGGAAAAGAACTGGGGAACCTGGGCGTTCACCCTTGAGGTGAACAGGTCCACCTCTGGAAAACCCCATTTCCTGGCAATCATTGCGAATACCTCCGGGTTTAGAGACCATTCCGCTTCCTGAATAGCGTTTCTGCTTAGGAAGTCCGCTAACCTGTTTAGATCCCCTTTTAGGTGGACTGCAGATAGGGATAACAAACGTTTTTCCGCCCACCGAAGAATCTCCATGGCCAGTACCTGAAGCGACCTGCTTCTTGCACCCCCCTGTCTGTTTAAATAAGCCACTGCCGTGGCATTGTCTGTTAGGACCTGGACGTGATGGGACTGAAGTTCCTGAACAAACAACTCCAGAGCCAAGGCAATCGCCTTGAGCTCCCTCCAGTTCGAAGACCTTATTGCCTCCTCTTTGGCCCAGGACCCCTGAGTGAAACGTGTTCCTAGATGGGCTCCCCACCCCCAGGAACTGGCCTCGGTTGTTAGTCTTTTCTCGACTGGAAAAGCCCAGACTAACCCTTCCGATAAGACATCCTGTCTTTTCCACCACCATAGGGACCTTTTTACCTGGGTTGAAACTCTTACCTCTGCCTCTAGGGATGCCACTGTGTGATCCCAAGATTTTAGAAGGAAAGCCTGCAGACACCTGAAATGCATTCTTGCCCACTGGACTGCTGGCATTGTTGAAGTTAGAACCCCCAAAGCTGACATAACTTGTCTTACTGTCAGATTTTGGCTGGTCTGTAGTAAAGACACTGCACCGGAAATCCTGTCCTTTTTGTCTAAGGGAAGGAAGATTTTTTGATCCACCGAATTTATTAGATACCCTAAAAACCGAATCTCCTGAGATGGGTTTAGGGACGACTTTTGGAGATTCAAAATCCACCCCAGCGCCTCCAGATGGCTGCGAGCCTTGCCTAGATTGATCTGCAATTCCTCGCTGGATGGGGCGAAAAACAGCAGATCGTCTAAACAAGGAATAACTGCGATTCCCTGAAGTCGCAGCGGCGCTAAAGCTTCTGCCATTACCTTGGTAAAAATTCGGGGAGATGATGACAGGCCGAAGGGTAAGGCCCTGAAATGGAGATGATGAACCACACCCCCCAACCTCACCGCCAGCCTGAGGAACTTCTGAGACTGGGGAGAGATCGGAACATGTAGGTATGCATCTTTTAAATCCACTGACGCCATAAAACATCCTGGCGTCAACAGATTTCTGACTGAAAAAATTGAGTCAATTTTGAACTTCCTGTACCTTATGGACTCGTTAACGGTTTCAGGTTGAGAATCAACCGAAATTTTCCTGTCGGTTTCTTTACTAGAAAAACATGGGAGTAAAACCCCTCCTTCTGTTCTTGCAGGGGCACCTGTACTACTACACCCTGTTGCATCAGTTCCTCTAGAGAGGACTTCATGGCCAGGGCCCTTACCGAGTCCCGCGGGGTGTTGGTAATCAGGAACCTTTTTTGGGGGGTTGTTGGCAAACTCGAGTGAGTAACCCTGCGCGAGAGTGGTCAGAATAAACTGATTTGAAGTTATCCCTGACCACTGCGGAAGAAATTCTTGTAGTCTTCCGCCCACCCGCAGAGACGAGTTATTGTGATTTTTCAGCCTGTGTAGGAGGACGGAAGAGAATTCCGCCTCTACCCTTCGGCTTCGGGGCGGACCAATTTTTCCTTCTCCCCTGCAACTTGCTGTCCTGATCCTGAGTTTTTTGAGGTCGAAAAAGACGTTTTGGTACCTGCTTTTTCTTTTTGACCGGGAAGGATCTCTTTTTATCGGCTGTCCTGTCAAGAATATTATCGAGGTCAGGGCCGAAGAGCAGGTCCCCTGAAAAGGGTAACCCACACAGCTTATTCTTTGATGCCGAGTCACCGGGCAGGTTTTAAGCCATAAGGCTCTTCTTGCAGCATTAGTTAGAGCTGCTGACCTGGCTGATATCTTAATTGCCTCAGCTGAGGCATCTGCAACATAAGCCACTGCCGTAATCAGGGTAGGAAAAGAATCTAAGATTTCCTGTTTGGGGGAATCTGCAGCTATATGTGATTTTAACTGGTTAATCCAGTATTCTAAATTTCTGGCTACACACGCTGTGGCCATTGCTGGTTTTAAATTGCTCATAACTGATTGCCATGATCTTTTGAGCAAAACATCCATGCGTTTGTCCATCGGATCTTTCAAAACTCCCATGTCCTCAAAGGACAGGTCCGTGGACCTTGAAACCTGGGAGAAGGCGGCATCCAGTCTGGGCACCTTGTTCCACACTGCTGCAGGGTCCTCCTCAAAAGGAAAACGCCTTTTATGGGCTTTGGAGAAAAAGGGCTTTTTCTCTGGATCCTGCCATTCTTTCCTAATGGCCTCAGAGATGACCGGATGAACTGGGAACGTTCGGCCCTTAGGCTCATCTAACCCAGCATACATGCGGTCATGGAGTGATAATTCCTTTCTCTCCTCACTTAAACCAAGTGTAGCATGAACGGCCTTAAGGAGCCCATCAACCTCTTCAAGGGACAGTTTGAATTTAGAGGGGGCTACCTCAGAATCCTCCAACTCCTCTTCCGAATCTTTAACGGAAAGAGCAGTGGACTGCTTTTCCCTATCTGAAGGGTCTTCAGGCAGAGATTCCAATACCGGGATTGAGAGAGACCTCTGGGAAGACTCTGAAGTGGAAGGCTGACTAGCAGCCGAGTTTGCTAGTGAGTCACGAAAATTCTGAATCGTGGCGTATAGCTCCTTCTTTACAGAGGCCACCAGATCCTCACATACAGAGGCTGATTCCTCCTTAACTAAAGAAGTAATGCAGGGACTGCATAGGGTTTTCTTCCAATTTTCTCCCAGCTTGGCCCTGCAAGAAGGACATCTTTTCTTTGGGTCAGAGCTCTTAGCCTATGAAGAAAAAGACAAAAAAGGGAAAAAAACCAGGGAACCCTTAGTGAGACCCAGTCTCAGCCTTGATAGGGATCACTACACAGGTGCACTGAGAAGAAACCAGTCAGCTTCTAGTGCCCAGACAGGCCCCTTGCCACCAGGGGGGAAAGAAAAAAGAGAAAGAGCGAGACCAAACGCCAGGAAATAGGAGAAAGAAGGCAGACTTTAACCGCTGCCTATTACCTGGGCTTTGCTGGTGCCTGTGCCTGTCCCCACCGCTGCAGACGCTGAATCTTCCATTACAGGTGTGCAGAAATCCACTTGTGGCTACACGCCACCTCCGGACTCCCATAATGCAGCTGCACCGGACCGGAAGCGGAAATAGGCACCAGCTCCTGTCCTCCCTCCTCCCCCCTGCGTCCACACCGGAAACAACGTTTCAGCCGACCCGATGACCCGCTCTGTCACTTCCGGCGCGACCGCCGAAAAAAACATGGCGGCGGCACACGCGCGCCGCCGCGCCTACGAACGTGCGGGCCATCGAATCTTCGGCTCTCTCCGAGCACAAGAGGGGAAGAGGAGCCCGCTTGCTACCGCTGCCGAGGCCTGGGTAGGTCGGGAGGACAGCGGGTCTCTAAAGGAGGAAAAAAAGGGAAAGAAGCCTAGTCCCTCAGGAACACCTAAGAGAAACTGACTCCCTCCCAGAAGATGTTCCCTCCGGGCCGGAGGAAACACAATAACTGATGTGTGGTAGGGAGGCGCCTCCCTTTAAAATCTGGAGGAAGAAGGTGTTTCCTAACGAGGAGGGAGGAGTCGCTATCTCTCAGGTGCTGTCCTCTCAGGTGCTGTCCTGAAAGACGCCTTGGGAAAAAGCGTTAATTCGTCAGTGTCCTTCCCAACTCAGTAACCAGGCACTTCCCAGGATGCCACTTGCCGGCACTTCTATGAAGAGTCCTCCCCCGGTCACTTCCACAAGCTGTGGTGCCTCTCCAAGCCAAGAGCACACCCGGACACCTTGAATCCTCCCTCAGTTACTGCACCTCGGACCAGCCGGGTCTGAGACTCGGGAACAGACGGATCCCTACCCCAGACCAGACGGATCTATCAGGGGCCTTCAACAGGAACAAGTTGTGGGGTGTCGAACACCCTGTGACTGGGACCCCTCACGGGGCTACCCCGGTCCTGGAACCAGAACAGACCACACGGGTCTCACAAACTCCTCTCTCTCCCCAAAACACGTGACCCACACCTCTTAAGTACCCCTTCCCAGACTCCTCAGCGGGCCCTGGCACTCCCACTGATTGGTTCCAAGAAGGCTGATACCTAAACATCCAACCAGACCTGGTTCTGGCCTGTCATGTGCACCTCACTGTTCACATGACCAGGCAAAACTTCCAAACACAGCCTGGTCAGACTGGTGTCAAGGCCTACCTACACAATTAACCCTCAGAACCCCTACTGTTCTGAGGCAAAAACTAAATTTACATGCGTATGACATTTTGTACAAAATGTCTTCCGCTACATTAGCACTACTGAAGTCGATCCGACTTTGTAAAAAATTACTGTACTACTTTAAGGCAACTGCTATTTGACCTGTGCCCATAGACTTTAATGGAAGTCGCCTCAAAGTCGGATTCTCATTTATATTGATGTGATTTGGAGCGATATTACAGGGAGATTACCTAGGCATTCCCTGAGGCTCGGGTTCACACTACCGCGACCTGAAAGTCCCTCGACTTGCAGTGCGAATTTGAAGTTAAAACTTCAGGGAATGCCTGTGTAATCTTCCTGTAATGTCGGATCCAAATCACATCAATTAAGATGAGGATCCAACTTGGAGGCAACTTCCATTAAAGTCTATGGGACACAAGTCGGATAGAAGTCGCCTTGAATTAGTAAAGGAGCTTTTTCTAAAGTCGGCCCAACTTCAGTAGTGCGAATTAAGACAGGTCTCATTGACTAAAACGGGATTTAACATGTCACGCGACTTGGGGACTCACAAGTCGGATCCCAAGTTGCGGCAACGTGAATTGAGCCTGAAAGTTGCTTCAAAGTCCCTTTAAAGTCACACTAAGTCACATTAAATTGTTCTCAAGTCTCCAGTAAATCGCCAGGAAGTCACCTGGCAAAGTCACACAGTAAGTTGCACAACTTTCAAGTCATGGCAGTGTGTACCAAGCCTAAATTGAACAAGCTGAAGTTAGAAGCCGATTGGCTACCATGCACAGCTGCACCAGGATTTTGCCCTCTCCAGTTTTAGTAAATCAACCCCTGTATTTCTTAAAGTGGTTGTATACACATTTTTTTATTTTTTTTCTACAAGTAAGTCTATAATAAGGCCTACCTGTAGTTAAAATGAATATCTCCTAAACCTGTACGGTTAAGGAGATATTCACTTTGTATGCAGCCGCTGACGTCACAGCGCATGCGCTGTGAATGCCAGGCTGAATGTCCGGCAGACGCTGCCAGGAAGAAGACTCATGCGTGGGAGTGACGTCATCATGGATCTGGCCACTCACAGCGCCAGAGCCGCGAACCCAGAAGACACAACGAGGGCAAAACGTTAGCTCTCTCGGCATGGACCGGGTTTAGATACCAACGCCTCATTCTAAGGTATTTCATAATGAGTTCATTATGCCTTTGCCTTACAGGTTTTTTCTATTTTTTTTTATTTTCTGTGCTAAGTCACAGGGCTGTGTAAATCTCAGGACTGGTAGGATGGAAATATAAATTATTTGGCCACAATATATATATTTCATCTGTCTATTTAGCCGTTTGCCTGGAAACAGATGACGTATGACCCTCCCGACAGGTACAGATGAATTCAGTACTCTTCATTCCAGAACGACCCCATATAATATAACACTTTTGCAGCGAAGGCGGCAAGTGGGTCAAATACCTGAAATCAATGGCATTGAGTCCAAGCAGCATACCGGCGAGCATATTGGCTTCTTCACCCAGCACTATCGCTCCATCGTCGTAAAATCTCCTGTGGGGGCAGAAAACAGCTTTTGCTTTAGCAATCTCAATAGCAATAAAGCAGTAGGCCTGCAATGTATTACCAGGACCATAACCACATGTGGCCACCCCAGCTGGTCCTGCTACTGAATTTTTAGCATCTTCGTAGAAACATACACTGTGATTAATACCTTGTGTCTAGTGTGCAAGGAGGGAATTTATATTCACATGGCAGGTCATGGAACACAAATTGTGTTGGAGCGCTGAATACACTATAGAGAATATGTTCGAATCGCTGAGAGTCGGCTACAAAATTTAGATAAGGCATTTACCTAAAAGTGGATAACTTGATTTGTTGCAAAAATGGGGTGAGGTATTTAAAAAGGGAAAGAACGGTGCATTTTCAGTGAGCACATGTTTTGAGTAATTATTTTGGTGATAACCACTGTAGGAAGGCAACATGTTTTTTTTTTTTTTTTTAATATCAGATGTTTCTGGATAGTTGAAACTTGATTACACCTGGCCTGGAATGCCAGCAGAGCAAGTTCACCCAGCAGGGTGTCGCTAACGAAGAGTCATCTTGTGTGATTCATCTCTGACAGGATGTTCTCTCAGGCCTCCCGATGTGAGGTATGGGGATCGAGATGCACCAGATAAGACCCCCTGGAGGGGTGCGAATTCAAATGTCCTGTTACAGAACATCAAAAGCCAACTGTTTGGGCACTTTCACACTGCCAGCGCCCGGGCGTCATTTTTGCAGCGCTTTCCGGCTACTAGCGGGGTGCTTTTAACCCCCGCTAGCAGCCGAAAAAGGGTTAAAACTGCCGCAAAGCAATGCTGCAATGCAACCGCTTTGCCAGCAGTTCAGCGTTGCTGACCATTGATTTCAATGGGCAGGGGCGCCTTAGGAGCGATGTATCCACCGCTCCTACAGCGTTGCAAGGAAGCTGCTTGCAGGACCTTTTTTGACGTTCCTGCCAGCGCAGTGCCCCAGTGTGAAAGCACTCGGGCCTTCACACTGGGATTGCAGCTGAGGCTTTTTTCAGGCTTTACAGGTGCCTCCAGTGTGAAAGGGGTCTTACTGAAAGATGATCCAGGTAAGAATCAGCGATTCATGGACCATTTACTGCCCCTAGTGGGCACTATAGCATGCTTCCTAGAGGACGGACAGAAGAAGAATATATTAAAGCGGAGTTCAGACTAAAAAAATAAAAAAGTCACTACTCAAGTAAAAGTCAATACTTTTAATAATAGGACACTTACCTGTCCCAGGGTCCAGCGGTGTGGGGGATTGAAGGCCCGCTCATCTCCCCCTCCTCTCTGCGGCACCGGCATTGTCACTGTGGGCGCTGCTCGCTGTGACTGGACGGGCAATCATTCGGGACCTGTGATGTGTTCCAGATGATTGCCGAGAGGGAAGGGGGGAGAGGTGAACTTACTTCCGGTGCCGTGGTGCGCCGGGAGGAAGTGGGAGCTGGAACTCTCAAAAAAGTGGGTATCCCCCCCCCAAAAAAAATGACATGCAAAATGTGGCATATCAGGGGGTCACCTTCCCTTAAAGCGGCAGTTACATTTTTGAGTGGAACTCCGCTTTAAGAAGGACTACCTATTATGGATTTTTCATTGGACAGTGGGTGTCTGAGTGAGTTCTTCCTCTTTTTGCTCTTGGCTCTTGCCATTGAGCCCAGCTGAAGATACTGAACAGAGGACGACCCTATGTAAAGTATCATTGATGTTCTTTTGTTTCATATGCTCTGTAATATTTTCTTTTAGTGTTTTATGTTAGCATGCTTATTTTCTTGGGAAATGAATGCGACTCTTGCTTATTTAAACAGTGTATGTATTTTTTATAGCTAACCTTGTTATTGTACCATCACCATTAACTTTATCAGAGCTTTGCTAGACTAGCTAATTATCGAAATAGACAAGTTAATACATATTGATAATAAATAGGGGGTCCATAACCACCCAATATTTATTTCAACCACAGAGGGTAGAATTCCTGCCCCGGTCACAAAGTGCCATGGCTGTGGCATGGGTACACCCCCAGCAGCTGTCTTTGCAGCTAAAAGGGGCAAACGTCGGGGGCTGGTAAAACATGCCCCCCCCCCATCTTCTGTGATCAAGCCCTCATAGTTATTGCAAACCCTTACATATACCCACCTAGGTGACTGGCTTGAAGTGGTCTACAGAGATTAAAAAATCCTCCTACATAAGTTGTACCTGTTTATCTGTGACCCTTTCTTCTCTATGGCTAAAGAGGGGCTCCACCTAAAAGGGGAAGTTCTGCTTTAGGGCCTCCTCTCCCGCTCCGGTTTGTGAAATAGAGCTTTTGGGGAGGAGAGGGGGAGCGAGTATCAGATTTTGACAGGTACCCGCTCCCACTTCCACTCCAACCGCCTAGGTGATCAGAAGAAAAAAGTTCTCCTTCCCTCCTCCCTCCTTCCCAAAGCCTTCCGGGACACATGACAGGTCCCAGAATACTGCCGAACAACCCACAGTGTTCAGCGGCACTCGCGCATGTGTACTGGGCACCCGGCTGTGAAGCCACAAGCTGTCACAGCCAGGTGCACATAGTAAAGATGCCGGCACCAGCAAGGGAAGACATGGGGAGGACACAGTGTGGGTGAGAACACCACTGGATCGTGGGACAGGTGACTGGCTGATTATTAAAAGTCAGCAGCAACAGTTTTTGTAGCTGCTGACTTATACTTACTTTTAATTTTCACTTATGAGACTGGAGTTCCTAAAGTCCAAAATTTACACAACATTTTTAAGCTTCCAGAGGCAAGGGGTGGGGAACTGGTGTCACACTGCACAGCACACTGAGGAAAGCTGAGTGTAATCTGAGACCTGAGTGAAAGGGAATGGACAAACTCCCTTTACGCAATCTCTCAGAATAACAAACAACCTACCGTGTTAAAATATAAAGTACCGTGTTAAAGTATAAAGTATATAAAGTATAACTAAAGGCAAAACATTTTTTCATAGAGTGGAGGGGGGTTAGAACCCTGTGCAGGTCTTCATATACAGTGCGTCATTTTTGCCTATAGTTACACTTTACGTTTGCTCGCAGATGGACTTTAACCACTTTCTGACCACCCCATAGCAGTTTTATTGCTACAGGTCGGCGGCAGCTGTGCGCCGGATCATGTATATATCACCTATATATACGTGACTCAGCATTTCTGGGTAGCGGGCATGAATGCGAGCTGCCAGCGGGTCGCTCTTGCTGTGATTATACACAGCGGGAGCTGATCAGCGGGTACCACAGACTCGATGTCCGCCGGCCCCCGCCGATCATTTGGTACACAGGCAGAAACAAGCCAATGTAAACAAGGAAGATTGCCATTCTGTCAGTAGGGAAGGCATGGATCCCATGTTTCTACAAATCACGGACATGGATCCATGCCTTCCCCTAGTAAAAGCACCACCCCCCCCCACTGTACACAAACACTGCTTAGGAACACAGTTAACCATTTAATTGCCCCTGATGTTAACCCCTTCCCAGCCAGTGTCATTAGTACAGCGACAGTGCATATTTGTTAGCATTGATCACTGCATTAGTGTCACTGGTTCCCCAAAAATTGTAAAAAGTGTCAGTTAGTGTCTGATTTTCCCTCCCCAATATCGCAGTCCCCCGATAAGTCGCTGATCGCCACCATAACCAATAAAAAATATTAAAATTCCATAAAAATATCCCATGGTTTGTAGACGCTATACCTTTTGTGCAAACCAATCAATATACACTTATTGGGATTTTTTTTATCCAAACATATGTAGCAGAATACATATTGGCCTAAATTGATGATGACATTAGATTTTTTATTTTTTATTTTATTGGATATGTTTTATAGCAGAAAGCAAAAAATATAGTTTTTTCTTTTTTTTCCAAAATTGTTCGTCTTTTTATGTTCACAGTGCAAAAAAAATAAAAATGCTATGAACATAAAAAGAAAGCTCTATTTGTGGGAAAAAAGGGCATATATTGTATTTGTGTACATCGTCGCACGACCGCTCAATTTTCAGTTAAAGGAAAGCAGTGCCGTGTCGCAAAAAATGGGCTGGTCACGGAGGGGGATACATTTTCCAGAGCTTAAGTGGTTAAAGTTTAAAAATATAATAAAACCTGCCAAGAAGTCAGAAATCTCATCCGCAGTTCGAAAGAAAAAAGAAATAAATAAATTACAAAATCTTTCCTAAGGAACACTTCAGTGCTGACATTGATTGTTCAATAAGGAGTTTCTACAAATAGCCAAATACCCGAATACCACGGAACACATTATCCCTTCGGCTACATCGATCTGTCAGTACCATGAAGGCTTCCCCATTGATCTAGGTGAGATCTGATGAAAAGGCCATGTTTCTCTAAATAGGCATTACAAGGTGTTGTAGTCACTATTGGAGAAGCTCAATTCTGAACAAATAAAAAGAGTGTGCCCTTAAAATGTACATAAAACTGAACAATGAGGCCTCATGCCCATGGACGTTTTTACAGCCACTTTTTTGAGCATTTTTGCAGCTTAAAAATGCCTCTCCATGTTAGCCTATGGCCTCATGCCCACCATGGCGTTTTTGAGCTGTAAGTGGCATAGGCATTTTTAAGCTCCAAAAAAACCCCAGGACCAGTGCGTTCTGAGGCTCCAGTGCTAGAGCTGTAAAAACGCCAGACGCCGGTAAAAGATGTTAAACACAATTTAGCGGGGGCTTAACGCTGTATACACAGCGTTATGCACCGTCCAGTGTTTCTCTGTCTCTATTCAAAATCAATGGATCCCTATGGGAGCCCATTGATTTGAATAGAAGTCGCACCAGAAGTCGGATCCAGATGATCCGACTTGCGTTGCGACTTGTATGCTGAGAATTGTGAAGGGGAACCCCGACAACATTTTGCATGAGGTTCCCCCCCAAGATCCATACCAGACCCTTATCCGAGCATGCAGCCCTGGCAGGTCAGGAAAGGGGGGGGGGCGAGTGTTTCCCCCCCTCACCCCCGGACCATACCAGGCCACATGCCCTCAACATAGGGGGTTGGTGCTTTGGGGCAGAGGGCGCCCCTGCACCTTCCCACCCCAAAGCACTCCACTGCCCCCCAACCTGGGGGAATGAGTATGGGGTACATCCTACCCCTACCCATTCACCTAAATAAAAAAGTGTCAAAAATAAACAAACTACACAGGTTTTTAAAGTATTTTATTAAAGAAGCTCCAGCTCTCTTTTGCTCTTTTTCTGGGTCTTCGCCCCTCTTCGGTTCTTCTCTTCTCCCCTCTCCGGTTCATCTCCTCTCTTCTGCTCTTTTGCTGGGTCTTCTCCCCTCTCCGGTTCTTCTCCTCTCACTTATGATCTTTTGCTGGGTCTTCTCCCCTCTCCGGTTCTTCTCCTCTCTTTTCTGCTATTTTGCTGGGTCTTCTGCCCTCTCCAGTTCTTCTCCTCTCTCTTCTGCTCTTTTGCTGGGTCTTTTTTTCCAATGTTGACTCGATGAGATCTCCTGGTGTAATGCTGGGTCCGCTGTGTGCAATGACTTATATTGGCATGGGGCGGGGCCAACCGATAACGCAAGTTGGAGGACACATCCCTTGTGATGTCATCACCCCCAGCCGTTGACATCACAAGGGGCGTGTCCTCTGACTTATGTCATCGGGTGGCCCCGCCCCATGCCAATATAAGTCATTGCACACGGTGGACCCAGCATTACACCGGGAGATCGTGTCGACATCGGGACAAGAACAGAGGGAGAAGACCCAGCAAAAAAGCAGAAGAGAGGAGAAGAACCACAGAGGGGAGAAGACCCAGAAAAAGAGGAGAAGAGAGAGGAGAAAAACCGGAGAGGGGAGAAGACCTAGCAAAAGAGCAGAAGAGAGAGAAGAGAGAGGAGAGGAGAGAAGACCCAGCAAAAGAGCAGAAGAGAGGAGAAGAACCAGAGAGGGGAGAAGATCCAGCAAAAGAGCAGAAGAGACAGGAAAGCAAAAGAGCAGAAGAGAGAGGAGAAGAACCAGAGAAGGGCGAAGACCCAGCAAAAGAGCAGAAGAGAGAGAGGAGAGAGAGCCGGAGCTGCTTTAATAAAATATTTTAAAAACCTGTGTAGTGTGTTTATTTTTGACACTTTTCTATTTAGGTGAATGGGTAAGGGTACGATGTACCCCATACTCATTCACCTAGGGTGGGAGGCCGTGATCTGGGGGGCCCTTTGTTAACGGGGGCTGACAGATCACTATAAGTTGCCCCAACAACCTCTCGAGGAACCCTGGCTGAGAAACTCTGTTCTACAGGGATCCCACAATTATGGTATATGCTTAACTGCATTGGTCCAAGCTGAACCTATGTAACTATGTAAAAACTTCCATACCTGGAATTCTTTATTAGGAACCATTAAGAAAACCCATTTTTACCACCCATTGAAGGCCAATGTAGATTACATTCTTCCTCTCAATGAACACCAATGTACGAGAGCTCTTCTTGCTACCTACCAGTGTGAGGGAGAACTTTTCAACTGACAATAAATATAAGGACACCGTCCGCTAATTTAATGGCACTTCCCCACTGAGCACCAATGTGAGCAAACATTTCAGTTTTCTATGTGTCTTCCCTGGTCATTATTATGGCCAGTGTTTGCAAGCTTTTCTTCAGAGCAGAAGTGCTTCTCACACCATACAAATCAACAGGAATGCAAAAGCAGCTTGAAACAGGTTGATGCAGCTTAGGCCTAATGTACACAGGACGCTGAGGCAACCTCTTTTGAATGATTTGTTTGACAGCTTGAAACCGGCGTTTAGCCGCGCTTGCATGCCGCGTTTAGGGGCGTTTTGAGACGTTTGCATCTAGGAGCATTTATTTAAGATATCATCATAAGACTCTCCCAAAGCACAAAAAACTGTATTATTTAACAATTTCAGCCATTCTGTGAGACCAGAGTGAGTAGCAGCAGCTGAGAGAGCAGCAGAGTACTTGTATCTACCTCAATTTCAGTGCTTTTACTACAATCCCATAATGAGCATATGTGAGGAAATTAAAAAAAGACAGATATTACATTTCATGCAACTATGTTTTATCAAGTCGGGGGTCAAGCTCAATGGTGGGGTCACCTTGTTCAAATCTAACAACATATAGGTCAAATTCCAATTCTACGTTGGCTAAAAGCAATGCTAGTGGTATATTGGATTGGATCATGGGCTCATTAGGGGTATATAAATGGTCTATGAAGCATTGGAAGCAATTACAAGTTTTTTAAATATTTTTTGGTGATTTTTCATCATATGCTATCATTTTATACGTTTCTAAAACAAAACAAAAACACGGCTAAACCCCGGTAGCGTGTTTAGATGCGTTTGGTGTCTGAAATGTCGGAAACTTTGGCATCTGAACTCATTTTTTTGACTTAAAAGAAAAGACTCTAAACTCAACTGCCTAAGAACGACACGACATTAGACGAACCTGTGTACATGTACACATAAGATAACATTGGATGCGTTCAGGGGCAGCTGAAGAAAGCATCCAACTGCCTCTGAACATCTGTTTACCTGTCGGGGAAATGTGAACAATCTCAGAAGTGTCTTGAACTGATATCAAATGCAGACAATGCATCTGAAAACAAACTGCCTTGGCTAATGAACAGAGCGGAGAATCTTTGGTCATCTTTTAGGCTTTTTTAGCATTTGTATAGGCATTTTTGCATGCATTTTAGGCTTGAGCGTTTTTTTTTTTTTTTTTTTTAGCCAAGGGGATGCTAGTTACTAGGTAAGAAAATGCTTAAAAAATGCACATCACGTATTTTTTTATGTGTTTATCAGGCACTCCGTTGAAGTCTATTGGGGCCAAAAACACAAGCTTCTTTTTGAGGTAAAGTCACATACTTTTTCAAGCAACGAGCTTCAATGCCACTATACTTAGGTGTAAACAAGTACCATTAAATGTAATGGAAATCTTTTGAGCATTGCATTGCTTTCGGTCAAGCTTCAAATTGACCATGATATAAAAGGGGTATTGCTTAATTTCATAATTATTACCAAAAATACGTTTTACTCTCCTTTTTTGTCCTTGTGCCCTTTGTCACTGGAACAGAAACTGTTGGGAAGTCAAAAATGTTATGACTGTCACCCAAACAGGGGGTAAGGGGAAGAGAGGAACACACCTGTTGTGGTGACATCTTTCTAAGCACACGGTCCAACATTCCGACTGAAAATGTCAGATCGGACCGCGTTGTCAGATAATCCGAGCGTGTGTGGGATTCATCTGACTTTTTCTGTCGGAATGTTTGACCAACAAAGTTTGAGAGCTGGATATAAAAATTTTCCGACAACATGATCTGATCGGACTTTGTCCGATCGTTTGTAGAGAATTCCGATTGGACAAAGTGCCATGCATGCTCAGATCAAATTCCTAGACCAAAGCTATTGGCTACTAGCCTGAACGTAGTCCAGTCGTAACAAAATAACGCCATCATGTTATGAACGATTAGATTTTCCGACAACTTTGTCCGATCGTGTGTATGCAACACCAGTTTCGGACAAAATCCAATGGATTTTGTTGTCGGAATGTCCGACCGTGTGTACAAGGGCTAAGAGGGGATTTGGGCTTACATTAGAAGTATCTCCCCCTACTTCCAATGGTGTTTTGGCTTTGGGGATACTTGCACTAGTAAAATTTGAAAAAAAAGTGATTGGATAAATATAATATAAAAATAATATCTGGATATAAGTAATGTAGAAGGCCTTGCTAATTCATCCTGTTACCATACGAAAAAAAATAAAAAATTGGTAGAATGAAATGTAGAAGACCTTGTAGTTTTATAGTCCCTCAGTGCTGCTGTAATGTATTCAGATAAGCGTTTTTCCATCAGTGCAACTCGGATCCAGGCCCTGCCCTGAAACAAAACACACACAAATTAGGCAGAATACAAATATATACAATATAAAAAGTGTTTGTGTTGCCCATAGCAACTATACCTCCCCAAAGCAGAAACAGCTTTAAACAGACTCCAATACAAGGCCGGCCCCCGCTTATGTAGATCTTTCCAAAATACACCGTATATACTCGAGTATAAGCCGACTTTTTCAGCACATATTTCATGCTGAAAAAGTCCCTCTCGGCTTATATTCGCGTGAGGATCTCCCGCTGTGTCATGCATTCTTAACTGTTTGGCGGCCGTCCACTGTAACAAAGCTCTACCTCCCCCTCGTCTGTGATAGACGGAAAGGCGGAGCTTTGTTACAGTGGACAGCCGCCGAACAGGCTGCAGTTACATGACACAGTGGGAGACACCCGCTGTGTGTAATCAAAGGTGAGGCTGCAGATGGGCACAATGAGACTGCAGATGGGCACTGATGATACAGGTGGTCACAGTGAGACTGCAGATGGGCACGGTGAGACTGCAGATGGGCACAGTGAGGCTGCAGGTGGGCATTGTTTACCTGTAGCTGCTACATTTCCCATCCTAGGCTTATACTCGAGTCAATACGTTTTCCCATTTTTTTGAGGTAAAATTAGGTGCCTCGGTTTATATTCGGGTCGGCCTATACTCGAGAATATATGGTAAGCATGTTTCCCCACAAACAATTATAAAAAAAAACATTTTTTTTTCTCCCTACAAAAATCAGCATACTACACCTGCCCGAAAATTGTCCTGTTTTGGAATAACATATTACAATTGTTTGATAAATTGATGGGAGATAAAATCCCAAATAAACCTCAGATTACAGTGCTGTCCGTGCTACCAAGCTCTTACAGACAAATTAGGAGAAACCGACATTAGTTAGGCACTTCATCACAGCGGCTCATAATGGCCAGATGGCGGCGCCAGGTTGAGGCTCCATCAATGGCTGAATGGGCTTATGAATTGGACAAGATTGAGCTTGTGGAGCTTATGATTGCATGGGATGAGGATAAATCAGAATCACACAAACTTAAGTGGAGAGTTTTCTCTCATTTCAGATATTCTTCTGACTTTGATTCCTTTATCTCCAATATCGTTTGAGCTTCTAATTCGTTCCAGGATTCCCCCATGGTACCCTTTTTTCCCCCCTCTTCTTTGTCTCTTCCCCTTCCTTTTTTTCTTCCCTTCTTATTACAATTGTTATTACTTTTCTTGTATATTGAAATAGAAGGCTAGCATCTTTGTGTTGCCTGATACTTCAGGTATTGTTCTCCTGGTTATGTTTCTAGCTGAACTGGATGTTTCTATCAGATACTCCTCAGTTTATTCACCCAAATTTTTTTCTGTTTTACAGTGTTTGTTGCTCATCATATTGGGGATATACAAATCCAGATGTATTTGTTCAGTCATAATTTGTATTTGCATAGTATACTTGTATTTTCTACAACTACTTAAAAGAGAAGCATGGGTTTTTTTTTTTAATCCCATATTTATACTTACCTAGGTGGATGCAGCATCTATCCCCCTCCACTCTTCACTGAGAAACGAGCCACCGAACATCATCAATGGCTCGGTTCTATCACCTGCCTGTCAGTCAGCAGCTCTCCTGCTCTGCTCCTGCACTCTCATTGGAGCGTTGAGCTGTGGAGGGGCGGGAGAGTCTCACTGAGAGGCTGAGACGCCTATCAGTCTAGTCACCTGGCGGATCCAGACTTCAGACCGCTCTCTACTGAAAACGGGTCACAGGAGTGCAAAACAAATTGCACTCCCCGTGACCCAAAGGAGAAGCCCAGCTGAATGAGCTCAGGCTGGACTACTTCTTTAATAAAAAGATTAAATATAAACATCAGCATACCAAAACTAACAAGAAAGTTGTCAAGTTGGTATAGGTATTTGCATATGTTCTGGAGTTGCTGGGGCAACTATTTTGGGAGGAGGTTTTTGAACTCCTTAACTACCTCCAGCTGACCCTCACAGTCTCCCCGGATCTGACACTGTTGGGTATCCTTGATGATGAACATTGATGCGCTATCCTAAACTACTAATCTCATACTTGTTATACTATGCCAAGCGAGAGATCATACTTAAGTGGAAAGCTCATTCCCCCCCACCCCTCCGTGGGTTTGTGGGAAAAGTCTATTAACGTGGTTCTTCCCATGTATAAACTGACTTGGATTGGTAGGAATTGTCCCAGGAAGTTTGATGGGGTATGGCAGCCATGGACAGCTTAGCAGGGGAGTGTTTACCCATTGCTTGTTTTGTCTCTGTGTTGTTGTGGCTGCGATGCCCTATCTTATTTAATGCGAGTTATGGATATGGGACATTGACACCCCCTTTGGTTCATTATAGAAAATTGTTTACTTTTATGTTATGCCACGTGGACACTGAGTTATGGATAATGTTAGTGTGTGTTCTGCCTCAATACCATTTGGTATTGTTGATTTTGTACCATGCCATTGATTTCAATTAGGGATGAACCCGATGTTCGAGTCGAACGTAAGTTCATTAAAACAGTGGGTGTTCGCAGAATAGCCAAAAATTTGGGGTGTTCACGGAAAAATTTGAAAGCAGCAGAACACCCTTTAAAAGTCTATGGGAGAAATCAAAAGTGCTAATTTTAAAGGCTTATATGCATGGTATTGTCATAAAAAGTGTTTGGGGACCTGGGTCCTGCCCCAATGGACATGTATCAATGCAAAAAAAGTTTTAAAAACTGACGTTTTTGCGGGAGCAGTGATTATAATAATGCTTAAAGTGAAACAATGAAATATTCCTTTAAATTTTGTACCTGGGGGGTGTCTATAGTGTGCCTGCAAAAGTGGCGCATGGTTCCTGTGTTTAGAACAGTCCAAGAGCAAAATGAAATTTCTAAAGGAAAAAAGGTAATTTAAAAGTACTCGTGGCTATAATGAATTGTCGGTCCCGGCAATACACCTGAAAGTAATTTTAAAAAAACGGCATGGGATTCCCCCACAGGGGAACCCCGAACCAAAATTTAACCAAAAAAATGCATGGGGGTCCCCCCAAAGTCCATACCAGACCCTTGAGTCCCCGTGCGTCAGAGGGGGATGGGTTCACCCGGCGACGTCATTGTGTGTTACCTGAGAGGCTGTCATTACGGCGGGTGCCTCCCATGGAGGCAGATTGGTGGCAGGGTGCGGCTTTTTTTTTCTTGCTTTTTTTCGATCTGTCAGAGCGAGAGAAGAAGATGAATGGACTTTGTGGAACACTTTTATTTTTTTATTTTTTAATAAAGGAATTGTCCCAAGCCGTGTCTTGTGTTTTTTGTACCCCATTACTATTTTACGCAGGAGGGAGGCCGGAGTCTGGGGGTCCCCTTGTTAAAAGGGGCTTCCATATTCCGGTAAACCCCCGCCCTGCAGACGCTACAACCACCGGGCAAGGGTTGTGGGGATAAGGCCCTTGTCCCCATCAATATGGGAACAAGGTGCTTTGGGGGGGGCCGCTACCCCAAAGCATGCGCTCTCTCGCTCCCCCCCTTTTCCTGCGGCAGGACCGAGGTCCCCAAACACTTTTTATGATAATAACTTGCATTAAATCCTTTAAAATTAGCACTTTCGATTTTTCATGTTTGTATCCCATAGAAGTTAACGGTGTTTGCGTGTTCAAACAAATTTTTTGCCTGTTCACGTGTTCTGCTGCGAACCGAACCGGGGGGGTGTTCAGCTCATCCCTAGTTTCAATAAAGGAACATTCTGTTGTCAAAAAAAAAAAACTGACAAGAAAAGCAGATAGATGAGTGGGCCCTTGGTGTCCTTATTTACAATGCAGGACGATACTGGTCACACAGATGGATGGAGCCAGCTGGAGTGGGGAATAAGGTAGGAATTACACTTTATTCCTCTACCCTTAACAAACATTTAACTCTTGCAATGTTGGGGGTGCCAACTTTTTTCCTGTCCAGAGTGTTGCATTAAAAAAAGAATTCCAGCTTGTATGCTTGTAACTATATATTATAAATATGTATAAAAATGAAATGCACTTTGCACTACAAGTGCAAACTGCACTTGAAATTGCACTGAAAGTGCACTTGGAAGTGCAGTCGCTGTAACTCTGAGGGGTAGATCTGAAATGAGGGGAAGCTCTGCTGATTTTATCACCCAATCATGTGCAAGCTAAAATGCTGGGTTTTTTTTCCTTGCATGTCCCCCTTGGATCTACAGCGACCCCACTTCCAAGTGCACTTTCAGTGCAATTTCAAGTGCACTTTGCACTTGTAGTGCAAAGTGGATTTGCCTTTCATAAATAACCCCCTGTATCTCACAAAAGTGAGTACACCCCTCACATTTTTGTAAATATTTTATTATATCTTTTCATGGGAAAACACTGAAGAAATTGCACTTTGCTACATTGTAAAGTAGTAAATGTATAGCTTCTATAACAGTGTAAATTTGCTGTCCCCTCAAAATAACTCAACACACAGCCATTAATGTCTAAACCGCTGGCAACAAAAGTGAGTACACCCCTAAGTGAAAATTTCCAAATTGGGCCCAAAGTGTTAATATTTTGTGTGGCCACCATTATTTTCCAGCACGGCCTTAACTCTCTTGGGCATGGAGTTCACCAGAGCGTCAAAGTTTGCCACTGGAGTCCTCTTCCACTCTTCCATGAGGACATCATGGAGCTGGTGGATGTTAGAGACCTTGTGCTCTTTCACCTTCTGTTTGAGGATGCCCCACCCCACAGATGGTCAATAGGGTTTAGGTCTGGAGACATGCTTGGCCAGTCCATCACCTTTACCCTCAGATATTTTAGCAAGGCAGTGGTCGTCTTGGATGTGTGTTTGTGGCCATTATGTTTAAATACTGCCCTGCAGTCCAGTCTCCGTGGGGGGGGGGGGGGGAATCATTCTCTGCTTCAGTATGTCACAGTACATGTTGGCATTCATGGTTCCCTCAATGATCTGTAGCTCCCCAGTGCACTTATGCAGCCCCAGACCATGACACTCCCACCACCATGCTTGACTGTAGGCAAGACATATTTGTCTTTGTACTCCTCACCTGGCTGCCGCCACACACGCTTAAAACCATCTGAACCAAATAAGTTTATCTTGGTCTCATCAAACCACAGGACATGGTTACAGTAATCTAATGTCCTTAGTCTGCTTGTCTTCAGCAAACTGCGGGCTTTCCTGTGCATCATCTTTAGCACTGACAGACTGACTCCCCCACCCCTTCAACCTCTGCAGCAATGCTGGCAGCACTAATACATCTATTTCCCAAAGACAACCTCTAGATATGACGCCAAGTACGTCCACTCAACTTCTTTGGTTGACCATGGCAAGGCCTGTTTTGAGTGGAACCTGTCCTGTTAAATGAGTCACACAACACCGGGAGGAAAAATGGCTAATTGGGCCCAATTTAGACATTTTCACTTAGCGGTGTATTCACTTTTGTTGCCAGCGGTTTAGACATTATAGACACATTTAGACACATATTCTGATATGCCCCAGTTGAAGACTTTTCAGTCAAAACGCGTAAGACAGCACCTCCTGCTTCCCATATTGCTTTTTATACATTTGTTGTGATCACTTAATTCGATACCTGCAATCCATTGTATGGTTCCTTTTTTATTTTGTTTTTAATAAACCATCCATGGTTGATCTACGCCATGTGGAGCGTTTGTCCTTTCTTATCCCTTTATGTTTGAGTACTGATGACTGCCTCTGATCATCATCCCGTGGATTGGTCCGGTTATCTGGCTGCTTTGGAACCATCACTCAGTCTATGACGGCTTGGACCGGCATTACTTGACCTGGCATTATTCCATCACTGGGAATCCAGTATTACAAGCCTGTAAGACGCACCACCGTATGGTTTGTGCTTCCATCTGTTCCGGTAAGAGTACCCACCCTCTCATTTGAATGTCTTTATCATTACCATCTAATCTACCTTGACCACATGTTCCTTGTTCCAGCTTGGGTTTGAAGATAAAGTTTTCTATCCATTGGACATTTTCATATATGGACATTGGCCATTCAATTAGTGTCCACTGCTGTGTTTACTGTGATATAATTTTTTTGTTATATGATTTGTTTTATAGGCCATTCCTAATTTATGGTTTGGTTTGCTTTTTCACTATGACTTTTACTTTGGGTCTTATTTAGCGCTGCACTTTTTATATAAATGCCTTAGCACAGGTGCCATTCAGAGAATGCTTTGCATTTTCTAAATGAATGCAAAGCATCCTCTGATAGGATGAGGTGGAGGGATGGAGCAGTAATGTCAGGTTCTCTACCTTGTCCAATGAGAGAATGCTTTCTGTGTTCAGAATGCAGTAGTCCAGCTGCTCATCATGGGACCCAGAAGCAAGTAGAGATCGCTGGAGGTGCAGCACCTACTACAGCAATTTTCAGCTTCCAGGGGCATTGGCTAGGTATTATATATACTTCGTTACAGTGGTCCAAGCTTGGTGTTTGAGCAGACAAGGACCAGCTGGTGGGAGGATAGAGAGTGAGTTACATGATCCCCCACAACCAGTATTTTTTTTTTTTGGAAGCGGCTGTGGGGGCGATTAGGAATAAGAGATTTCCTGTAGTGTATTATTAGATGAGGTTTCCAAGAAATTCTCTTATATACTTCAAGTGGAAAGAAAGTGGCCTGTGCTATTGACCACAATAGGACTGAATGACAAGGACAATAAGAGTAAAAAGAACTCTTTATTTACTAAATTACAGTAAAACCTTGGTTTGAGAGTAACTTGGTTTGAGAGAGTTTTGCAAGACAAGCAACATTTTTCAATAAAGCGATGTCTTGATATAAGAGTAGCGTCATGTCACAACTGAGCATAAAAGAAACTAGATGAGCCTCTAAGTGTATGGTTATAGTTAATGAAGGTACAACATTTAACAACTCACATGGTTGATGATTAAAAGAGCCACATCTAAGTATGCAGGCATCAGGGGTAAAGCTGTCCGCATAGTCCGGCCTCCTCACCGCCATCAACGTCGCCCCTTCTACGCTGCGCTCCACAAGCAGTTCAAGCCTCACTTTGAGATTGCTTTACTGCAGGGTAGTCTTCCTGGTCACGATGGCAGACTGACAGCGTTGAGAGCCGGCGGTGTGGGGGATGGCCTATGTGGACAGCTTTACCCCAGATGCCTGTGCCATGTGCCTCTTTTAACCATCAACCATGTGAGTTGCTAAATGTTGTACCTTCATTAAAAGTAACCATATTGCTACACTTAGAGGCGCATCTATTCTCTTTTATACTCTGTAGCTCCTGCTGGATTTTACTTCTAATCCCCTTGTGGAGGCTTCCATTTCTGGATGGACATTTTATGGTTACCCAACCCATTACATTGCTATAATCTTTTTATATGGACTATAAACTGAAGGACTTATGAATAAATGGTTGTGGAACGAATCATCCGAGTTTCCATTTCTTATGGGGAAATTCGCTTTGATATACAAGTGCTTTGGATTACAAGCATGTTTCTGGAACAAATTATGCTTACAATCCAAGGTTTTACTGTAATTCAGTTAAAGTGATTGTAAAGTCTCATTTAAAAACAAAAAAAACAAACATGTTATACTTACCTCCTTCTGTGCAGTTTGTTTTGCACAGAGCAGCCTAGATCCCCCTCTTCTTGGGTCCCTCTTTGCTGCTCTCCTGGCTCCTTCCTCCTATCGAGTGCCCCCTCAGCCAGCAGCTTTCTTTGGGGGTACCCAAGCCGAGTCAGAGCTGGATGTATCCATTCAGACACGGAGCTGCAACCCCGCCCCCTGTCTCCCTCCCCTGATTGGCTGACTGACTTTGACAGCTGTGGGAGCCAATGGCACCGCTGCTGTGTCTCAGCCAATCAGGAGGCATGTCCCAGATGGCTTAACTGCTTGCTGACCAGCGCACGCCAATGTACGTCGGCAGAATGGCGCTGGTAGGTAAAAGGGTGTACAGGTATGTCTCCTTTAAGAAGCGGTGTCGCAGGTGCGCACCCACCGTGGTCTCCATGACAGTAGGTTCTGCGGACTCGGTGTCCGCCGGGTGCTCACGATCGCGTCACGGAGAGGTAGAATGGGGAGATGCTTTTGTAAACAAAGCATTTCCCCGTTCAGCCTAGTGACAGGACAGAGATCACAGCTCTCTGTTATCAAGAGTAATGATCCATGTCCTGTGTGGTAAAGCCCAGCCCCCTAAAAATTAGAATCACTCCCTAGGACACATACTTAACCCCTTCACTGTCCCCTAGTGGATAACCCCTTCACTGTCAGTGTCATTTACACAGTAATGAGTGCATTTTTATAGCATCGATCGCTGTATACATGACAATGGTCCCAAAATAGTGTCAAAAATGTCCGATGTGTCCGTCATAATGACGCAGTTCGGATAAAAATCGCAGTTTGCCGCCATTACAAATAAATAAATAAAAATGCCATAAAACTATCCCCTATTTTATAGACGCAATAAACTTTGCGCAAACCAATCAATATACGCTTATTGCAATTCACCAAAAATATGTAGAAGAATACATAGCGGCCTAAACTGAGGAAAACTGTTTTTTTATATATTAGATGGCATAGACAGGGCTCCCAGGGCGCTAAACTAAACAGTAGACTCCTCTCTATATGGTGTGGGGCTGGTCCCCGTCACCCACAAAACATGTGGTAAAGCAAACTTTCTTTTTAAATTCAAACAGAGCTTCTCTATCTCAGATTCCCTTCTAAGTCTCAGGCCAGAGCCCTGCTGTGCTCTCTTCCTGCTCATTTAAAGTCCACCTGAGTGTGGACTCAAGTGGACCACAACATCCAGATCGGAACCAAGCCTGCCACAGAGGCTGGAAAAACCTGGGCCGGATTCCAGTTCAGTCTCTTACAATAGAACGTATGCGAGCTGAAATATACTGATTATCCATTACCTCACCTCGCATACCGTCACAATATATATATATATATATATATATATATATATATATATATATATATATATATATATATATATATATATATATATATATATATATATATATATATATCTATATACGCAAAGTGGTCTCTGACAATGAGCAATGTATAATTAGTTATTTTGAGCATATGGGTATAGTCTGCAGGTGTAGCCATATTGAGAAGTGGTGGCTGAGAGGCAAGTTGACATACAGTGGTGTGAAAAAGTGTTTGCCCCCTTCCTCATTTCCTGTTCCTTTGCATGTTTGTCACACTTAAGGGCCGGTTCACACTGCGACGCGAGGCGAGGCGACACGGCTCGCCTCGCCTCGCTCCCGCAAGTCGCCCCCATTCAGTACTATGGAACCGTTCTGAGAGGAGCGACTCGAGTCGCTCCGACTCAGAAAAAAGGTTCCTGTACTACTTCGGGGCGACTTCAGGGGCGACTTGCATTGACTTCTATGCAGAAGTCCTCTGCAAGTCGCCGCTGAGGTCCCCGCAAGTCGCGGCGAGGTAAGTCGGAGACGCCTCGCCGCGGCTCGCTGTGTGAACCGGCCCTAAGTGTTTCGGAACATCAAACCAATTTAAACAATAGTCAAGGACAACACAAGTAAACACAAAATGCAATTTGTAAATGAAGGTGTTTATTATTAAAGGTGAAAAAAAATCCAAACCATCATGGCCATGTGTGAAAAAGTGATTGCCCCCTAAACCTAATAACTGGTTGGGCCACCCTTAGCAGCAACAACTGCAACCAAGCGTTTGCGATAACGTGCAATGAGGCTTTTACAGCGTCCTGGAGGAATTTTGGCCCACTCATCTTTGCAGAATTGTCCTAATTCAGTTACATTAGAGGGTTTTCGAGCATGAACGGCCTTTTTAAGGTCATACCACAACATCTCAATAGGATTCAGGTCAGGACTTTGGCTAGGCCACTCCAAAGTCTTCATTTTGTTTTTTTTCAGCCATTCGGTGGTGGACTTGCTGGTGTGTTTAGGATCATTGTCCTGCTGCAGAACCCAAGTTGGTTTCAGCTTGAGTACACGAACAGATGGTCGGACATTCTCCTTCAGGATCTCTTGGTAGACAGCAGAATTCATAGTTCCTTTTATCACGGCAAGTCTTCCAGGTCCTGAAGCAGCAAAACAGCCCCAGACCATCACACTACCACCACCATATTTTACTGTTGGTATAATGTTCTTTTTATGAAATGCAGTGTTCCTTCTACGCCAGATATACTTGGACACACACCTTCCAAAGAGTTCCACTTTTGTCTCATCGGTCCACAGAATGTTGTCCCAAAAGTCTTGGGGATCATCAAGATGTGTTGTGGAGAAATTGAGGCGAGCTTTGATGTTCTTTTTGCTCAACAGTGGTTTTCTCCTTGGAACTCTGCCATGCAGGCCATTTTTGCCCAGTCTTTTCCTGATGGTGGAGGCATGAACGCTGAACTTAACTGAGGCAAGTGAGGCCTGCAGTTCCTTGGACGTTGTTGTGGGGTCTTTTGTGACCTCTTGGATGAGTCGTCGCTGCACTCTTGGGGTAATTTTGGTCGGCCGGCCACTGCTGGGAAGGTTCACCACTGTTCCATGTCTTCGCCATTTGTGGATAATGGCTCTCACTGTGGTTCGCTGGATTCCCAAAGCTTTGGAAATGGCTTTATAACCCTTTCCAGACTGATAGATCTCAATTACTTTCTTTCTCAATTGTTCCTGAATTTCTTTGGGTCTCGGCATGATGTGTAGCTTTTAAGGATCTTCTGGTGGACCTTACTGTGTCAAGCAGCTCCTATTTAAGTGATGCCTTGATTGTGAACAGGTGTGGCAATAATCAGGCCTGGGTGTGGCTAGAGAAATTGAACTCAGGTGTGGACAACCACAGTTATAGTATGTTTTGACAAGGGGGGCAATCACTTTTTCACACAGGGCCATGATGGTTTGGATTTTTTTTTCACCTTTAATAATAAACACCTTCATTTACAAATTGCATTTTGTGTTTACTTGTGTTGTCCTTGACTATTGTTTAAATTGGTTTGATGTTCCAAAACACTTAAGTGTGACAAACATGCAAAGGAACAGGAAAAGAGGAAGGGGGCAAACACTTTTTCACACCACTGTATGTCAACTTGCCTCTCAGCCAGATCATGTGTAGCCTACTCCGACGGACAAAGTGCCACGCATGCTCACAATCAAATTCCTAGACCAAAGCTATTGGCTACTAGCCTGAACGTAGTCCCGTCGTAACGAAATAACGTCATCACGTTATGTACAATCGGATGTTCCGACAACTTTGTCCGACCGTGTGTATGCAACATCACTTCTGGACCTCTTCCGGAATTAATCCATCGGAATTACTCAGACGGATTTGGTTGTCGGAATCTCCAACCATGTGTACAAGGGCTTACATTGAGTGCGCTGCCAACCAAACTGTCAAACCATTAAACGGCCGGTGTAATAACTGATCAAATGTGTAGCATAATGGCATTGAAGATCAAACAGAGGCTAAGATGACAGCTTCCTTGGCTGAAAATGATAGGAGGGTTTAGTTCCGCTTTAAGTATCATCCTGAATATGTAAATTGTCAGTTTGGATCACAAACAAAATCAAAGGAGAAACAGAAGCGTTCTTTAAAAAAAAAAAGTGTATGTTCTTACCTTGGCTCTCGAGGAGCTAACATTTTCCATGTTTTCAATACTACAAATACAGCTGTGGGGCACTTTGGAACATGCGACCCGTATGTAATCCCAAAAGCTTCGAGGACTTTCATAACCAAACCAGGTGAGCTGGCCTGTAAGAAAAATACACAGGACTCAAATGCCATGAACAGTATTATGAAAAAAATAAGTTGAGGCAGGTAACCTTGACACTATGGGGTTCCTTTACTAAACTCAAATAAGCTGTCCACCTTTTAATGGAAGTTGCACTTTCCAAGGGAATTTGCCACAGAGCTTAGATATCCAATCACATGCAAGGACATTTTTTTCTAAAAAGCATTTTTTCTTGCACCTAAATGGATGAAGGAAGTTAAAGTGGTGGGCGAGCGAAAAAAAAAAAATGTAAAAGTCAGCAGCTACAAACACTGTAGCTGCTGACTTTTAATAAGCACTTACCTTTCTAGGGCGCCTGCGATGTCGGCCACCCAAGGCCGACCCGTCCATCGGCTCTCCGTCCCGGCGCCACCATTCAAAGTAACGGAAACCGGCAGTGCAGCCTTGCGGCTTTGTGAATGGGGCGCGCTGTGTTGTGGGACACACACAGTTCCCACAACACACCGCGGCCCATTCCCCAGAAGACAACACGAAGAGGAGAAGATCACCGCGGAAACAGGAAGAGGCAGATTAGGATGATCTGCCTAGCAACAGCCATTTCTGGAGCCTTTTTATGCATTTTTTATTTTTTATTTTTTTTAGGGTGGACCTCCCTTTTAACAGAGCAAGGCACCTCATTCACTAAGCGAACAGAAAATTCTCTTGCAAAGGGCAACTTGTCTTGCAAAGTGAACAATGTATTTGCCTTTAATCAACCCCTATACGATTCAGTAAACCACATAAGTCTCTGGAACCTTAGCTTGTCTGAAACTATAGGAACCCGAAAGCTACATCAACCTCTGGATTTATGGAATTTATTAATCTCAACATGCGGACTCTCTGGTTGTTATACCACTTTAAATCCTAGCACAAAGGCCTCTGCCTGTATTGAGGGTTTTATACTTCCTCCCCCTCCAGATCTTGGTCTCTGTTTTACCTGCCAATTGATATGCGTTACTGTCCATTTAATTCTGAAATTTACACATCGCTGCCTGGGAATACCCTCCCTTTTTTCTACTGCAGTTAAACACACCTTGTTCACCTCCATGCCCTCAGAATGTGACTGGACAGTGAAGGAGAAGCAGGAGACTGATGAGCTCATCCCTCCGCCACTCTGATCTCCGAGTTGTATTGTACACAGAATTTCAAGAGAGTATAAGCAGGTAAACTTTAGGTAATTATAACAGATGCATCTAAAGTGAAGTGGTAGTCTCAGGTAATACAGAGATGAAAAAAGCCTTCTACATAAGTAGCACCTGTTTATCTATAGCTCGCTCTCCTCTTCTAAAATATGCAGATCAAAGGCTATTTCTCAGCGCCAGTGGGTAAGAGGATCCGATGTCACACACTGCACAGCATGGAGCAGAAAACTGAGTGTAATCTGAAACCTGAGTGGAGGGAAGGGACACACACCCTGTGACGGACTCTGGACACCCTGTTGGGTATTTCCGCCAAGAAGCTGCTTCCCAAGTCCTGGAACACAAGACCAATGGATCTGGCTATCGCAACCCCCAAGAACCAGACAACAACAGTTTTGGAGTATACCAGAAATAGGACTGCTTTATTTTTAGAAACACACTGAATTTATACAGTAAACTATCAGATAAGGGTTACTCCCATCATCTAAGACAAAGGTCACCTTAGGCAGTAGAGCCAATCCTATTATCATAACAATGACCACCCCAGACAGACCAGCTCCCCCATAGGACTAACTTATGCATAAGAAGCCAAAAACAATTAGTGACCAGCTCTGTCTGGATAACTTAAGAACACATTAAAAAGTTCTCCAGGGAATGGTTCTCCTGAAGCCCAAAGTCTGTGACTCCCCCCCTCTACACAGTCTCATAAGGAAACATGCACAGCTGACACTGACAATCACCAGCTGTGTGCTGAAGGGGGGTGGGGCCGTCTCCCAGGATTGCTTGGTGTGGGCACATAGACTATCAAAAGTGACTGATGCAGATAGAAGAGAGAATAGAGAGGAGACAGAAATGACTCTAGGTGCTTTGCTGGCAAGTACACACTACAAAGGGAAATGCTCTGTTCATTTTTTATTTCAGAGCTTTACAAAACATTTTAACTGCTTGAACGTATTTTTTTCTTGTTCCGTATACAGCTTAACCACTTCCGTCATTCTGCTATAGGCCAGACGGTGGTTCGGTTATCCTGACTGGACTTCATATGACGTCGAGCAGGATAACAGCCGACGCGCATCACTTCGATTGGTGGTGCGGTGTGTCAGTTTGACACACCTCTACAACGATCTTGGTAAAGAGCCTCTAACGAAGGCACTTTACCACATGATCAGCCGTGTCCAATCACAGATGATCACAAGGTAAACAGGAAGAGCCATTGATCGGCAGCTCTCCTGACAGGGGGGGGGGGGTCTGTGCTGATTGCTCATCAGCGCAGCCCCCCTGCGGATGCCCACACTGGACCACCAGGGACACCACAACAGATGGATCTCCAGGGATGCCACCCTAGACCGCCATGGATGCCAATAAGTGTCCAATGCCAATCAGTGCCCACACATATTGCCAGTCAGTGCCTGCCAGATGTCTCATCAGTGATGCCCAGTGGTGCCATCTATCAGTGTCCATCAGTACCACCCATCAGCGCCCACCTATCACTGCCAATCAGTGCCCACCCGTGCCACCCATCAGTGCCATCCATAGGTACCCATCAGTGCCCATCAGTGCTGCATACCAGTGTCACCTATCAGTGCGCATCATCGGTGTCAACTCATTGGTGCCACCTCATCAGTACCCGTCAGTGAAGGAGAAAACTATTTATTTACAAAATTTTATAACAGAAACAAAGAAAACTAACATTTTACAAAATTTTTGGTCTTTTTTTATTTGTTGCACAAAAAAATAAAAATGCCAGCAGTGATCAAATACTACCAAAAGAAAGCTCTATTTGTGGGAACAAAATGATAAAATATTTGTTTGAGTACAGTGTAGCATGACCGTGCAATTGTCATTGAAAGTGCGACAGAGCTGAAAGCTAAAAATTGGCTTGGGCAGGAAGGGACAAACGTACCTGGTATTGAAGTGGTTCAATAACTTAACTTTTAGTTTTAGCTTTTAACAAGATACTCCCATCAATACAGTCAGCATACACCACCTTTCATCACAGAAATGTGTTTACTTCTATAGAGTGACTCTTAGGCCGGGATCACACTTATGCGATCACATTGCTGTGCAGATCACATGCAATTTCTGTGCGATGCAAATTCAGTCATACAATCTGTATGGCTGAAATCGCATTGCATTTGCACCAAAATGGTGCAGGACCCTTTTTTTGGTCCTAGCTGAAATCGGATCACATGGGTGTTCACACCTATGCGATCTGATTCCTGCACCATTTGACAGTTCACACTGCGATCTGTGAACTGACCTGGGGGTGCCATTAACGTTACATTGAAACCTCCAGTGGTTCATGTCAGTGTAAACCAGTGTGCGGTTTAGGTGCGGCACTGAATCGCAGGGTTTCCCACATCGCACTAGTGTACCAAAGTAAATCCATCAGCCAGTGAAAATGAAAATAAATAGTGCCCAAGTGTTATGTTAAAATAAAAAATAAAAATAAGGAAAAAAAAAAAAGACTGCAATACCCACCTCCTCCTCTACACGGCCCCCACAGAAATGAAAAACATGCTATTTTTTCCAGTCCATTCCCGAGAGAGATTGTATTATTCATTCCGTCGTAATGTTTATTATACGAAACGGCTTCCTTTTTATTTGTCTTTGCAGATTCAATTAGAAAAGGAAAAAATGGCACCAGCGGTGCGCACTCGAAGCACGCAGGCAGCAGTACTTTATTGAGCGATAACACTGAGATATAATAGGTTCTGAGATTGCCATCTTGCCGCTGTGTTTTATTAAATTTGCATTTAAATTTTTATCTTGATTTTCCAAGACTTGTCTGCTATTTAAATGAAAAAATATTTGTATTTTTCCAGTACCTGTTTGATTCAGTATTACACCCAAAGTAATCATTGGCCTGAAAGTAGTTCTTGATGTGATACTCATATTTGTATAAGCTTTCTATGCCACATTTTATAGATTATATTTCATATACAAAGTTGCAGGCAATTCGTTTACTTATTTTCTGTATGTCAGCATCTGTGCTAGATGACTGCAGCAATAAAATCATTTCCCAGATAAATTATTTCAAGAGTGGCAGCACTCTTGAAAATAAACAAGCATAAATGCGTTAGATGCCCTTTAATCCCCTAAAGACTGGTCCAAGATGTGGGAAGCCCTTTTTCCTTCCTGTGACCTCATAGCATTAGAGAACTTGTTCAAAGTTATCTCTAGATGGTACTACCCAGTGAGAATTGCAAAATATCTTCCTACCCAGCAATGTGTTTCAGGGGTTGTTCAGACCAGGGCAATATGAAGCACATACGGTGAGGGAAAAAAGTATTTGAACCCCTGTTGATTTTGTACGTTTGCCCACTGACAAAGAAATGATCAGTCTATAATTTTAATGGTAGGTTTATTTTAATAGTGAAAAACAGAAAAACAACATAAAAATAAAGAAAAACGTATTTCAAAAAAGTTATAAATTGATTTGCATTTTAATGAATGAAAGAAGTATTTGACCCCTTCACAAAACATAACTTAGTACTTGGTGGCAAACTCTTGTTGGCAATCACAGAGGTCATACGTTTCTTGTAGTTGCCACCAGGTTTGCACACGTCAGGGGGGGATTTTGTCCCACTCCTCTTTGCAGATCCTCTCCAAGTCATTAAGGTTTCAAGGCCGACGTTTGGTAACTCGAACCTTCAGCTCCCTCCACATATTTTCTATGGGATTAAGGTCTGGAGACTGCAGGACCTCAACGTGCTTCTTCTTGAACCACTCCTTTGATGCCTTGGCTGTGTGTTTTGGGTCATTGTCATGTTGAAATACCCATCCACGACCCATTTTCAAGAAGGTTCTCAAGAATTGACGGTACATGGCCCCGTACATCGTCCCTTTGATGCAGTGAAGTTGTCCTATGCCTTTAGCAGAAAAACACCCCAAAAGCATAATGTTTCCACCTCCATGATTGACAGTGGTGATGGTGTTCTTGGGGTCATAGACGGCATTCCTCCTCCTCCAAACACAGCGAGTTAAGTTGATGCCAAAGAGCTAAATTTTGGTCTTATCTGACCCCCAACACTTTCACCCAGTTCTCTTCAGAATCATTCAGATGTTCATTAGCAAACTTCAGATGGCCTGTACATGTGCTTTCTTGAGCAGGGGGACCTTGTGGGCACTGCAGCATTGCAGTCCTTCATGTAGTGGGTTACCAATTGTTTTCTTGGTGACTATGGTCCCAGCTGCCTTGAGATCATTGACAAGATACTTCCATGTAGTTCTGGGCTGATTTCTCATCATTCTCATGATTATTGAAACTACACAAAGTGAGATCTTGCATGAAGCCCCAGACCGAGTGAGACTGACAGTGCTTCTTCCATTTGCGAATAAAAATGCACCAACTGTTGTCACCCTCTCACCTGTTACCAAGCTGCTTGGCGATGGTCTTGTAGTCCATTCCAGCCTTGTGTAGGTCTACAATCTTGTCCATGACATCTTTGGACAGCTCTTGGCCATGGTGGAGAGATTGGAATCTGATTGATTGATTGTTTCTGTGGACAGGTGTCTTTTATACATGTAACAAGCTGAGATTTGGAGCACTTGCTTTAAGCGAGTGCTCTGAATCTCAGCTCACTACCTGTATAGAAGACACCTGGGAGCCAGAATTCTTGCTGACCGATAGGGGATCAAATACTTGTTTCACTCATTAAAATGCAAATCAATTTATAACTTTTTAGAAATGCTGTTTTCTGGATTTTTTTGTTGTTATTCTGTCTCTTACTGTTAAAATAAACCTACCATTAAAATTAGAGACTGAACATTTCTTTGTCAGTGGGCAAATGTACAAATCAGCAGGGAATCAAATACTTTTTCCCATCACTTTAACTCTAAACAGCGCTTGCTCTAATATGCAAAACCATACCGATCTTTCAATTGTCATAGAACATTGATATTCCATGAAAACCAAACTTACAAAGCAGTCATGTGTTTATATTACCAAATATGTGTAATAAAAATAGTCCATATACAGTATAAAAAAATCAAATCAATTTACAACTTATTTGAAATGCGTTTTTGTATGGATATTTTTTGTTATTCTGTCTCTCACTGTTAAAATAAACCTACCATTAAAATTATAGACTCATCATTTTCTTTCTTTCTTGTCAGCGGGCAAACGTACAAAATCAGCAGGGGATCAAATACTTTTTTCCTTCACTGTATGGTGGACATGCCCCAAAGTTAAAAGTACAGTGGTGTAGTGGTCAGCACTCTCGCCTAGCAGTAAGAAGGGTCACTGGTTTGAATCCCAACCACGACACTACCTGCCTGGAGTTTGCATGTTCTCCCTGTGGCTGCGTGGGCCTCCTCCCGGGACTCTGGTCCTGCCCCACACTCCAAAGACATGTTGGTAAGCTAATTGGCCTCTGTCCAAAATCTGCCCTAGTATATGAATGGAGACCTTGGATTGTGGGGTCCTTGAGGGTAGGGACCGATGCGAGTGTGCAATGCACAAGGATAGGGACAATTGTAGACACTCACACAGGTTGAACTGGATGGACTGATGTCTTTATTCAACCTTACTAACTATGTAACTATGTAGCTTCTTCTTTTTACTCTCCCTCTTGTTCTGTTGTCTTCTCTTTCTTTTTTGTTTTTAGATTATTTACCACCAGATGCCAGTTCGCTGTGTCTATTAACTGCTCTCTAGCCATACTTTTGAGGTCATATTTTTCTTTTTCGATGGTATAGCTTATCAGTTTTTAGATGGGGGTAAAGCCCTTTTGTATATTAGGAAACTTACAATTTTTTATTTTTTTTTGGGTCCCTGAGAGGTTCTCAGACTTAATCTGTATAACTGAACATAGGTCAATCTCAGGCCGAGGAGAGACGATAAATGGCACTTCCTTGTTTACATGTGACCAGCTGTGGTTGGATACAACCGATCACACAGGGAAAGAGCCGTGTCTTCGGCTCTTTACAGAGATCACAGTCGCGCCGTGTCCTAGGAATATGATGCGGCAGCGCAGTTCTGAGGCGCCAATATATGACATCATCTCAGAATGAGCGTGCCACCCCACCGTCGTCATTTTACTATACAGCAGGCGGGAAGTAGTTAGTGACTCTGTGCACCAGAACTAAAATATTTCAGTTTATTTTTCAAATGGTGTTGTTATATGTATAGGTCACATTAAAGGTGGAAAAAGCTCTGAAATTATTTTTGTCTCATTTTTTTACATCACAGAAACCTGACATTTTAACAGGGGTGTGTAGACTTTTTATATCCACTGTATAGCCTCTTTTCCACGTGTGAGCTGTGCACCCCTGACAGTAAAGCAATGAATTTTGGGATCATCATAAATTAAATTATAGGCATCTACATTCTTAACTGGGGTTATCTGTATTCGTAGGCTTCTTCCAAAAGCTGCTAGGGGTTTCATGGGCAGCAACTTATGCCGCGTACACATGAGCGGACTTTCCTTCGGACATTCCGCTCGTGTGTGGGCTTCATCTGACTTTTTTTTCCAAAATTCTGACGGACCTAGAAATAGAACATGCTTCAAATCTTTCCGCCGGAACCAGTTCCTATCAAGAAAACCGCTAGTCTGTATGCTGTTCTGACAGACCAAAAACGACGCAAGGGCAGCTATTGGCTACTGGGTATTGAACTTCCATTTTCTAGTCCCGTCTAGAGGACGACCGATATATCGGCCGGCCGATATTTGCAGTTTTTTAATTAATCGGCATCGGCCGATTGTGCTGATAAAAAGCCAATTTAGAACTACAGCGGGACTTTGAAATGACTTCTGTAATAGAAGTCAGTGTAAGTTGCCTGAGTCGTCATAGAAACGTCTTTCCTCCTCTCTGGGCAGTCTGCCAAGAAAAGAACAGAAAGATACAATGTTTACACTTGAATGAATGAAATCATCTCAGTGTGTAGAAGTTCTCAGTTTAACCATTTAAAGACTAAATCTTTTCTGACACTTGTTGCTTACAAGTAAAAATCCTTTATTTTCTGCCAGAAAATCACTTAGACCCCCCCAAAAATTATATATATTTTTTTTAGCAGAGATCCTAGGGAATAAAATAGCGGTTGTTGCAATATTTTATGTCACACGGCATTTGCACAGAGGTCTTTCAAATGCATTTTTTTGGGAAAAAAATACACTATTTAAAAAATAAAAATAAAATAAAAACAGTAAAGTTAGCCCATTTTTTTTTTTTCGTCCAAAAGTTTTGACTACCTGTTTTTATTTGATATATAGGTTTTTGTTTTTTTAATCTAAATCATACATACAAGTAAACTAATTGGAGGTTTGTTTAGTTTAATAAATGTTTAAATGTAAGAAATTTTCTGTATCACTTATGAAGGCTTTCACACTGGAGCGGGCAGGCGTTGATGGTAAAACGCAAGTTTTAGCGGCTCTTTACCATCATTTTAGCGGTGCTATTTGGCTGCTAGTGGGGCACATATAACCCAGCTAGCGGCCAAGGAAGAGGTTAAATGAGCCCATGAAGCACTGCTGCCAAATCGCATTGCATGCGCTTCGGCAGTGGTGCCCATTCATATCAATGGGCAGGAGTGGTGGAGGAGCGGTATACACCACTCCAAATGTGCTGCTTGCAGGACTTTTTTTTAAGATCCTGCCAGCGCATCGCCTCAGTGTGAAAGCACTCTGTCTTTCACACAGACTGCAGGGGAGCCATTTTGCAGGCACTTTACAGGCGCTATTTTTAGCCCAAAAGCGCCTGAAAAACGCCCCAGTGGGAAAGATGTGTTAGATCAAGGGGGATTAAAAAAAAATAATAATAAATAAAAAAGGAAAAACATAAATAAATAAAATAAAATTGGCCTAACATATCGGCCCAAAAAAATCGGCATCATATATCGGCTATCGGCCGCCATGATTTCTAAATATCGGCATCGGGCAGAGAAAAACCCATATCGGTCGACCTCTAGTCCCGTCGTACGTCATTGCGTTCTAAACAATCAGACTTTGGTGTGATCGTGTGTAGGCAAGTCCGTTCCGGCAGAACACCGTTGAAAAGTCCTTTGGAGTTCAGTCCGACAAGAAGTCCGCTCATGTGTATGTGGCATTATTGACCTCCCATTTAATGGTGCCTGCATATTTCAAGGGCTAACACCACCTAGCAGAGCCAGCAGAGTAACACCAATCATCTTTTTAGCTGTCTGTAAAGTTTGCATTCTTCTTTTGACCACCACTATGAGGGGTGTTCTTCCCACTGACCATCAATAAAATGATGCATTCTATCACTGATCATCAGTGTAAGGGACAATCTTCTTATTGAACCTAGATATAAAGAGACACTGCTCTCCATGACCATTATGTGAGGGGTCACTTAATGGATCTCCAGTTAGGGGGACAGTTCCACCCAAAAGTAGAACTCACTTATATGCCTCCTCCACCCTCTGGTGCCACATTTGGCCCCTTTCAGGGGAGAGGGGGGGGGACTGTTTTTGACAGGTCCTCTTCCCCACTTCCAGAGATGGGATGCGGCCCAATCCCCTGAAAGTTTGGCCCCTCCTCCTTCCCCCGCCACCGGGCCAAATATAAAGCAAAGCAAGCTTCACGCATGTGTCCTAGGGAACCCGCTGTGAAGCTGAAAGGCTTCAATACCAGTTTCCCTTACCAGGAACAGAGCATCGATCCGAAGATCGGCTGAGGTGCTGAAATCGCAGGCTCCCCGGACAGGTAAGTGCCCTAATACTAAAAGACAGCAGCTACAGTATTTGTAGCTGCTGGCTTAATTTTTTTCACCCAGGCTGGACCTCCTCTTTAACTTAACTAAACCAATCAAGGAGGCATTTCTCCAATGACATCATACTTGTTAAAGTAAGTGGGGGATCAGAAGAATAACCCCCAAAAGTAACAGCCTGGGGTATCATCCCATAAAATCCACTAAATTAAAAAAAATTTTTTTGCATTTCTCCATGAATGAATGAAATACTTGTATAGCGCACAATGCGAACTGAATCGCCTCTAGGCGCTGTGGCGAGCTTTGATCGTCTGCTAAAAGAGGAAGGTCTTGAGTTTTTTCCTAAAAGCCAGGTGATTTTCTTCCAGGCGGATGTTGATTGGTAGAGCATTCCATAGCCGAGGCCCTTGGACAGCGAATCTCCGATCACCCTTGGATTTATACCGGGCTTTGAACCACCAGTGTAAGGGAGTCTGTCTGCCCTTCTTTTCTGGTCATTTTTTGATTATTACTGCATAGTATGCTATCATATAGAACACAGAGAGTTTAAATGATCCACCTTAGTTGTCAAATGCTCTAGGTACTTAACATTCTTAATTATTTTACAATATTACTGATCTTTCTAATGCACCATGAGCTGAAGATATAATTTTATTTCAAGGAAACCTCCAGGGTAAAAGGTTGAGAAAAACAGATTTACAATATATCGTATGTGACTGCATGTACCTTTCATTGCTGAGCATCCATAGAGCCCCAAAACCAATGATGATCTGATATACAAATGTCAACTTCAGGAACATAAGATAAGAAAATGACCCTCTCTCTCTGCTCAAATGAAGGTACCTGCATTTCATTTTGCCATTTCACATGGATTTTTAACAGGACTTCAAAGACAACAAAAACAAAGGAAAACGTGTTTTGAGCAAAGTAATAGACAGCGTAAATATGAAGGTCAAGTCCTTGTCATTCTTCCTGCCTAAGGGATTGCTTACACCACATAAATGCACCACATTGGGAAAACAAGTCAGCAATATGACATTAGCCAATGGATTTCTTAATATCACCTTCAAACTGCAGATACAAAAACAAACCAAAAAAGAAACCGGACATATTAGAAATAGCCCTGGTGGGTTTAATACAGAGGTAACTTACTACATACATGACAGGTTTTGTACTGTTGCCCAGAGTGAGGCTTTAAAATGTATTTATAGCCAAATCATTTCTTTGTAGTTTTGGGCAAAATAAGTGGAAGAGATAAAACTCCTGTGAGATTACTTTTTGATGTCTGTGTCTTTTGGGGAAAGTTCCCCTTCACTTCCTGTCCTGGGGACACAACAGGAAATGAGATGGAGGGGAAACAACCTCTTAGCCCTTGTACATTCCGACAGAATGTGTCCTACCGGACCGTTTTGTCGGATATATCCGACGGACCAACTTTTCCAGCTTGCCGGTAAAAATTTTCTGACAAAATGCTCCGATCGGACATAGTCCGATCATGTGTAGCCTACTCCGACGGACAAAGTGCCACGCATGCTCAGATCAAATTCCTAGACCAAAGCTATTGGCTACTAGCCTGAACGTAGTCCCGTCGTAACGAAATAACGTCATCACGTTATGTACAATCGGATTTTCCGACAACTTAGTCCGACCGCGTGTATGCAACATCACTTCCGGACCCCTTTCGGAATTAATCCGTCGGATTTACTCCGACGGATTTGGTTGTCGAAATCTCCGACCGTGTGTACAAGGCCTTAGACAGTTGTCACTGGAAAAGGTGTCTTCTTTTGTTGTTGTGACAACAGCAAAACATCAGATTTCCCCATATTTTTTTTCTCTCAGTGACAGTGGTCACCAGCACAAAATAGAAAGGGTTACGGTGGCCATACTATTGAATTTGCCAAAATTCAAACTCTGGGTGGTTTGCTCAGCACCTCCTGATTCGACAAAAAATGTATTGAAAATTGAAGAAGCCGGGTAGAAAATTGTAGACTAAAGCCCCATACACACGACGGGAAATGTTGAATGTGAGCTTGCGGTAAGTCCGACCGTATGTATGCTCCATCGGACATTTGTTGTCTGACCTTCCGCCAACAAATGTTGGCTAGCAGGTCTTAAAATTTTTCTGCAAAAAAATCTGGGTTGTCAGATTTTCCGATCGTGTGTACTCAAGTCCGCCGGACAAAAGTCCACAAGTACAAACACGCATGCTCAGAAGCAGAAGCGGTCGGTCTTGTAAACTAGCATTTATAATGGAGAATTAACATTCGTGACGTGGCAGATTATGAAATCCCCAAATGCAGCGCACATTCGCTTCTTCTTTAATGGGATAATAATGAAGCTGCTGTGCTGGTTATACTGTTTTTACCATTATACCGTAGTTTTTAAGAACAAAGATTCAACTATGTTGGTGTCCCTTGTTAATTTTACATTGTATTTTTTAAAATGTAACTGCCTATTCCCAAACTGTCATTTGAAGTAAAACACATAGCCAAGTATTATTCTACACAATTTTTTTATTGTGCATTAAAAAAAAAAAAAAATAAAATTAGACATGCTATCTGCCAATAGAACTTAACCAAAAAGTGCATTCTATGCATCCAAAAATATAGAAAATATACCAAATCAAATCATTATTCAACCAAAAAAAGAATGTCAAAGCAATAACTCCAAGGCCAATAATAAATAACATGTTATCTCCTACGATTCTGCAACATGTCTGGTCGACGAATGACGAAATGAAAGGCAAAGCACAAAATGAAAAATGCGAAAAGAAAAGCACAATATCAATACTCACCAAACTTCTACTAACACAAAATTAGCAGAAGAAGCCAAAAGGGTGGCGCTAAAGAGCTGAAAAAACATGTAGTACGTCACTACGTTCGCGATTGTTGGGCAACATTTGTGTGACCGTGTGTATGCAAGACAAGTTGGAGCGAACACCCTTCGAACAAAATTCCACGGTTTTGTTGTTGGAAAGTCTGATCGTGTGTGCGAGGCATAAGAGTGACTGCCTCCAAAAACAAAAAAAAATTATCAGTCTATCATTTTAATGGTAGGTTTATTTTAACAGTGAGAGACAGAATAACAACAAAAAAATCCAGAAAAATGTATTTAAAAAAAAATTATAAATTGATTTGCATTTTAATGAGTGAAATAAATATTTGATCCCTTTGCAAAACATGACTTAGTACTTGGTGGCAAAACCCTTGTTGGCAATCACAGCGGTCAGACATTTCTTGTAGTTGACCACCAGATTTGCACACATCTCAGGAGGGATTTTGTCCCACTCCTCTTTACAGATCCTCTCCAAGTCATTTAAGGTTTTGAGACTGACGTTTGGTAACTCGAACCTTCAGCTCCCTCAACATATTTTCTATGGAATTAAGGTCTGAAGACTGGCTAGGCCACTCCAGGAACTTAATGTGCTTCTTTTTGAGCCACTGCTTTGTTGTCTTGGCCATGTGTTTTAGGTCTTTTTCATGATGGAATACCCATCCACGGCCCATTTACAATGCCTTGGCTGAGGGAAGGAGGCTCACCCAAGATTTGATGGCACATGGCCCTGTCCATTGTCCGTTTGATGCAGTGAAGTTGTCCTGTCCCCTTAGCAGAAAAACACCCCCAAAACATAATGTTTCTACCTCCATGTTTGACAGTGGGGATGGTTTTCTCGGGGTCATAGGCAGCATTCCTCCTCCTCCAAACACGGCAAATTTAGTTGATGCCAAAGAGCTCGATTTTGGTCTTATCTGACCACAACACCTTCACCCAGTTCTCCTCCGAATCATTCAGATGTTGATTAGCAAACTTCGAATGGGCCTGTACATGTGCTTTCTTGAGCAGGGGGACCTTGTGAGCGGTGCAGCATTTCAGTCCTTCACAGCGTAGTGTGTTACCAATTGTATTCTTGGTGACTATGGTCCCAGCTGCTGCCTTGAGGTCATTGACAAGATGTCCCGTGTAGTTCTGGCCTGATTCCCGACCATTCTCATGATCACTGAAACTCCAAGAGGTCAGATCTTGCATGGAGCCCCAGACAGAGGGAGATTGAGAGTGTTTCTTCCAATCGCGAATAATCGCACCAACTGTTGTCACCCTCTCACCAAGCTGCTTGGCGATGGTCTTGTAGCCCATTCCAGCCTTTTGTCCATGACATCTTTGGCAGATCTTTGGTCTTGGCCATGGTGGAGAGATTGGAGTCCGATTGATTGCTTCTGTGGACAGGTGTCTTTTATACATGTAACAAGCTGAGATTAGGAGCACTCCTTTTAACGGAGTGCTCCTAATCCCAGCTTGTTACCTATATAGAAGACACACGGGAGTCAGAAATATTTCTGATTGATAGGGGATCAAATACTTATTTCACTCATTAAAATGCAAATCAATTTATAACTTTTTTGAAATGCTATTTCTGGATTTTTTTGTTGTTATTCTGTCTCTCACTGTTAAAATAAACCTACCATTAAAATTATAGACTGAACATTTCTTTGTTAGTGGGCAAACATTCAAAATCAGCAGGGGATCAAATACTTTCCCCCCTCACTGTAACTCTAAACAGCGCTTGCTCTAATATGCAAAACCATACCGATCTTTCAATTGTCATAGAACATTGATATTCCATGAAAACCAAACTTACAAAGCAGCCATATGCTTATATTACGAAATATGTGTAATAAAAATAGTCCATATACAGTATAAAAAAAATTATATTGTGAATAGTCACAAGCAGCTTCTGAAGACCTCACCTATTAATGATAAAACGCATCATGCGGAACTTCCGGTGTATCTTTTCCCATCTGTAGGTAGAACAAGTGCTCGGTTACAGGCGGCATCCATCTTGCTTGTTAAACAGTGGACCAATGATATTATAATTTGTGGCTTTGTAGCGTTTTTTTTTTTGTTTTGTGACAGGACTGCTTTCCTTCAATTTTTACTTCCTGCCCATTGAACTAAGTGGAGAAAGACCAGGATCACACCAAGGAGGGGACAGAATCCATGACAGAGGTTGATTGAAAGACCAGGAGAGGTCCTAAAATGACCAAATTTTGCACATTCACAATATATTTTTTATATATGGACTATTTTTATTACACATATTTGGTAATATAAGCACATGGCTGTTTTGTCAGTTTAATTTTCATGGAATAGCCATGTTAAATAATTGAAGGAGCACATATATTACATAGATGGGTATGGTTTTGCATATTAGAGCGAGCGCTGTTTAGAGTTAATACCTACTGTCTTTGGACCTCTTGTTAGAGGTAGTAGATAGCAGCTGCAATTTTTAAGCGTTATTATTTATTATTTTAGTTATTCACAGTGGCACAGGTGTTTTTCCAGTATACATACCTGTCAGTTCTTATTGCTGCCTGTGTCCCCTGTTATGGAGATTCATCCTCTCTATTTGTCCTGTTTACCATTATCATTGAAACTGAAAGTAAAAGAAAATCCCAAATTTTGGGTTGTCCCCAGAAAAGTAATAGAGGAGGAATCTCCCAATGAGGACACTAGCTCTGGTGACCTGGGGTTCCCCAAAAGGATTCCCCTAATTTGTAAGGATTTCCTCTCACTTCCTGTTTGGCTATGGGACAGGAAGTGAAGGGAAATCTCCCCAATGGGACACAAATGACAGGGGTTATAACCCTCCCTTACTCCATCCAACTATGCTGAACTAGGGCTCTGTATCTCTTTCTTGTCTTTTCCTAACTGGCTTTCTCTCTGTGTTCTGTTTGATTCAATACTTCTAGTGGCTATTATAACTTTTTTTTTTATCATTTAACTACCATATTTATCGGTGTATAACTTTTTTCCCCTTAAAATCAGGGGAAAATCACAGGTGCATGTTATACGTCGATCCTCCGCGATTTTTGTGTGATTTTTGAGCCTCTGGGTGGCTTTCAGCCGCCTTCAGCCCTTCTTGCGGCCGAAAACTGCAGAAAAAGGCCGAAAGCGGCCGAAAGCTGACGAGAATGCCCGAAGGCGGGCGAAAACCGCGAGAAGGGCCGAAGGTGGGCGAGATACACAGGACATCTCGGCGGCGCCATTTTTAAAACTAAAATCTGAAATGAACACCGACAAGGGGACAATGATGCACAAGGCTGCATGACAAGGCTGCAATGATGGACAGGCTGCATGACAAGGCTGCAATGATGCACAAGGCTGCATGACAAGGCTGCAATGATGGACAGGCTGCATGACAAGGCTGCAATGATGCACAAGGCTGCATGACAAGGCTGCAATGATGCACAAGGCTGCATGACAAGGCTGCAATGATGGACAGGCTGCATGACAAGGCTGCAATGATGGACAGGCTGCATGACAAGGCTGCAATGATGCACAAGGCTGCATGACAAGGCTGCAATGATGCACAAGGCTGCATGACAAGGCTGCAATGATGCACAAGGCTGCATGACAAGGCTGCAATGATGCACAAGGCTGCATGACAAGGCTGCAATGATGGACAGGCTGCATGACAAGGCTGCAATGATGGACAGGCTGCATTACAAGGCTGCAAATGACACTGATAAGGCTGCATTGATGGGCATTTAAATGTAAGTTTTTTTTCCTTAAATTTCCCTCCTAAAAGTTTTTTTCCTTAAAATTCCCTCCTAAACTTGGGGTGCGTGTTATACGCCGGTGCGTGCTATACGCCGATAAATACGGTACTTATTATTATGAATTTCTTATGTCTCTCCAGGACCTTATTGGTAAAATCTCAGTGTTGAGTTCCTGGGTTTGCGCACCCGCTCTCTCTCGCTCTCTCTGTTGGATTCTGTATTCATTTTCTATTATCGAGAATACAGGGAGAGCTGAAAACCCTGAAATACCTATTGCAATGGAGTCTACCTTTATCTAAAAATTCATCTCTGGGTAACAAACTTGGGACTAACCCTTAAAATGACCCAACCATCATGACAACATTCAATGCTAATTAGACCACATCTTTGCAGGATGTATATAATGGAATGGAGTATCTAAATTAAATTCAGTGGTTAAGTTACTCTGCTGAATTCTGCTTTAAAATATACAGTATGCCTTAAGATCCTCTGCATACTCGGTTTAGCTATATATAAACTGTACATTGGAAATCTCATTAAGCTATCAGCATCTCAGATGGTCAGCAAATGGGTATTGATTTTCCATATTTCTCCTTTACTCTTTGCTAACAATTCTTAATGTTACATCTCAAAGGCTCCCCTGCAGACGATGGATCTGAAAAGAAGTTACTAAACATACAAGACGATGTTAATATATAGAAATTATTATCAGTATTATTAGTAGTTTTGAAGAAAGTACACGCTGAACAACCGATCGGCTATATTTTTAAATCATATTTTATGTAATAATTAAAAAGAAAAAAAAATTCTCTTAAAAATGAGCCTAGCTACAAATATGTTAAAGGCCCCATTCACACCTAATGATTTGACGCTTGAAGCTAGAAGCTCACAAACACTCAAGTCAAATCCCATTGTTTTTAACAGCCCCTGTTCACGAATCGTAACGTTTTATCTCTTGTGGCAGAATGCCTGTCACTCAAAAAAGTACATGAACTACTTTTCAGGCAAATTGGAGTATTTTTGGTCCCACAATGCTCTATCCACGGCCGCTATTTTAAAAGTACCCCGCCTCCCCCTATTCATGCGTCCAGCCCCTTTCCGGCACTTGAATTACAGCGGCGGTTTTTTTTTTTAAGCACCTGATTAGAGCCAGAGGCTCTAATAGGCTTCAAAATAGGGTGGGCTCGTGGCACAGTGTATTGCACTAGAAGCCCACCCAAGTGTTACAACAGCAAATGAATATTCGCTATTGAAACACTGATCCTCAATCCAGCCAATCAGGAGCAGGTCCGATACCCGTTTTTCGATTGGCTGTAAAGAGAAGAGTCCAAATTGGCCACCGAGGAGGAAGAAAACGGAAGCCGCCGCAATGCCTGTGGAGAGCAGGCGAAAGGAAAGCCATCGCCACCGCCAAGCCGCCGGTGAAGCTCGGGAGAAGCGCTGCCCACCATAGATGGGGTAGTGCACCAGACCTATCGGACCTACCAACAGGAGGGGGGGTGTTACTGTTCCCCCCCCCCCCCAAAAAAAATGACCACCTTAACACCTGCCGAAACTGGGCCCACTGATTTCAATAGAAACACGCCACAATGCTTGAAACGCGTGTTTTTCTCACATTTTCAGGCGAAACAGCAGCTCCTGACCTCTAATCTCCTCTCCTAATGCTTCCATTGGCTAAAATAAAAATGCCTGATGCTTGAATACACATGTAAAATGCTTGTAACATACTTCTAAAATGACCATATATGGTTGCAAAGACACTCAAAAACTCTCAAAAAAAAAAACATCTGAAAATTGCTCAGCGAAGCTGTGAATGCAGCCTTATGGTCAGAAGTATGTGAATATCTAACCATCACACTTATATGTTCATTTAGACACTGCATTCAAAAACCAAAGGCATTAAAGCGGTTGTAAACTCTTACATATACCCAGTGAACAGAATGGCTTCAGGTTATACACAGAGAAGAAACAAATCCTCCTACATAAGATATACTTGTTTATCTGCAGCCTTCTCTTCTCTACATCCATTCAAGTGCTGACACATGCTTACACAGGATCTCTCAGCTCTAAAAAGAATAGAGCGGAGAGCTGAGGATACATCAGTGAGGAGAGCTCTGAGAGATGATTGAACGGAAGAGACACCCCCCTCACACAGCATACCGGAATAGAATTGAGGATGTCAATCGCAGGCTGTGCCCTCCCCTGCCACCATTTTTCTCTTGGTGTCAGGAATACTCGTCAGAAGTGACTGATCCTGATAGCACAGGAATGAGACAGCAGACAGAAATGACACTTAGGGCTTTTGATTGAGACAAGTGCACACTATAGAGGGATATGCATTGTTCATAGTTCATATTTCATGCCTGAGGTTTACAACAATTACTATAGAATAGGCATACGTTTGTGGCTATAACAGCCTCCACTCTTCTGGGAAGGCTTTCCCCCAAGTTTGTGGAGTGTGTCCTCTATTTTCATATGTGCCCTGATACAAGGGAAGATTGGGGTTCACCAGGTGCTTCCAAAAACAATTAAAAGTGGGCACCACCTTTTTCCAGCTCATGGTGGTAGCCTTACTGGCATAAAATGGCAGTACACCTAACAGTGTTCTTTCATCGATACCAGCTTCACTGTTTATCTGATTTTTTTTTTGGCTACATGAAAAAAATAAAATAGAATAATGTATAACCAGCTTTACAGTAAAAGTGCTGATAGAGATGATGAGTGGGATATCTCTGTAGGTCCATGGAAGTTTTTAAATCTCCCATTACAAGGGATGTTTATATTCCTTATAATAGGAATAAAAGTGATCAAAAAGATTTTGAATTTGGTGCTTCATCTGTCTCCATAGATCTTCTACAATAAATAAGTTACCTTTCAAAAGCAAAAGCTCTGACTTTCTGTTCCTCAGTGTAAAGGTCTGATCCAATCACAACATAAGAGGCATGATGTCGCTGGCAAAAATGTGATCTCAAAAAATAAATATAAAAAGACAGTTAAAATAGACATGACTTATTTTGTTGCAGCTTTAGGCTGGGTTCACACTGCTCTGATGTGAAAGTTGCACGACTTTGGCTCAGCTTCTGCCCCCATGGGGGTCACTGGACAGAGGGGAGGGGCAAGGAGAGCTGTCGGGGGACCCAAAAAAAGGAGGTTCATGGCCACTCTGTGCAATGGAATTGCACAGAGCAGGTAAGTATAGACATGTTTGTTATTTTTTTATTTATTTTTTCACTTTAACCACTTGTCTACCAGTCCAATTCTGACATTTCTTTTCTACTTGTAAAAATATCATCATTTTTTTAACTGGAAAATTACACAGAACCCCTTAAATATTATATAGGTTTGTTTAGCAGAGGCCCATTTTTATCACGGTATTTACGCACGGTATTTGCGCAGCAATTTTTCGGGAAAAGAATGCAGTTTCATGCATTAAAAAAATTTAAAACAGTAAAGTTAGCCCAATTTTTTTTGCATAATGTGAAAAATTATGTTACGCCAAGTATATAGATATGTAACATGTCACGCTTCAAAATTGCACATGCTCGTACAATGGCGCATAACTTTTTTTTGCATAATGTGAAAAATTATGTTACGCCGAGTAGATAGATATCTAACATGTCACGCTTCAAAATTGCACACGCTTGTGGAATGGCGCCAAACTTCATTACTTAAAAATCCTCTGCGGCAACGCTTTAAACATTTTTACAGGTTACATGTTTTGAGTTACAGAGGATGTCTTGGGCTAGATTTATTGCTGTTCATGGCGATACCTCACATGGGTGGTTTGAATGCTTTTTACACATATGCGTTTGCTTCTGTGATTAAGCACACGTGGACAGGGGCACCTTAATTTTTTTTTTTATTATTGTTAATTTTACTTTTATTTTTATAGCTTGATGCTTTCTTTTTCTATTTTTTTTTTGATCACTTTATTTCTATTACAAGGAATCTAAACCACCCTTGTAATAGGAATAGTGCGGCCAGGTCCTCTTTACAGTGACCTCTGGGGTCAATAAGTCCCCAGATCTCACATCTAGACTTGGAAGTTTGAAATAAAAAAAAAGATCTTGGCTTCATAGCCAAGGTGGCGGCATTTTTTCAAATGCAGAGGCCAGGCGTGAGGTCATAACATCGCGCCTGGCCTCTAAACAATCATAGAGACTACAGGGGACCATCTGGTCCACCAGAAATCCGGCACCAATCGGTTCCTTCTCTGGCATCCCTTCCCACCACCTGTAAGAACAATCAAGTGGCTGAACAGCCGCTATGGATTGTTATTATGGCATAGGGAATCGCTGGCTGTAAAAAAAGATATCTGAATGATGGCTGTAACTGCAGGCATCATTCAGATATCACCGCTCAAACCCAACAACGTCATATGACATTGGGCGAGTGGGAAGCGTTTAAGAATTAAATATGACTTTGCAGGTGAATACCATGGTTCAGAAACCCTAAGGTAGGTGAATACCATGGTTCAGAAACCCTAAGGTAGGTGAATACCATGGTTCAGAAACCCTAAGGTAGGTGAATACCATGGTTCAGAAACCCTAAGGTAGGTGAATACCATGGTTCAGAAACCCTAAGGTAGGTGAATACCATGGTTCAGAAACCCTAAGGTAGATGAATACCATGGTTCAGAAACCCTAAGGTAGGTGAATACCATGGTTCAGAAACCCTAAGGTAGATGAATACCATGGTTCAGAAACCCTAAGGTAGGTGAATACCATGGTTCAGAAACCCTAAGGTAGATGAATACCATGGTTCAGAAACCCTAAGGTAGGTGAATACCATGGTTCAGAAACCCTAAGGTAGGTGAATACCATGGTTCAGAAACCCTAAGGTAGGTGAATACCATGGTTCAGAAACCATAAGTCATTGTTTAGGTCCACTGATTACAATGTGCACTTCTTTCTAACTGGAGAAACTAGAGCTTGTTGTGAACTCAGACAAAATGTATACAGCAGTGTTAATTTTGATGTCAAATTTCAATTCAGTTTTAGTCAAAGTCTTGACTAAAATGCTATTTTAGCTTTAGTTGTATTTTAGTTGACTAAAATCTTCAGTACATTTTAGTCAACTAAAATTGAATGCGTTTAGTTAAATTTGAATGCATTATTTAGGCATGTCTCTAGAATTTACAAACTCATTATATATTCCTGGAGTAAAATTCTAAAAACATGTAGTGGGGATGGGGAAGTAAATGGGAGTGCACAAGGCAGAGAACTGGTCTGGGGAGGTTGTTATATTACACAGTGCTAAGCACTGCTACCTTGCTGAGAGGTGAAACACTCACCACGTGGTTTGCAGGATGTCTCTGTGCCAACACTCCTTGCCCATAGAGGCTGAGGCTTTAACAGACAGGAGCTCCAAGAAAAGCAGAAGTTCAGGTGGGTAAACGTCCCTTCCTCACATTTTACTTCTGTTTTCATTCGCTGACAAAAATTGGAATTGATTTTGTCATAGTTTTTATTAATTGACTTAATTCAAAATGTTATTTTTGTTTAGTATTCGCCACTGAAACCATGTTACTGGCAAAAATTATGACAAAAACCTTTTCGTCGAGGAAATTAACACTGGTATACAGAAACCTGGTTGGAAAGGATAGGAGGGTTTAGCTCCACTTTAAAGGCTTGTTCACGCTATAAGGTGTGTCTGAGTACGCACATTTTATGTGCCTTTTGGCAAGCCCATTCATTTAAAAAAGTAGTGCAGGTACAATTTCTAAAATTGCGCTACACCAAACCACGTGGTACTGTATTACTGTGTGGTTTGGTGGCAAGAAAAGCACCTAGATACCCGGTGTATCTGTTGGAAACACATTTCCTAAGGTGTCCACACTCACTAACTGTACTGTATATATGGAGGAGCAGTTTTGTCACCCTAGTTTTAGCAATACAGAACACCACCCCATCTCTGCAGCTCCTTAACATAGAGAGGTGGAGAGCTTTTGTAGTTCACATTCACAGAAGGGAACTGGGCAGGGCTGGCCAAATCTTCCATAAGCTCCACGTGAAGCTTATGGTATGCCGGAATGAGGGACTGGATCTGTAATGTCATGTTTGGTGGGAACCCAACTTTCTCACAGGTGACTGTTGAGTAATAATGGTAAAGCACTAATGCCGTGTACACACGAGCGGAAATGTCCAACAGAAAAAGTCAGACGGAATCTTTTCATCGTATATTCTGATCGTGCGTGTGCCTCATCTGATTTTTATTTATTTTTTTAATTCTGATAGACCTAGAAATAGAACATGTTTTAAATATTTCCGACGGACCAAAAACGATGCATGCTCTGAAGCAAGTACGAGACGGCAGCTATTGGCTACTGGCTATTGAACTTCCTTTTTCTAGTCCCGTCATATGTGCTGTACGTCACCACGTTCTTGATGATCGGACTTTGGTGTAGGCAAGACAGTTTCAGCGGAACTCCGTCAGAAAAAACGTTTGTGTGTACGCAACATTACTTCACAATGGGCTACAAGAGTTGTAAGTAGGGTTGCGAACATCTGCACTTCAAAATCAGTGACATAAGCCTGGGGAGTTCATGGCCTTCTAGATTAGAAGCCATTACCACCCGAAACTTAGGTTTTGTTTTTTTCCATGTTTGCTAGCAAATTTAAAATGTGATTACAAATATATGGAGGCCTGCGAGTGCAGGGGCCACCAGTGCCGAGCACGATTTCTGCCAGAAGTGGAGTAAACATTACAAAGGATGGTGGTGGAGGAGCTGGTGGATCAGAGGAGTTTCTCATCAAAGTACAATTGTCTCTCCAAGCATATGTAAACCCTACCAATGAACTTCTCTTATTTGCTTCCTTTTTATCCTTTATATATAAAATCTGTTCGATAAGTGGACTGCTTCTCCCAGCAACCCAGTGATTTCCTGTGTACTCCAGTACTTTTATCAGCCCTGCCCAGTTCCCCTCTGAATGTGAACTACAAGACCTCTCTACCTCTCTATGTTAAGGAGCTGCAGAGATGGGGTGGTGTTCTGTATTGCTAAAACGAGGGTGACAAAACTGCTCCTCCATATATACAGTACAGTGGGTGGGTGTGGACACCTTAGGAAATGTGGTTCCAACAGATACACCAGTTATATAGGTGCTTTTCTCGCCACCAAACCACACGTTAATATAGTACCATGTGGTTTGGTGTAGTGCAATTTTAGAAATTGTATCTGCACTACTTTTTTAAATGAATGGGCTTACCAAAAGCCACACAAAATGTGCGTACTCAGACGCACCTTATAGCGTGAATGAGCCTTATAGCGTGAATTGGAGCTAAACCCTCCTATCCTTTGCAACCAAGGAAGATGCCATCTTAGCATATGTTTGATCTGCAGTTGTCATGGTGCTGCACATGTGATCAGTTATAACACCAGCCATTTGAAGACTTGATAGCTCAGTTGCAAGTACAAGCAACTGTGACAGTTATTCATGGCATATGTACCCATTTTGGGAAACTATTAAAGCAATGGAGTTCGTTCTTCTTGTACTGCAATATTTACGTTACATTCTTGGGTTTAGATGCATTTTAAGGTAGAACTCCAGGCAAATAGCTAAATACATGGCTGAAATAAATACATGCTTATTATATTAAACAGGTTGTACAAATCCCCCAAAAAATTTCCCCCAAAAAAACAACCTGCAAGACAAAGGCATAATGAGCTAGTATGCATAGCATACTAGCTCATTATGAAATACTTACCTTGGAACGATACCCTGTAATGCTGCCCGCACGACCGTCATCTTTCCCGGAGTTGCTACCGGGTTTGCGGGCTCCGGCGCTGTGATTGGCCGGAGCCGCGATAACGTCACTCCAGCGAATGCGTGCGTGCGTGCGGCTGGTCACAGCATGGGTCCCGAAGAAATAGCACGAGTGAACCTTTCCTTCAGTGCTCATGCGCCAATGACGTTGGTAGCATAGTTTACAGTAAATATCTCCAAAACTGTGAAAGTTTAGGAGATATTTACAGTACCTACAGGTAACCTTACTATACGCTTACCTGTAGGTACAATTACTTCCTCTTTAACTGGCAAAAGATTTGTAATTTTGGACAGTCTTTCGTATGATACATACACCAATTTACTGACAGTCCAGTAAAGAAGACTTGGCATACTCGCACACCAGGCTGTTTATGTATATAATAAGGATGGACCAAAACAATTTATGAAAACCAAATTAATAAAAAAAAACTAATTAATTTACAGAAACCTAAACAAGTAATACACAAATAAAAAGCAACCCAAACAGAAGCCAGTTTTGCTCAGTAAATCTTAATTATCTACCTAAAGATTCATCCTTTTCTGATGAGATTTATTCTTCTGTAGGTAATTAGCGCTAACCCTCATTTAATATAATTAGGCTTCTTTGAATTGAGCTCTTGAGGAAAGAATCTTATTCTTTGGTGAGGATGAAAAAAAAAAACATTCATCGGCTTCCTGCCATTTCCATAGCAGAAAAGAGGATTTTTTTTTCCCCCTGTAATTCAAAAAGATCTGAAGAGTATTAAAATGCCAGCCATGGGTCCAGAGGAGGAATTGTTCTTCCCGTTTAATTGGAAAAACGAAATTAGCGCAAGGCTCTGCTGTAAACACATTTCTATTATTTTCACAGCTTAAATGTTATTTTGAGAGGAAAATAAATACCTCTGTGTTTGCTATCACATATTTCTCTCTAAAAGGAGAAAGTGACTTGGTAAATACTGTTTTGTGCTATATTAATGTAATTTTTCTGTGCCAAACAGTAATATTTTTTGAAACATATAAACGTTAGATGTATTCCCCTTTTATGTTACAAAGTTTATTGGATTATTAGCTTTGTAGGAAAGGTAGTACAAAACTGCTAAATACACTTGAAGTCAGCCTACAAAGAGCATCGGAGGAAAGAAACCTAATTGTACTCCATCAAACATATACCGGAGGCACACAAAAGTCACAGTTTTAGCCAAGGTTATTGACTAGTACCACTGAGACATCAGCATGTTACAAAAACGGCAATGTGGCAATAAAGTACCAGTCCAAATGTAACCTTGCCCCACCATGAGGGAGAGAAAAAGGGGGAAAGGAGAAATAAAAAAAAAGAGGGAAATTCTGGGGCCTGCAAAGGAACACCATGGGACAGGAAAAGGGGAACAGAACTGAAAAGTGCCACCCAGACTCCTCAACAGGCAGCCAAAGAAGAAAAAGGATAAGAGAGTAAAGAAGAGGAAGAGGAGCCTGGAAGAGGAGACAGGGACGTGGGGTCCAGCCCATTATGCACTGCAGGAATGGGTTTGTGTCTATGTTCATAAAGAAAGCAAGGGACGATCAAGATTTAAAGTGGTCATTGTAGGTAATCCATGGGTCCCACATCTTCAGGAAATTTGCGTGGGTATCAGAGAGGACTGAGGTCAGTTTCTCGTAAACCATGGTGACCATAAACTGCTGCTTAACTTCATCAAAATTAAGGAACAGTTGGTGACAAGCCTTGGTCAAAGTCTGCAGGGCTGTCAGAAACACAAATCCCACCAGCTTCCTCTGGGTCAAAGTTGGAATCCGTTTATGCAGCAAGACTTCCCAGGGGTTATGCAGAAGCTGGACCTGCAAGACCAATCTCACCAGAGAGTATACCTGAGTGTTGAAACATATGGCCTCTAGGCATGACCACCAGATATGGAATAGGTTGCCTGGCTTTCTGCATCCCCAGAAGCATGAAGGGGAACCAGAAGGGACACATTTGGTGACTGCACTGGGGTCATGTACCAACGCAATAATAATTTGTAGGCGTTCTCTTTGAGGTTTTCCATCTTTAAATGGAAAATATGTTCACTTAAAGCTCCCCTATCCCAAAGCTATAGTCAGTTTTCAGGGAAGAAAGCCAACAGCTTTCAAGGCAATAACATCCCTGGAGCGACATCAGTACCCATCAATGGAATCAGCCTAAAGACGCAAAAAGACATAAACAAAGTTCCCCTTTTAGTATCCTCACTTTGTCTCTTTCTCTACATTTCCACTATATACCAAAAGTTTAACCATTAAACCTATATGAGCTTGATGGATTTCCCATTCCAAAACCACTAACATTAATATGGAGTTGCCTCCATCCCAGCAGTTTGGTGAAGGGCTTTTTCTGTTCCCACATGACTGGGCCCTATCCACAAAGCCAGCTCCCTAAAGACCTGGTTTGATGAGTTTGGTGTAGAGAACCTCAAACAGTCTACACAGAGCCCTGACCTCAGCTCTACTGGACACCTTTGGGATGAATAGAAAAACTGACTGCAAGCCGGGTCTTCTCGTTCAAAAATTCCAAAGGCATACTATAAAATTTTCTGGGAAGCCTTTTCAGAAAAGTGAAAGCTGTCATAGTCTTAATGGGGATAGAGGGTGGGTGTTGAAATCATTCTATATGGTTTTGGAATGGGATGACTCTGGGAAGCTTTCCCAGAAGAGTAAAGGCTGGTACTGCATGTGTGTGCGTGTGTGTGCGTGTGTGTGTGTGTGTGTGTGTGTGTGGGGCGACGACTATGGTATTGGAATGGGATATCTGATTTGCCCTATGTTACACCCTAAACACGAGTGTAACATGTAACATGGCCCAGAAGTTGGAGTTAGACCTTAATATTTGCAATTAAATGTGATAAAATTAGGGCAAAGTGTAAAAAAATTGCTTTTATGATAAAAGAAGAGTCTGCAAAAGCAATTTGTACATGTAATATATAGCTTTTTAGCTAATTCTGATAGAGGGTAAAGGATCCCCTGGAGGGAAGGCTGAGTTAGCCTTGATCTCCGCTGATGAAACAAACAGATTTGAGAGACCAATAAGACATGTGTCGAGACAAAGTGATAAAGTCAGCTTCACCTGCCATAAAATGGTTCTGCTCTCTTTTAAAGCATATATACATAATTACATTTCCTCTGCGGCATCTAAAATGCCGATGTCATCAAATATGACCAGCTGTCAAAGATTAGACTTGAAAGACAAGCACTGGGGGAGACGCTCACATTTGCATGTAATTGAAAGACACTAGCTTCTAAAAGACCTGAAAGACAAGGTTGGAAAATCAGTCAAAACTAATATCTTATAAAGAGTGACAAGGTCAGTAAGTCTTGATTAACCTAGCTGTTGGGTTACAAAGGAAAGTAACAGCTGGATATTATATTTCACCAATATACTACACAAGAAAAAGACTGCAAAGAAAAGGAGGGTATGTTTTTCAGACCCTACCACATGGAAAAAATGTTTATGCTTTCTTCAAGTTTGTTGTCTCCAAGATTTTCAGTACAGGGGACACATCATATATTTTACAGATATTCATAGGACAAACAGTTATATAAATGAATGCATACAAATTACATGAATGAATAATTCCCCGTACACACGAACATAAATTTGGCCAGAAAAAGACCGATGAGAGCTTTTGGTCTGAAAATGCGACTGTGTGTATGCTCCATCGGACTTTTGCTGGCAGAATTCCAGTCAGGAAAAGATTGAGAGCATGTTCTTAATTTTTCGGTTCGGAAAAAGTTCGGAAATTCCGATCGTCTGTGCCAATTCCGACGCGCATGCTCTGAAATAATTTGACGCATGCTCGGAAGCATTGAACTTAATTTTCTCGGCTCGTCGTAGTGTTGTATGTCACTGCATTCTTGACGGTCGAAACTTTTGTGTGACCGTGTATATGCAAGCCAAGCTTGAGCTGAATTCCGTCGCAAAAACCATCCAAGATTTTTCACATGGAAATTCTGCGCGTGTGTAAGCAGCGTTAGTTTTATTTGGATTCTTTTGTAATCAGCATGATATGATTCAAAACAAGAGAGAAATTTAGTAAGATTCACCATTGGATTATCTTCTACAAGAGTACACCCTCCCCCTTACATCGGGATCCCCCTTAGAGTTCTTTAATTACATCAGGGTCCCCATCAGAGTCCCCCCTTACTTTGGGGCCCCATTCCAGCCACCCCCCTTACATCAGGGCCCCATTTCAGCCACCCATTGCATCAGGGCCCCCATCAGAGTCCCCTCTTACCTCAGGGTCCCTACCATAGTCCTCTACTTACATAAGGGTCTCCATCAGTGGCCTTCGCTTACATCAAGGACGCCATCAAAGTCCTCCACTTAAATCAGGGTCTCCAATCCAATAAAGTCCCCGTAAACTCTTCTCTGCTTTTACCGCTCTACTTCATCCTCCACTGCCTCAACCCACTTACTACTCAGGGGATAACCAAAAATAAGACTGATATCATTTGTGAAGAGATGCACGGTACAGATACCTCCAACCACTTAACACTTCATGTCCACAGGAACTCTCATTACTTCCCTCATTCAACCCCACTACTATGGACAAGGTTGATAAGCACTGCTCTAACACCCATCTAGCCACCTGCTCACGGTTCTCTCCCAAATACTATGGTCACCCTCTGGCTCTATCCTATGCTCTCTTACTAACATCTCCAATCTTTCCCTCTCTTCTGGCATCTTCCCCAATGCTTTAAAACATGTACTAGTCACCCCCCATATTCAAAAAACCCTAATTGGATCTCACCAATCTTAACAACCTATGGCACATCTCCTTTCTCCACTTTTCCTCCCCAAACACTTTGAATGTCTGGTCTACTACCGTCTAGGCAACCACCTCACTGAGAATAATCTTCTTGATCCCTTTCAGTCTGGATTTCACCCTCAACTGTCCACAGAAACTGCTCTCCAAAGACTCACAATTTACTAATAGCTAAAAACAATGGACGCTATTCTATAGTCCTACTCCTGGACTTCTCTGCTGCCTTTGACACAGTGGACCACCCCTTCCTCCTAAAAATAACTCAATGACAATTCTCTTTGCTAGTTCTCATCCTACCTTTTCCACCCTTCAGTGTCACTCCCATCTTCCTTTCTCTGTTGGGGTCCCCCAAGGGTCTGTGTTTGGACCTCTCTTATTCTCGATCTTCACCTCCTCCCTGGGTGAGGCCACTATGTCTTTTACTACCATTTCTACACTGATGACACTCAAATCTATCTCTCTACCACTCTGCTCACTCCATTAGTCTCCTCATGCATCACTAAATTACCAAATGACATATCAGTCTGGATGTCACACCACTTTATCAAACTCAATCTATCCAAAACTGAGCTCATAATATTTCCTTTACCATGTGCTCCTTCTACTGACTTCTCTGTCAAGATCGATGGCACAACTATCAACCTGTCCCCATATGCCAGGGTGCTAGGTGTAATTATGGACTCTGAAATCTCCTTTCAATCCCACATCCAATCACTGTCCAAAGCTTGCCCCCTCAACCTATGCACCATCCCCAAAATTCACCCGTTCCTAACAAATTACACCATAAAACTTACATTTCACTGCCTGGTAATCTCTCGTCTTGACTACAGCAACTCCCTCCTCATTGGTTTACCTTTACATAGACTATTCCCGTTCAGTCCATCGTGAATGCAGACTAACAGACTCATCTATCTTACCATTCAGTGTCTGCTACCCCCTTTGTCCAATCCCTCCACTGGTTTCAACTCACCCAATGAATTAAATTCAAAATAATAACAACAACTTACAAAGTCATCCACAACAACTCAGCCCCCAGCTACATCGCTAACCTAGTCTCAAAATACCAACCAAATTGTTTTCTTCGTTCCTCCCAAAACCTCCTGCTCTCTAGCTCCCTTGTCACTTCCTCCCTTGCTAGTCTCCAGGACTTCTCTCAAGCCTCTCCCATCCTCTGGAATTCCCTACCCCAATCTCTCTTTCCCACTCTGTCCACTTTTAGGAGATTCCTGAAAACGCTTCTCTTCAGAGAAGCATATCATGCCCCCAACAACTGTACTTTTATTTTCTCCATCAGCTCATCCCCCACAGATATTACCTTTTGTATCACTTGACCCTCCCTTTTAGATATTTAGATTGTAAGCTCTAACAAGCAGAGCCCTCTGATTCCTCCTGTAATGAACTGCATTGTAACTGTACTGTCTGCCCTGATGTTGTAGAGCACTGTGCAAACTGTTCGCACTATATAAATTCTGTGCGATGTTATTAATAATAATAGTAATATTATGTAAGTAATTAGGCACTCTTTTGGGTTGAATGATGATCAGTGTGATCCAAAACACTTCCTGCCCATTGAGGGCACATCATCATGCAGTCAAATATTTATTTATTACTTGTTGGGTTTATGCTTGTAACAGTTCCGTGCCATGGAGACAATTTAGAGTTGCCCATGTTTGGCATGACAATAACAGCCCAAAAAATGTACCGTATTTTCCGGCTTATAAGACGACCTTTTACATGTAAAAAAATTGGCCAAAAAGCAGGGGTCATCTTCGGCTACATACAGTATATACCGCTGAGCCAATCCTGGTGAGCGATGTATTCAAATGAATACAAAGCCTGCTCGGATTGGAGTAACAACCTCTGCCAATCCGAGCAGGCTACTCTGTAGCCTGCTCGGATTGGCTTGGAGAGTCAGAGAGGCGCGGGCTGATGATATTACAGCCTCTGCCAATCCAAGCAGGCTTTGTATTCATTAATAGAATACATCGCTCGCCGTGATTGGCTCCAGCAAATGCAGGAAGAAGGAAGAAATATGAAGCCTTGGAAGCCTCGAAAGCCGGGTCGTCTTATACGGTAAGTACAGTTTTAAAAGCGTTTTTGTCCTGTAAGATTAGGGGGTCGTCTTATATGCCAGGTCGCCTTATACACCGGCAAATATGGTAAGTATTATAATTTCCCAAGAACAACACAGGATACACTGACCAAACTGTTACTAGTAGGGTGCTTAAGGGGACAGTTTATACAAAACCCAGGCATTCTTGAACCCATAAAATATGCTTTGATTGGTGTGACACAATCAAGGATCTCACAGACACACACAAACCTCAGTACAAATTATAATATAAAGAAACGCTGCTATCATATAGGATTTTGTGCATACTGAAAATAGACAACCAGCTAACACTTTGTCTGAGCCTGAGAATGCCTAACAAGCACCAAATGTTGAAACAATAACTACTTTGGTGAGAAGTATGGAATGTACGTTAAAATGTATATAGTTTGTAATGTACAATATACTGCAGGAGTCTGTAAGGCAAAGTTCTGGGGCCAGGGTTGTAAATTTCACAGATTGCAAGGATCAGGAGTGCTGCAGTCAGTTCCAAGTTTAGGACTACATAACACATAGGACAGGATCAGTAGAAAGTACTGCACAGAATGCAGGGGAGAAGAATGTGTAATGCATAATCAGGAGGATCAGGAGTACAAAACAAAAAGAGTACAGGAGTCAGCAGTGTGCAACGCACAGTGTAATTATCGGATGTTGCCTCAATCTAGGTAGTAAAAAAAAGAGATAGGGGGGGGTACCATCATCCTTGCAATTATGATAGTACAAAAGGGTGTGTCAGGGGCTACTCCAAAATATTGCCCCATGACAACAATAATCTCGGTACCCAGGGATTTAGACAAGGTAAATATAAAAAGTATAAATTTATTGAAAAAAGAACATAGGTAAAAAATATTAAGTACAAACAATACACAAAATAGTTATTGCATACAGTTACAGGTGGTTCAAAAGAAAACAGATAAACCCCACTGGTATATGGGGAGTAAAGATGTAGGTTCAGACGTAATCCTCTACATGTTTTGTGACACACGGAATCGACAATAAACATCTATAGAAAAATACAGTCAGTTTGTAATAGCAGATAATGATTAACAGTAGAAAGGACAAAGAGTACAATTTTAGATACAGTAAATAAGATAATTTTGGAGTGTTATAGTCAGGCATAGCTTACCAGTGGAAGCCCGAAGAGGGCACCAGACGGCACAATTTGAGGCACCCTAAATGTGTAATCCCCCCCCCCCCCCCCCGTGGCGAACACGGGAGGCACTAAAAGGTGCAATAACTGAAATCAAAAGATATAAAAAGTATTCTAATGTGGGTTATATAGTCTATGGAAGGGGACGAACAAAGAAGTGAAGGGGGAGAGGGGTGGAGGAGGGGGGGGTGGAGGAGGGGGGGGAGGGGGAGGGGAAGGGAAGGGGGGGGGAGGGGAAGGGAAGGGGGGGGGAAGGATAAAGGGACAGAGGAAGGGGAAAGGGAAACATCAATCAATGAAAAGACTAATCCACTTGATAGCACGTAAGTAGTAGTATGCCATCCGGGGATCAAAGGCAGAACTCAAAACGCAGCCATGTTCCAAGGATAAAGGCAGGTAAACTTGTTTGTAAAAAGCGATGTTCAGTGGTCATCATAAATAATGACCACAAAATGTGACAATAACAGCAAGTGCGCTGGCAGTAGCTGAGCAGGTCTGTCATACCTTTTAGATGCCTATAATCGAGCCTGTCCCCGGGTGGCAGCCATCTGAATGAGGGCCGCCCTAAGCATCTTTTTAAGAGCCTCCAACGCAGCCCACGTCACTGCGCCGGCGCCTGACATCACAGAGTCCATCTCGCCCACTAGGTAAGTATTGCACCTTATCCCCTTGCAAAGCAGAGGGCCCCACAGAAAGGGTATCTTTTGTCTAATTCCCGAAGTTCACCCTTAAAGGGGTTGTAAAGCTTTGTTTTTTATTTTCTAAATAGGTTCCTTTAAGCTAGTGCCTTGTTGGTTCACTTACCTTTCCCTTCGATTTCCCTTCTAAATGTTTTTTTCTTTGTCTGAATTTCTCACTTCCTGTTTCTCCTCAGTAAACTTCACACCATCATCCGAGCGGTGCTTAGTCAGCCAGAACAGCTTACTGAACAGCTTATTAAGGAGGAACAGGAAGAGAGAAATTCAGACAAAGAAAACAAAGAAAAAAAATATTTAGAAGGGAAATCGAAGGAAAAGGTAAGTGAACCAACAATGGACTAGCTTAAAGGAACTTATTTAGAAAATAATAAACAAACCTTTACAACCCCTTTAAACTTATGACTTATACCATTTTTGGGACTCCCAAACTGCCTATAGGTCTTGCAAAAGCCTACATACAGAAATATTGCAAATACAAATGTAGCACTGGCTCCTGACCAGCAGGCGCTATGTTTTTTTCTAAAGTTAAATCGCCTGAAACCACAGTTGGGTTTCAGGACTATTTCTCTAAATTTCTGGTTTCAGTACCAGTCCAGCTGGGTTGCACTGGGTTCTCCTTGACTGCAGGTGTAGCTGTCACCGCCGGCAAGAGTAGAAACGTTGAGGAAACGCAACTGCAGGGACAGGCCTGACTGGATTTCGGGGCCTACTGATCCGAGGGTGGTCCGATGCCGTCTCATCTTAAGGGAAAGGGCCAGCAACTGAGGAGCCCCAGGGGAGGACTCTTCAGGAGAAGGTCATGCACAAGACTGGTTTCTCTGAAGGAGCCTGGAGGCTTAGTTGAAGGACGCAACCTGGATCAAAACACATACGGTATCGCCGGATCAGCTGAGAGAACCTGGTACCGTATGTTAGCTCTTAAAATTTATCTATGTCCCTCAGTAACGCTCAAGTGTACATCAAAAGTCTGTGGCAGAGACTTTGTCAAACACCCTACCGGCTGCTAGGCCTAGTGAGAGGAGGTCTATCCGGGGGTTGTAAAATCTGGTTGTGAAACGGTCTTTATTCTCTGGATTTTCTATAAGGACTTCCATTATTTTTTGCAGTCTAAAGTACCTGAACTTACTCCTAACCCTCTACCCTTTATTAAAAGACTCTGTTTCTGTTCCAAATAAATAACCCAAAAGAAGATTCAGTGTCAATTTCCACATTCTTTGGGCCATCTACCATGGGAATCCCTAGACGGAGAAGCAAATAAGGAGGTAACGGTAAGCCCAATAAAACCAGCAGACCAGTGTAGCCAGGGGTCAGTGCTACACAAATTTTTAGAAGAAACATTTGATTTCCAGCAAAAATGTTACCACTACTAGTTCAGTTATATTTGTCTTATGCATGGGATCAGTATTTAGCTGTATGCTCCAAGTCTGCAGGAGAATTGCATCTTCTAAGAGGCTTTGAAGCTTTAATCAAAGTTAGAATGGAAAAAGCGGGATGATTTCCATAATATATTCTTTTTCACAATAATCCCATACGGAGCCTTTTACTAAAGCTGAACCGAAATTTATGAAAGATGAACTCCAGGCTAAAAGCAAAGATGCAATTGAAAAAATAGATTTATAGGTGTTAATATCTGGTATGCAGCCTGGCTGCTCATTGGACAGCGACGAGCCGAAGATGACGCTTTTCTACTCTCCCCTCCTGTAAGCACGTTTATGATGGGAAGGAACTGATAGGATTGGAACGAAAAGCCTGAATGGCAGATTGCTGTGCTTCTCAGGAGACTGAGGCTGGGTTCACACTATTGAAAATTGGATGTGGGTTTTCCCTGCATCCAATTTACATGTCAGGAGACTGTGACCGGGTCTCAATGGAGCCGGTTCACACAGCTCTGGGACGGCTGTTTAGCCAATTGCACAGGAGTCCTGTGCGTTTTCTGGTCCGTTTCAGGTCCAAATTCAGCCAAAAATTCAGGCTGAAATCAGACCTGAAACAGTGTATAGGGATGCACCGGAACCCCCGCTGTGAGCCGTTCCGCAAGGCGGTGTGAACCCAGCCTGATAGTAAAACAGTCCATACAGAAAGAAGTAAAAAAATACATAAACTGTACATTTAGGGCTCTTTTACACTTGCAGCTGAAGGACGGTAAAACCAGGTGGCTGAGCTGCAGTTTTACTACCTCCTTGCACCCCACTGGAATTCTAACATTACAGCCTGAGAAGGCTGTTCACATACCGAAACCAGGCTGCCGAGTTTGACAGGTGGTACCGCCTGTCACAATTGCTTATTGACATCAATGAGGCCACACAGCAAAACGCATGGGTCACTGGTCCCGCAATGCAAAACTGCAAGTCAGAGACAGGAACAAAAAAAAAAAAATAGAAAATAGGACTCTTAACCACCGCTACACTGGACTATGCATTACCACATGTCTGAAAGAGCCCTTAGTGATTTAAAAAAAAAAAAAAGATTACAGTTCAATTAACTACTTCAGCCCCGGAAGATTTGGCTGCTCAATGACCAGAGCACTTTTTATGATACAGCACTGTGTCGCTTTAACTGACAATTGCGCGGTCGTGTGACATTGTACCCAAACAAAATTGACGTCCTTTTTTCCCCACAAACAGAGCTTTCTTTTGGTGGTATTTGATCGCCTCTGAGTTTTTTAGTTTTTGCACTATAAACAAAAAAACAGCAACAATTAAAAACATAAATAAAAAAAAACACAATATTTTGTACTTTTTGCTATAATAAATATCCCCAATTTTTTAAAAATAAACGATAATTTTTTTCTCAGTTTAGGACGATATGTATTCTTCTTTTTGGTAATAAAAATTGAAATAAGAATATATTGATTGGTTTGCGCAAAAGTTATAGCGTCTACAAAATAGGGAATAGATTTATGGCATTTTTTTTACTAGTAATGGCGGTGATCTGTGTTTTTTATCGTGACTGTGACATAATGGTGGACACTTTTGACAAATTTTTCAGACATTTGACAATTATATAGCGATCAGTGCTATAAAAACGCACTGATTATTGTATAAATGTCACTGGCAGGAAAGGGGTTAACACTAGGGGACGATCAAGGGGTTAACTGTGTTCCCTGACTGTGTGTTCTAACTGAACGGGGAGGGGACTGACTATAGGAGATGACTGATCGTGGTTTCTAGCTATTAGGATCTGCAATCTGCATCTCCTCTCAGAACAGAACAGGGATTCCCTGTTCTGCCTTTTGCGCCCACAATCGCTTGTGGCCGGTCACGAGCATCGGCACCCCCGCAGTGCTATCCCGCTTAAAGGAGCCAACGTATAGCTCGCGGGATCATCACTGGCAAGTGGTTAACAGCACTAATTGAGGGGCGGCATTTAGTAAAACTGATTGCTACATTTTTCCCCCTGAAGCAGCTGAATGCCCTAACCTCCTCTCCAGATTCCTCTTTCCTCTGTTGCCTGGCCCCTCTATGTGCTCCCCATTCCCTTGTCCACTGTAAACACTAAACTGTTTACTATGATTCTGTTTGTGAAGGAACAGGAAGCCGCTCAGCACAGAGCACTTCCCATTCATTCACAGTCCAGTGCAGCTGAGGTTGCAGGGAAAGAGACTGGGGAATCTCTGTCTCTTTCTCTGTCTCAAATATGAGATATAAGAGATTTCATCAAAGTCAACAAAGAATTGTAAAAAAAAATAAAAAATAAAAAACTACTGACACCTTCAGATGTGCGCACACCGTACACTGCCCTAACGACACTGTCCACACACTGTCCACTGCCCTACTGACACTGTCCACACACCGTCCACTGCCCTACCGACACTGTCCACACACCGTCCACTGCCCTACCGACACTGTCCACACACCGTCCACTGCCCTACCGACACTGTCCACACACCATCCACTGCCCTACCGACACTGTCCACACACCGTCCACTGCCCTACCGACACTGTCCACACACCATCCACTGCCCTACCGACACTGTCCACACACCGTCCACACACCGTCCACTGCCCTACCGACACTGTGCACACACCGTCCACTGCCCTACCGACACTGTCCACACACCGTCCACTGCCCTACCGACACTGTCCACACACCGTCCACTGCCCTACCGACACTGTCCACACACCGTCCACTGCCCTACCGACACTGTCCACACACCGTCCACTGCCCTACCGACACTGTCCACACACCTTCCACTGCCCTACCGACACTGTCCACACACCGTCCACTGCCCTACCGACACTGTCCACACACCGTCCACTGCCCTACCGACACTGTCCACACACCCTCCACTGCCCTACCGACACTGTCCACACACCGTCCACTGCCCTACCGACACTGTCCACACACCGTCCACTGCCCTACCGACACTGTCCACACACCGTCCACTGCCCTACCGACACTGTCCACACACCGTCCACTGCCCTACCGACACTGTCCACACACCGTCCACTGCCCTACCGACACTGTCCACACACCGTCCACTGCCCTACCGACACTGTCCACACACCTTCCACTGCCCTACCGACACTGTCCACACACCGTCCCATGCCCTACTGACACTGTCCACACACCGTCCACTGTCCTACCGACACTGTCCACACACCTTCCACTGCCCTACCGACACTGTCCACACACCGTCCCATGCCCTACTGACACTGTCCACACACCGTCCACTGTCCTACCGACACTGTCCACACACCGTCCACTGCCCTACTGACACTGGCCACACACCATCCACTGCCCTACTGACACTGTCCACACACCGTCCGACACTGTCCACACACCGTCCACTGTGCTACTGACACTGTTCACTGCCCTATAGACTAGCACTGTCCACTTTTAAGGTAAGCTAAGTTTATATTTTTACTGTGACTTTTGTGTCATTATATATTTCTGTGTTTTTCTTACTATTTAGTTAGGCTTTGCTAGTTAATTTCTTCATAAAAAAATAAATAAAATAATAATGATAATGATAAAATAATAATTTCCTAATAAATAGAAAAAAAAAAGTGCCCAAACCCGGTGATCTTTGATCTCTTTCGTGTTGTTCAGGTAGATCCCAACTTTTCAAAGGTTGCCTACCCTGATCTACATGGAGTTTGCATGTTCTCCCTGTGCTTGCATGAGTAGCGTCCATTCAGGCAAAGACAATCATGTAGGGTAAATGGTGGCTACTTTCCATATTGGCCTGAGTATGTGTGTGTACAGTGCCTTGCGAAAGTATTTGGCCCCCTTGAACTTTTCAACCTTTTGCCACATTTCAGGCTTCAAACATAAAGATATCAAATTTTAATTTTTTGTGAAGAATCACCAACAAGTAAGACACAATTCTGAAGTGGAACGAAATCTATTAGATATTTTAAACTTTTTTAGCAAATAAAAAACTGAAAAGTGGTGCGTGCAAAATTATTCGGCCCCTTTACTTTCAGTGCAGCAAACTCACTCCAGAAGTTCAGCGAGGATCTCTGAATGATCCAATGTTGTCCTAAATGACTGATGGTGATAAATAGAATCCACCTGTGTGTAATCAAGTCTCTGTATAAATGCACCTGCTCTGTGATAGTCTCAGGGTTCTGTTGAAAGCGCAGAGAGCATCATGAAGACCAAAGAACACACCAGGCAGGTCCGTAATACTGTTGTGGAGAAGTTTAAAGCCAGATTTGGATACAAAAAGATTTCCCAAGCTTTAAACATCCCAAGGAGCACTGTGCAAGTGATCATTTTGAAATGGAAGGAGTATCAGACCAATGCAAATCTACCAAGACCTGGCCGTCCCTCTAAACTTTCAGCTCAGACAAGAAGAAGACTGATCAGAGATGCAGCCAAGAGGCCCATGATCACTCTGGATGAACTGCAGAGAACTACAGCTGAGGTGGGAGAGTCTGTCCATAGGACAACAATCAGTCGTACACTGCACAAATCTGGCCTTTATGGAAGAGTGGCAAGAAGAAAGCCATTTCTCAAAGATAACCATAAAAAGTCTCGTCTAAAGTTTGCCACAAGCCACCTGGGAGACACACCAAACATGTGGAAGAAGGTGCTCTGGTCAGATGAAACCAAAATCGAACTTTTTGCCCACAATGCAAAACGATATGTTTGGCGTAAAAGCAACACAGCTCATCACCCTCAACACACCATCCCCACTGTCAAACATGGTGGTGGCAGCATCATGGTTTGGGCCTGCTTTTCTTCAGCAGGGACAGGGAAGATGGTTAAAATTGAGGGGAAGATGGATGCAGCCAAATACAGGACCATTCTGGATGAAAACCTGTTGGAGTCTGCAAAGGACCTGAAACTGGGACGGAGATTTATCTTCCAACAAGACAATGATCCCAAACATACAGCAAAATCTACAAAGGAATGGTTCACAAATAAACGTATCCAGGTGTTAGAATGGCCAAGTCAAAGTCCAGACCTGAATCCAATCGAGAATCTGTGGAAAGAGCTAAAAACTGTTGTTCACAAACGCTCTCCATCCAACCTCACTGAGCTTGAGCTGTTTTGCAAGGAAGAATGGGCAGTATTTCAGTCTCTCAATGTGCAAAACTGATAGAGACATACCCCAAGCGACTTGCAGCTGTAATCGCAGCAAAAGGTGGCTCTACAAAGTATTAACGCAAGGGGGTCGAATAATTTTGCACGCCCCACTTTTCATTTTTTTTATTCGTTAAAAAAGTTTCAAAAATCCAATAGATTTCGTTCCACTTCACAATTGTGTCCCACTTGTTGGTGATTCTTCACAAAAAATAAAAACTTTATATCTTTATGTTTGAAACCTGAAATGTGGCAAAAGGTTGAAAAGTTCAAGGGGGCTGAATACTTTTGCAAGGCACTGTATGTATGGGACATAGGGACCTTATACAGTAAAGGGCAGCAACTGATGTGAATGTCCAGAAGAGCTGCGTAAATCTTTGACACAATATAAATACCTGTGAATGAACAAATGAATGAAAGACTAGTAATAATAATACAGGACATAGAGCTGTATACATACCCTTTTTCTGAGGTCTTTTCTATCTCCATCTTTCTTTGGTTTTAGAATTTTTTTTCTTTACATGGATTTTTTTATTTTACAGTTGGAAGTTGGAGCTCCATTTTAGGAGTTTGTTCCCATGGGTGGCCAAGGGGAGCGTTAAAAGCGTGCTGTTGAGCTATGGTTTTGTTGTTTTCCCCCATTCCACCTAAGCAAGGGTATGCAGTTTATGAGGGCTGTACCCATGCCAAAGCACCACGGATGTGTGAAAAATTAAATAACACGTCACATTTGGCAGGCAGTACCGCCAATGAGCTTGCGGTGTACTGGGTCAGCATTTTGAGAGTTAAACCTATAAATTACCTCTGAAAGTGATCCACTGCTGATCAATTTTCAGATGAGCGACAAACACTGCTGCACATTTGAAATTTCCTGCACCAAGGACACCAGGGACATACCTTCTGGATAAAATCATTCATCTCATTATGCATAGCTGTATTTCATCAGAAACTTCAAGGAAAACTGCAAGGAAGCTCATAATATTTATTTCACTGGAAAGACTTACAACCTTCTTCCTGCCAATGCTTCATAGAACTGAATAATAAATAATTAAGAATAACCCATCAGCCATAACATTATGACCACTAACAAGTAAGATGAAGAACATTGATTAACCTCTTCATGCCGGCTGCACACATATACGTGGCTTCTCGGCGTGTGAGCACTCGTCCACGTTGAGCAGCCACATATATGCGGCCCTGTGTAAATTACTTACCCTGCTGAGATTGTGCTCCCAGCAGGTACCAGAAAACTCCCGATGCCTACCAATGATCAGGAGCTTTCCAATCATGTAACCACTGGGACAACCAATCCCAGCAGTCACATGGTCCAAATGCCTACCTCCGCCTCCCTGGCTTTTAGAACACTAAAAGGGCCGGGAGACGGGAAGGGGTTAACTCATTATAATGGCACCAGAAAGTGGGTAGGATATATTAGGTAGCAAGTGAACACATTGTCCCTGAAGTTGATTTGTTAATAGCAGAAAAAATGGGCAAGTGTAAGTAATTGAGTGACTTTGACAAGGGCCAATTGGAATGGCTAGACGACTGGGTTAGAGAAACTCCAAAACTGCAGCTCTTGTGGGTTTTTCCTGCTCTGCAGTGGTCAGGACCAACGAAAAGTGGTCCAAGGAAGGAAAACCAGTGAACTGGCGACAGAATCACGGATGGGCAAGGCTCAACGATGCATTTGTAGAGTGTAGGCTGGCCCTGTAGTCTGATCCAATAGAAGCGTTACTGTAGCTCAGAAAATAGATCCCAAAAATGTGATAAAACCTATGGTTTTACATATTGAAATAAAGTTTTGGAAATGATTTATTCTAACATGATGACTTCTTAGTTAGGAGTCCCATCATTAAAATCCCATTATTCAGGGGTATTTTCTTAGCTTTTTATAATTTTTGGGATGTTGGCAAACAACCTAGTGTTTTTTTCTGGTGGTTACATGACTTTTTATTAAATTAATTTTAAAATTACTTTGTAGCGGCTGACTTTTAATGTTTAAAGAAATGACTGATGAGCCGCTTTAAGAATAAATAAATGAATAAGAGAATGTGTCCCCTTATGTTGGTGGTCACTCTGCCCACTTACATTGGTGGTGTGTTCCTTTATGTTGGAGGTCAGTGTGCCCTCTTAGAACATTGATGGTCAGTGTGCCCTCTTATTACAATGATGGTCAGTGTGCCCTCTTAGAACATTGATGGTCAGTGTGCCCTCTTAGAACATTGATGATCAGCGTGCCCCCTTTTTACATTGATGGGCAGTGTGCTCCCTTATTACATTGATGGGCAGTGTGCCCCCTTATTACATTGAGGGTCAGTGTGCCCTCTTATAAGATTGATGGTCACAGTGTGCCCTCTTAAAACATTGATGGTCACAGTGTGCCCCAATATAACACTGGTGGTCAGTATGCCCTTTTATTACAATGATGTTCAGTCTGCCCCCTTAGAACATTGATGGTCAGTGTGCCCTCTTAGAACAATGATGGTCAGTGTGCCCTCTTAGAACAATGATGGTCAGTGTGCCCTCTTAGAACAATGATGGTCAGTGTGCCCTCTTAGAACAATGATGGTCAGCGTACCCCTTTATTACATTTATGGTTAGTGTGCCCCTTTATTACATTGATGGTCAGTGTACCCCCTTATTACAATGATTGTCAGTGTGCACCCTTATAATGATGGTCAGTGTGCCCCCTTATTACATTGATTGTCAGTGTGCCCCCTTATTACATTGATGGTTAGTGTGCCCCCTTATTTCATTGAGGGTCAGTGTCACATGCTGGCAGTGGGTCCCTGACTCTACCTCCATGGCTGGTGAAGTGCCTTTTTCTCCTGGAACAAAAAAAAACAGGCAGTGCCGATGACGGGAGTACTACCCCGTCCAAGGGTCTAGGTTTACTCGGCAAATTGCCCACAAGTAAAATGATTGCCTTTCACTATTCAGTCCATGCCAAATGGTGAAAAACGACTTAATTTTGAGCATTCAGGGATCGCTACACGAACTGTTGGCACTATATACATGCTGTATAATAACAATAATATTAATAAGAATAAAAATATTATAATTAATAATAACGGTAAGTCTAGCTATGCCGTCATAATAGTTTTGAGCCACGCTATGATATCGATCATACCTTTCAGTGGTAATAGACATGAGATGAAAAGGATCAGATCCTATTCCACATAAAGACGAGATGCCAGCTATAGATTCAATGAAATGATTAAGCTTCACCATCTGCGTCCTCTCTATAGGAGGTTCATCAGACCCAGGAAATTGAATATTTCATCACAGTGCGTGGACACTGATTTATTCTGACAGCCTTATTTCCTCTGATAAGAACAATTGCACTGTCCATTATGTGCGGACATCTGCCTGAGATGGGGTCACTGATTACATGCAGCAATAGGGGAGCCATGGTGTGCACAGGCTTGTTGTGTTTGTTTCAAATAGCAAGTTTCTTTGGAGGGAGTGCTTGCCTGGAATTGCCCCTCGATGGACTGGGGAAGTTGATCCTTATGGGCGTACACACGATCTGAAATTTGGATGCAAAATACCGCTTTCGAAGCGATCATCGGATCATTAGTACAGAGCTTTCGAGAGCCGATCGCGACAGTTTATCCGATCGGACAAACACAAACTTTTTTTCAAACCAGTACAGTTGTTGTCCGAAAATACAATGGAAATACACTACAACATATGACATCACTTTTAGATTTTTTTTTCTGTCGTACAAGAATTTTTGTAACTTTATTAACCTTTCCATTTTCGATATGCGACTAGCATGCTAAAAAAAAGAAAAAAAAAAAGACGGACGACGGACGTTCTGTCATCCGATTTTCTGTTCGTGTGTACCGGCCATTGAAGTCATTATAAAGTTGGTTATTTTATTTTTATTTTTTTATAAAAATAACAAACATGTTATACTTACCTGTTCTGTGCAGTTGCTTTTGCACAGAGCAGTCCAGATCCTCCTCTTCTCGGGTCCCTCTTCTGCTCTCCTGGCCCCTCCCTCCCTTGCTATGGGGGCACCCGAGCCGAGTCACAGCTCCCTGTGTCCATTCAGACAGGGAGCTGTGACCCCAGTCCCGCCCCCTTTCTCTCCTTATTGGCTGGCTGACTTTGACAGCAGCGGGAGCCAATGGCTCCGCTGCTGTGTCTCAGCCAATCAGGAGGGGAGTTCCGGGACAGCCGAGGGACTCGTGGACATCAATGGACAGAGCTGGGGCTAAGGTAAGTATTAGGGGGTGCTGGGGGAGCTGATGCACACAAAAGGCTTTTTATCTTAATGCATAGAATGCATTAAGATAAAAAAACTTCTGCCTTTATAACCCCTTTACCTTTATATAGCGGTTACTGGCCTGATTTACCCCTCCTGGGGCCAGCATACCATTACCTTACCCTCTTCTTTGGGTGTGTTCCCCTTGTTGAATGTTTATGTGGATCTATGGACTTTGATGTTGGACTGTTTTTTGGATTGATATACTGACATCTAGAACAATTTGGTGTGGTAACTTATATGCCCTGAAGAAGCCTAGCACTCGGCGAAACATCAATATTATTATTCCAATGATCACCATCCATTATAGGTCATGTTTGTAAATATCCAAAATGAAATGATCCAAATCTTTTAATGAATCTTACATTTTTATTTTTCACAAATATCAAATATCTTTTTGATTTCTCTATCTTTTAAAATGAATTGATTTAATAAAATATATGAATTTTATCAGATGTAGTGACTTAAAGTTATTGGCATTTTGTTGAGCATTTCTTCGAGTCTTGTCCAATATTGATGGGATGCAGTGCCTATGAGATCTCTGAACGCCCGTTCATGTGTCAAAGATGTAGTATTGCTGTTGGTTGACAATGTTGTTGTCTAAAGCAGGGACCAGTCAAATTTTAATCCATCTATGGCCGCTCTTACTCAACAGATGTCGATCCAATGATTGACTTTTGTCTAACAGGAATATTGGAGAATTTGAATTTGATCAGCCAGTTGGATGCAGTGCTGATCGGTGTATTCTGACAGTGGAAGAGTCCCAGCTGTCAATAGACAATGGCACAGTGGGGAGGATTCCTTCATCCACCTTGCTTGTGTGGATGGGGGAAAACCATTTGCTTTTTGATCAGCCTTGTATCCGATAAAAAAAAAGAAAGATCTATATCCAGCCTTATTGTGTGTGTACTGTTTGAGGTATTGTTGGAAAGGGAGATCCACTCAAGTTTTTACAGTCTGATGTAATAAAGGAGGGATTTACTAAAACTGGAGCATGTCTGTATAGAAACTAGGGCTGTTACTGATTAAAATTTTCGTGTTCGATTAACTGATTTTTTAAAATGGATTAATCTACTAATTTCGATTAATTATAACGCACATAGAGATCCAACTACTTTTAGCTGATCTCCTTACATTGCAACTCTGCATTAGTCAGTGGTAAATGTGGTATACACTATATACAATCACCCGACACTAGTTAGTTTCCACAATCCATGACTTAACTTCACAGTTCACATAAATAAGTTTTAAATTCAAACTGTAGCACTGACGTAAGTCATTTTTTTCCCCACAGTCAATCCCTCCACCTCCGGTCTAACTAATCACTCTCACCTTATGGTATGGACGTTTGTGCAAACAGGTGGTCATGCAATCGAATATCAAAAGGGTTAACACGGACCATAAACTTCTCTCACATCTCCTTAGATCTCAGCAAGGACGTCAGGTCAGAAAAGATCTAAGTGCTCACCGCTTAAGTATAAGATAACATTTTTGTGTTCAAACACAAACTACATAAAGATGATAAAAACACAGCATGTAAAGCCGACAATCGTGTTAGTTCCTTAGGGCAGCAGCGGGTGACATCATGTGTAGCTCCTCCCCCGTACGCATTACGTTCAATCAGAACTTCGATGTCACCGGACTCCTCCCCCTTCCCTTCGTTAGCAGACAGAGGCACTTAGGGAAGGGGGGAGGAGTCCAGTGACGTTGATGTCCGTGACGTCACCGGATCTCCGACGGAACTCCCTGAAGACCCGGAAGCCGGCAGAGAGGTGAGTACCGATTAAAAGAATTTTGATCAATCAAAAAAATTAATCGATTAATCAAGGAATTAATCTTTAATTTCTACAGCCCTAATATAACTCAAACAATGCCCAGGTTTTATGGGCAACGCTTAAAGTAGTTGTAAACCCTTCCATATACCCAGTGAAGTGACTGGCCTCAGGTAATACACAGAGAATAAACAAATCCTCCCAGATAAGATGTACCTGTTTATCGGCATTCTTCTCTACTCTACATCTGTTTAAAGTGCTGAATTTATAAGCTTTTTGGAGAGTTATAAAAAAGAGCAGAGAGCTGAAGTTACACTCTGTAGCATTAAGGGAGGAGAGGTCTGACACACTCCCTTCACACAGTACACAGGAACAGAGCTGAGGCTTTCAGTCATCTGGAGGTCCCTCCCCTGTCACCATTTTTTTCTTGGTGTCGGGAAATCTTGCCAGAAGTCATTCACGACGATAGAGGAATGAAGCAGCAGACAGAAATAACACTTAAGCCCCATACACACTATCAGTTTTTCTTCTGAGTTTTTCCTTCAGATTTACCAAAACCATATATTATGAGGTCAAACCTTAGGAGTTTCAATTTGTATGCAATCAGGCAGGCCCTTCACTACATGGTTTTGGTAAACCTGAAGGAAAAAATCTGCAGAAAATCTGGTAGTGTGTATGGGACATACGTGCTTTGGATTGAGACAAGTACACACTATAGAAGGATATGCTTTGTTCATATTTCATATTAGAGGTTTACAACCACTGGCATTAAAAGCAGGCCTTTGAGAGGCATTAAAAATGTCCCTTCAATGCCTATGCAAATGATACGATGGACAGCACACAGTGCTGTTCACACTATCAACACATGAAGCGTTAGCATCACGTTGCTTCAAAATTGAAGCCTCATGTCAAATCAGGAGGAGTTTGAAGCCTTTCAACGCCTCACATTCAAGTCTATGGTAATGCTTTGCAAACGCTCTGGTAGGCAGGTGAGGTTGCGGGGCGTTAAGATTAATTTATTTCCTGTAATAGGATAGGCGTTTGTGGATCGGTTTTATCGCGCCTTAACGCTCATAAAACGCATCAAACCTGCCCAAAGGGTGTTTGGGGAGCATTTTTAACTCTTCATTAACGCCTGTAAAATGCCCATACTAAGGGCTCGTGCACATGACTAAATCCCTAACGCTTAACAAACGCTCCTATAGTGTTAGACTGGCTTTAATGAGCTTTAGTATGGGCATTAGAGTGACGTTTTACCATTTTACAAACATTGAGGAGTTAAAAATGCTCCTCAAATTTCTATTCCATCACAGTAATTGAACTAATCTTTTTGTTTTAATCGAATACTTTATTTATTTACTGTTTTGTTGCAAAAAAACATATAAACAAATATCACAAAATTAATCTATATCATATCATAAAGTGAAAAGTCCAATAAAAAACAAACAAAAACATAAACCAAACATACTTTGTACCTCTGGAAGTGACTTTACATATAATGAATATAACATACTAAAATTATAAGTACACTCTGCACAACAGTCTGTATTCCCCCAGTATAAGTCATCAACTTATATTTAATATTATTATATATTAATTATTATTTTCTCCAAGCAGCAACAAATTATCTTTCTTTCTTTTACACCCTCTATGCCTCCCTCTTCCACCACTGCTCCGTACTCCCATCTATAATAATAATAATAATAAATTTTATTTATAATGCACTTTCCATCAAAAGACCTCAAAGTGCTACATAATTACAATAAAAACAAACCAACCGCTTAATTTACAAAACATTTGCTAAAAAGAAAAGTCTTCAACCCCTTTTTAAAATTTTCAGTAGACTGAGAAACCCTCAGACTATCAGGCAAAGCATTCCACAGACGTGGGGCAGCAGCACAAAAGGCCCTATCTCCCATGGTTTTCAACCTCGTTTTTGGAACCTCTAAACAATTCAAATTAGTTGAGCGAAGAGAACGCGGTAGATTTTGCAATCTAAGAAGTTCCTTAAGATAAGGTGGAGCTTGTCCATGTATGCATTGATGCACAAGAAGAGAGACCTTATACTCAATCCTTGTAGAGACCGGCAGCCAATGAAGAGATTTTAAAATTGGAGTGATATGCTCATGCTTCCGCACTCTCATTAGGATCCTCGCTGCAGAGTTTTGAACGTATTGCAACCTCTGCATGCTCTTTCTCGGAATCCCAATGAGAAGTGCGTTGCAATAATCCAGCCTGGAGGAGACAAAGGCATGAATCAATCTTTCAGCATCGGAAAAAGAAAGGATAGGACGAAGTTTAGAGATATTACGAAGGTGGTAGAAAGAAGTCTTGCATACTTGATTTATATGAGCTTCAAAAGTGAGTTGGGAATCCATTTTTACACCAAGATTAGTGACAACAGACGAAACTGGAATTTTAGAGCCTGAAAAGGCAATACTTGTTATCAGCGATGATTTAATCTGGTGAGATGTTCCAATCATAATAAACTCAGTTTTGGAGCTATTTAGTTGCAAGAAATGTTGTTCCATCCACTCCTTTATCTCCTCCAGACAGGCGGTAAGGACTGATAGGGGTGACTGCACTGAAGGAGTTTCAGCTGCAGCTTTTACATAAAGCTGTGTATCATCAGCATAACAATGGAAAGAAATATTATAACGATTTATAATATGGCCCAAGGGAGTAAGATATAGAATAAATAAAATCGGGCCAAGCACTGACCCTTGGGGAACTCCGCAGGTAACCATATGCGGTTTAGATTTAAAATGACCCAATGTAGTTTGTTCAATCCTATCTGTAAGATATGACTCGAACCAACTGAAGGCTAAATTTTTTAGTCCAACATTATAACGAAGACTATCTAAAAGAATGCCATGATCGACAGTGTCGAACGCAGCTGACAAATCCAACATAATAAGTAAAGACGGAGAACCGGCATCAGATGACATAAGAAGATCATTTGTAACCCGAACAAGAGCGGTCTCCGTACTATGAGCAAAACGAAAGCCTGATTGAAATTTTTCAAAAAGGCTGTTATGCTTGAGATGATCCTGAAGATGACTTGCAACTGCTTTCTCAAGTACCTTAGATAAAAAGGGAAGATTAGAAATAGGCCTATAATTAGAAAGGACTTCCGGATCAAAAGTGGATTTTTTAAGCAGTGGTCTAATAACAGCACTTTTTAAAATGGAAGGAACATGGCCAGTTCGAAAAGAGTAATTAACAACAGCAGTAATCAATGGACTTAAAACTGAAACATCTATCTCCTCTACCTTCACTCCTCTCTACTAGAAAAACCATCATAGAATTCATTAGTAGGTTTTATCCACTGTAATCATATTTTATTAAATCGTTGGGGTGTACCTCTATGTTTGTATGTTATTTCTTCTCTTTTAAGTATATAATTGAGTTTCTCAACCCACTGAACTAATCTTAATGCCCCACAACCGCCCCGCAATTACCTGCCAGAGCATTTGCGAGGCATTACCATAGACTTGAATGGGAGGCCTTGAAAGGCTTGAAACTCCTCCTGACTCAACATAAAGCTTCAATTTTGAAGCAAAGCGACGATCACGCTTAGTTTGAACAGCTCTACGTGCTGTCTATTGTATCTTGTGCATAGGTGTTTGAAGGGCGTTTTTAATGCCTCTTAAACGCCTGCTTTTAATGCCTATAGCTCATAACCGCCAGTCCAACGTCCATACTAACACTATAGGAGCATTTGTTAAGCTTTACAAATTTAGTCAAGTGTGAACAAGCCTTAATAGCTGCAGATGTACACCGGTGGCAAGAAAAGCGCCCTGAGGCGATTCAGTTCGTATAGGTAGCGCTATAAAGTCATTCATTCATTCATTCATGCACACTGAAGCTCATAAACTGCAATTTTTGGGAGTTTGGGCATTTTTTTTAACAGCCTATATACTCCTCTTTATGTTATCCTATGTGTCCATGCACACATGAACGTTTTTGGATGTTTATCAGCAGTGGAGTTTATGGGATGTTTTCCGAACGCCATAAAATCGCGTTCAGGAGTCGTTTTTCTGACCACAAAAAAAAACGCTATACACGCATATACGCTGACAAACGCTCAAAAACGTGGCTCACCAGCATTTTTTTAACGTTTTTGATCCATTGAAAAAAACAAAAACACAAAAAAAATTAAAATAAAAATAATAAACGCTATTACAAAAATGTAAAAAAATAAAATGAAATGTAAAGGCTCACTGCAAAACTACTGGCATTTTTATAAAGTTATTTTAACGTCTAGTGTGCATGGAGCCTTACTGAACAAGCTGAAGTTAGAAGCTGATTGGCTACCATGCACATCTGCACCAGAATCTGATTGCTTCCATTTTAGTAACTCTCTCAAAAGTGTATTTTCGCTAAATTCCCTTTTTGATTTGGTCTTTGTTTTAACACCTTCAATGTGGCAACAGGTCATCTATCACAGAACTGTTGAGAAGGGTAAATTGATAGTTTCATTTACATGTTTAAAGTATGGATTACATGTAAGAAATGGCCCGTCCATGCATGACATTTCTATTCATTTTGCCAGTCAGTCTGTGCAGTGGAGGAGGTAATATATAGATAATAGTTATGACAAATAATTATTATAATTAACATCAGATTAAGAACCAATGGCAGATAAAAGCTGTACAATCTCCGAGGGCAGATAAGCTTAAATTAAGGTTTATGGAGTGACGTTAGCGCTTTATAGCCGATGGAGAGGACAGTCACAGTGTGCCCATGACAAACTTAGAATGATTGTGTACTTAAAAAAAAAAGTGACACTAGAAATATGTTTCAAGCAATTTGATCTAAATTATAACATTTTCTATTTACAGTGCCTTGAAAAAGTATTCACACCCCTTGAAATTTTCCACATTTTGTCAGGTTACAACCAAAAACGTAAATGTATTTTATTGGGATTATGTGATAGACCAACACAAAGTGGCACATAATTGTGAAGTAGAAGGAAAACGATAAATGGTTTTCCAAATTTCTTACAAATAAATATGTGAAAAGTGTCCAGTGCATTTGTATTCAGCCCCCTTTACTCTGATACCCCTAACTAAAATCTAAATGGGACCAGTAATCTAATTAGTAAATAGAGTCCACCTGTGTGTGTAAGTTAATCTGAGTATAAATATAGCTGTTCTGTGAAGCCCTCAGAGGTTTGTTAGAGAACCTTAGTGATCAAACAGCAACATGAAAGGCCAAGGAACATACCAGGCAGGTCAGGGATAAAGATGTGGAGAAGTTTAAAAAAAGGATTAGGTTATAAAAAAAAATCACAAGCTTTGAACCATCCGAAAATGGAAAGAGTATGGCACAACTGCAAACCTACTAAGACATGGCCCTCCACCTAAACCAGGGGTGTCCAAACTTTTTTTCAAAGAGCGCCAGATTTGATGAAGTGAACATGTGTGAGGGCCGACCATTTTGCCTGACATTCTTTGAACCATTAAAATTCGGTCTAAGTGTGTTAGTTCGAGCACTAATACAATGCCCAACAAGAATTCTCTTGAATTTGTGGCTGTGTGTGAGTAAAGAGATGAGCTTGCGCATGTTATTTGGATATACCGTATTTATTGGCAAATAGCACGCACCTTCACTTTAAGAGGGAAGTTTCATGAAAAAAACTTAACATTTTAAATAAAGAACTGTGAAGCAAAATAAGGGTCAGTGCTCATCTGCAGACCCCCAATTGTCAGGAATGCAGCACCCACCATTGCCAGGAATGCACCCACTATTGCCAGGAATGTGGCCCGCGCCATTGCCAGGAATGCACCCACCATTGCCAGGAATTCACTCACCATTGCCAGGAATGCACCCACCATTGCCAGGAATGCACGCACCATTGCCAGAAATTCGCTCACCATTGCCATCAGTGCAGCCTTGGAGGGGACATGGAGGGGGCAGGACGAGCGCCAAAGATATCCTACAGGAGAATCTCCCGTTTACACAGAGGCCTCTTTAAGAGAAAGTCCCGCCTCCTTTGATGGACAGAACAGTCGTCCAATGGCGGAGACGGGACTTCCTATTACAGAGGCTACCATGTAAACAGGAAATACTCCTCCTGTGCGCACGGCACTCATCCCGCTTCCTATCTCCGAGGCAGCCAGACTGAGCCTAAATATCTTTTGTGGCCCCGACACTGGGAGATCGTCGGGGGCCACAAATCTATATGTTTAGATAACCAGACGGGCCATTCAAAACCGGACTGTGGGCCGTAATTGGACTGCGGGCCGGACTTTGGACATGCCTGACCTAAACTGACAGGCCGGGCAAGGACAGCATTAATCAGAGAAGCAGCCAAAAGGCCCATGGTAACTCTGAAGGAGCTGCAGAGATCCACAGCTCAGGTGTGAGAATCTGTCCACAGGACAACTAATATGCCCTGTACACAGGGTCGGACTTTCCTATGGAAAATGGACTGTGTTGTCAGACCGTGTGTGTGCTCCATCTGACTTTTTGCGTCTGAATTTCCGACACACAAAGTTTGAGATCTGGATCTAAAATTTTCTAGCAACGAAATCCGATCATTTAAATTCCGATCGTGTGTAGAAAATTCCGATACACAAAGTGCCATGCATGCTCAGAATAAATTATCAAAACAAAGCTATTGGCTACTGGCCTCTTTATAGTCCAGTCGTACGTGTTTTACGTCACCTCTTTCTGAACAATCGGATTTTCCGACAACTTTGTGCGACCGTGTGTATGCAAGACAAGTTTGGGCCAAAATCAGTCGGAAAAAATCAGAGGATTTGGTCATCGGAATGTTCGACCATGTGTACAAGGCATTAATCGTGCACTCCACAAATCTGGCCTTTATGGAAGAGTGGCAAGAAGAAAGCAAGCCATGTTGAAAGAAGTCCCATTTGCAGTTTGCGAGAAGCCATGTGGGGGACAAAGCAAACATGTGGAAGAATGTACTCTGGCCAGATGAGACCAAAATTTAACTTTTAGGCCTAAAAGCAGAAAGTACTGTACTTGAAGCTGCACTCCAGTTTTACCTTGCCTTCATTTAATCATGTGGATGGGGGGTTGCTGAACTGCGCTCCAGTCTCCTCCGTGCATGACCATTGGAAGCCACTTCCTATGGTGAAACACCTGCAGGCTTACTCCTGAGCCGGGCTGTGTGCATCCTCCTCACAGGATTTGATGGCTAGCAGCAGGAGCCTGTGAGAGGGTAAAGACAGAACCAGCGCTGCTGCAGACGGGCACAGCACTGGACCAAGAAAGGGCTCAGGTAAGAATAAGGGGATGAAACAACTGGGACATGTTTTACCTTAAAGCGGGATTCCACCCTAAAGTGGAACCTCCGCTGATCGGATCCCTCCCCCCCTCCGGTGTGTCACAATTGACACCTTTCAGGGGGGAGGGGGGTGGAGATACCTGTCAAAGACAGGTATTTTCACCCACTTCCGGGCATAGACTCCCGTGGGAGTCTACGCCATTTCCTGCCCTGCCGCGCTGTCTGCTGGGACACACACGGGTCCCAGTGACAGCGCGGAGATTTCCTATTGCGCAGCGCGGCTCGCGCATGCGCAGTAGGGAACCGGGAAGTGAAGCCGATTCGCTTCACTTCCTGATTCCCTCACCTAGAATGGTGACTACAGCAGCCGAGAGCCGAGCGATCGATCGGCCTCGGCATCGCTGGAACCCGGGACAGGTGAGTGTCCATTTATTAAAAGTCAGCAGCTGTAGTATTTATAGCTGCTGGCTTTAAATTTTTTTTTTTTTTGGTGGAATCCCTCTTTAATGCAGGGGGCAGGACGTAAAAGTAAAAAAATGTTGTGCCTTTGCAACCAATTTAAAGTGGTTGTAAAGGCAGAAGTTTTTTTTTTTAATCTTAATGCATTAAGATAAAAACACTTCTGTGTGTAACAGCCCCTCCATACTTACCTGAACCCCATCTCGATCCAGCGATTCTGCACAAGAGCCTCAGCTGTCCGGGGACTCTCCCTCCTCATACTGCTACAGATGTGGGTGCCGTTGGCTACCACTGCTGTCAACAAAAGTAAGTGAGCCAATGAGAAGAGAGAGGGGGTGGGACAGAGCCGCAACTCCGTGTCTGAATGGACAAACAAGCAACGGCTGCTTGATGTGGGGGCACTTGGTAGGAGGTAGGTGCTAGGAGCCCCGGTGGGGGACCCAGGAAGAGGGTGATCAGGGCTGCTCTGTGCAAAACCATTACACACAGCAGGTAAGTATAACAAATAATTTTTTTTTGTTTTGTTTAAAAATAACAAAAAAAATATTAATATCACTTTAAGCTTTAAAGCCATGCACTGTTAAAAAATAATATTCAAAATGATTTAAACCCCCAATCCCCCCAGAGATTTACTTTTAGTTTTTCTAGAGGCTGGGCTAACACAGAATAATTGTTAGAAAAGTTTTAAATGTTTATTGTGTGAATATTAGAAAAACAATATTCCTGAGACTGATTTTTAAAATGACTTCTGAGCACGTTGTTGTATTAACTTGCTGTATTGTTTTGTCTTAACTAACTCCTTAGTAAGTTAATGGATGACTAGGTTTAACTATATATGATAGCATAAGATTGTAAAAAACTGAATAGCCAAAATAAAGTACCGGTTTGTACCAGACACGCTATCTATGTTTCCTCAGCCAATAGAAGCATAGAGGTGGTATTCTTGTAGGGTATGAGAGGGGGGAGACACATTCTTTTGTGAGACACTTACTGCAGCTTTTGTCCTGTAAGCATGTCTCCCTTTTGTGGGCCACATCAGAAATCAATTGTTTTCTTCTCAATACATCTGGAGTTTTGCCTGATCACATGAGAAGATTCCTAACATTTTTGGTCCTTCGCAGCCGGAAACAACATGTTGGTTTTCAGATCAGACGGCCCGACAAAACTTCGGTGAGTATTGGACTTTGGAGCTCACTGAACGATTAAATGTTATAGGTGAAACGGGCCTAAGATCTGAATTCCACTGTCTGTTTCTGAACTTAGTGTGATCCAGTCCAGGTGTTTGAGAGGTAAGATAATTTAAATTATTCTTAATTCTTTCTAAGAGTCTTTTCTTCTCTTTCTCTTTGCTTCTGGTTTAATGTGTTGTAATTGCCGACATTGGTATTGATCGTATAATATCTAGATGATCCAGTGCTCGTAGACAGAGACACTTGGGGACGTTGTCTAAGGTAAAAAATTACGTCGCCCGCTGTCCGGACAGATAACAAAAAGATTTGAGGTATACCGAACGTCAGAGGTTGATTGCCTGACGCTGTCGGAGGTTGAATGCCCGACTATTTAAGCGCTGTTTAGTTAAGTGATCTAAAAAGATCGCAAGGCTAACTTTCTTCTGTGTGTGTTTACTTTATCTTTGCTCATGTTTAACCTTTTTTGATTCTCTCTATAGTGTGGGGAGTGCTGATATTTTTACTCTTGTATTCCTATTGTTACCGTGGATTGGGTACAGCAGTCTTTGTTCGTTTACATGTTTTGTGCTGCGTATTCCTAATGTGCCTTTAGAAGGAGATAAGAAATCATTCTTCACGTTCTCATGATCTGTGTGTCTGTAAAAAAAAAAAAAAGGAACGCACTGAACTCACTCTCCCCCTCCCCCTATGTAAGCAGTGAGATCTATGCTTCAAATTCCTGTCTGTAAAAGTTAACCCTTGACCAGCTATGACAATACAGAAGGGTTATATTGTAAATATTGAAACTTAGCATAAAAGAAAAAAGGTACACTGATAACACCAGGTTGCTTTATTATTTTAGCATGCCATGGTGTTACAGGAAGCAAGTGGCAGAAATTGTTGATGGTTTGGGGGTAGATGGGAAACATGAAGGTGGATTGCACTGTGGAGTGAATAAAATGATGTAGAATTATTATCAGGTGGCTTGATGAATGTGAGAAAAGAAAAGGCTGAGGATGTTTTCATTACTATGATGGTCAAGAAGCTGTTTCTCGGAAACAAGAAAATGCAGATTGCCTGACAGAGGTTAATTTGTGCATCTGTGAAAATAGGACTTTTGGTGGGAAAAGAAAGTCTGAATAATAGTCTTAAAGTAAATATTTATATTGGATGAGTTATTTTTAGAATTCACAGACTTTCAACTGTGAAGTGTTAATGATGCAATGCTGTTTATATTTGGGTACATTTATAAAGTCAAAAGGCTAAGTTCTGAATCAGAATATTAAATATTAATTAAAAAGAAAGAAAGTTCTATTTTGGGACCCTGTGGATTTCACTTGGGACCAGAGAATAAGGGGAACAATACAAAAGGGGGTTCTTAAAGTTTTCTTAAATTTTGCTAAAATATTGGGGTCTGAGGAAATATAGTCAGAGGTGTGAGTGTGTGTGTGTGTGTGTAATATATGTATTTGAATAAATGAAAGAATATTGTTTTTAACAACTCCAAGGTAAGGAAGGCGTTTGGTAGTTTGATGTGTGATCCTGTGCTCATTCATGTTAGATAAAGAGTATCCATTTTTTCCCAGCCCCAATTTGAGTGCAGATATGACACCCCCCACCTTCTACACAACTGAAGACTGAGGCGCGTTCCTTTCTATGGGGTGGGTGTCTACTGATTACATGAATGAGTACAAAATGTAACCTTTAGAGGTATTTTAGAGTTTAGAGCATTAAATGAAGGTATGAAATAATGTAGACTACACAGTCCTTAGAAACAAAGACAAATGATGTCCTTCCTGGGTATGACAAATTTTTGTAGAGCCTGGATTCCTGGGCATCCCATGCTGACTGCCCCATTGGTACAGGCAATACATGGGAGCCCAATGGCCCCCCAGGATGCCATAAAATGGAGTGAGGAAACAGACGGCTTTTACTGACATAAAACAAGTCCTTTCTAGTTCATCAGTGCTAGCCTTACCAACCAATGACAAACCTTTCCAACAAACAGTAGACTCAAGGGAAGGTCACATGACATTAGTACTTACACAGTCACATGGCGGGCACCAGAGGCCGATTGCTTACTACTCTATAAAATTAGACAGTGCAACTAGAGCACTTCCACCCTGTGTACAAGCACTGGTAGCTGCAGTGGTGTAGTGGGTAGCACTCTCACCTAGAAGTAAAAAGGGTCGCTGGTTCAAATCCCAACCATGACACTGCCTGCCTGGAGTTTGCATGTACTCCCTGTGCCTGCGTGGGTTTCCTCCGGGTGCTCTGGTTTCCTCCCGCACTCCGGGGACATGCAGGTGGGTTGATTGGCTTCTGTCCCGGGTTGGCCCTGGTATATGAATGGGGACCTTGGATTGTTGGATCCTTGAGGGTAGAGACCAATGTGAGTGTGCAATGTACAGGGGTAGGGGCTAGACACTCACTCAGGCTGAGCCGGATGGACTGGTGTCTTTATTCAACCTTACTAACTATGAAAGGTACCACATGCAGTGTCTGTTATCCTGTTACAACAAAAGATATCACATTTTAGCCCAGCACGACACCTTTCCTGTATGACAATACTCTTGACACAACCTCACTTAACAATACAGATGTGTACTACATTAAACCCATCCACACTACTACCACTTCCTACTGATGATCATAAAACATGACTGCGCTGCTGCCATCACTGAAAAGGTACTGCCACAAAGTGATCTGAAAGATATACCGTTATCTAACCCTGACATGACACTTTTTGTTGATGGTTTTAGTAAGAAAAATCCAGATGGCACAAATGCAGCTGGATATGTAGTAGTGACACAGGATGAGATTTTGGAAGCTGGGCCACTACCAAAATATTATTTAGCACAAGTTGCAGAACTTGTAGCACTGATAAGAGCATGCATACTATCAGAAGGAAAATTCGTAACCATATACACTGACAGTCAATATGCCTTTTCAACAGTACATGTTTTTGCACAACAATGGAAAAACAGGGGGATGGTCACCTCCAGTGGTAAACCAATTTCACACACGGCCTTCATTCTAGAGTTCCTAGATGCAATACAGTTACCAAAAGAGTTTATAATCTGCAAATGTCAAGCACACACAAAATATACAGACCCCATCATAAAGGGAAATAAAAGGACAGATGAGGCAGCCAAAATAGCGGTACAAGAAATGCAAATAATGACAGAACGAGAAATCCATAGAGATAGATCATACAGTCCTTACTGATATGCCGCAGTATTGAAACATGGAGTAACTCATGTGTCAAACAGGGGGATGACTGAGATGTTTATTTAAGGTATGTACAGTCTATGGCTTCACTAACTACTAAAAAAAACTTTTTGCTGTCAATGCATTATATGTTCAAGATACAATGCTCAGGGAGGCATAAGACCACAGAAAAGAAAGTTCCCTATACAGCAATATCCATTCCAACACATTTGCATGGATTTTATTGAATTAGACAAATGTGAAAGGAAGAAATATTGTTTGGTAACCAGGCACCATGACCAAATGGGTGGAGATATTCCCGACAGGAAGTGCAGATGCACAGACAGTGATAATAGACCTCATTTTGTAATTAAAAGTATACAACATTTGACAGAAGTGATGAGAATTAAAGTGAAATATTTGTTGCCTATATTTGTGCCTATCATCCCCAATCAGCTGGATTGGTAGAAGGACATAATGGCATTCTAAAAAGCAAACTGAGAAAAGCTATGGAAGAAACAGGGAAAAATAATTGGATGCACTGCCTACTAGCAGCTGTGACCAGTATGTACATCACACCCACAAAAGAAGCTTTAAGCCCATTTGAAATAAGGCCATATAAGATACCCTTACAATCAAATGAAACACCTACTGAGCAGTCTGAGCACACACCAGCAGAATACATGTCTAGGTTATTAATACAAAGACGTACTAATGATTTTGGTTCTGGTCTAGAAGGTCCAATTTAAGAAGATGAAAAGGTGCATGTGGGAGATTGGGTCTTAATAAAAAGTAATAAGAAAAAAGCAGTGGTACTCCCCAAGGTGGGATGGTCCTTTCAAAGTCCTCTTTACTACCCATACTGCGATAAGGATTGCAGAGAGGTCTACCTGGATTCACCAGTCCCATTACAAAAAGGTTTTACAGGCAGAATAGGGCCAGTTGGCTACAAAAGGTTCAGAAAATACGGCTACAAAGGGAGGTCTCACACAAGGTGGGACTTGTCTCAAACCGGTGAAGTCTCCCTCCCCTTCCAACTCCCCTATCCTATCCGCTGGAACTCTGTAGCTGGTTAGGATGAAAGGGACAGTAATTATCCTTGGGCTACTGGTGACTCTAGGAGAGGCATCCATAAGAGGGGTTATACGTTATGGAAGAGTAGAGGAACCTTTGGATTAGGAAAGAACAGGAAAAGCATTAAATCTAAAAAACTTTATAGAGGGAATAACTAGCATTATACTGGTAGACTTCTGTCAGATTGCAGATTGTGGGGATACAACTGGGACTAGAGGACTTCTATGGGCAGATAACTATATCTGCTGGCTCTGGAATAGAGCAGGATGTTAAGCATGGGATCAGGCCCTGTGTACCACAGTGCATCAAGATTGGGGGTATAATCAACCAGGGGCTAAAAAGAGTGGAATAAAGGAGAGACTCATAATCACAAAAGCGGCCAACTCCCCCTGCACAAATAGTAAGAACTGTAACCAACTATTAATAACATTAAAGGAGCCAAGGAAGGAAGATCAGCGGTTGTATTCTATGGGAGTATGGGTGTCAGGAACTGACCCCTAAGGAACATTTTTCCTTGAGGTATTACCACCTAATAAAACTAGACAACAGGAAAAGGTAGACTCAGAAGGGAAAGAAGAAGGTCATACTAAAATAGAAGTTCTGAGTAAAACTATAAGATTTACTAACCTAACAATAGAAGATGCCATAGCTTTGGAGACGGGCTATCAAGGAAAAAAATGAGTGGTTAGAATGGTTGAGGTTAAAACTCTTTAAAAAAAAAAAGGAAAACTGTTTAGTTTGTGCCGGAGCCAGACCACATTTAGCAACAGTTCCTTTTCCTCTAGATCACAATACAGATCCAGAAGGTTTAAAATGTATGTTGCAATTGTATAAGAGCTATAAACATGAAACAAATTCTACTTGTCACACATTGAGTTTGTTGTTTCCCCCAGTACAGAGACCTCAGATACCTCCAGCAGTTACCGCTTAACCGGGCAACTTTACTTGTTTTGCACTCCCAGGGAACCGTAGCGCGGTGGATCTTGGGTCACTACCTGATGACTACTGTGTGGAGAGGATTAACACGGACAACGGTGACTGGGTTGAACATGACATTCAGAGAGCTGATGTCTGGTGGATGTGTGGGGATAAGAAACTGCGAGCCGGACTACCGGCCAATGCCCGAGGGGATTGCGATATGGTCCAGCTGGCTATGCCCCCTAAGAATCCTGTCAGAATACCTGTGGACTAAGAGTCGCCAACAGTATCGGAGGGACACCTCTCCCATGGGGTCATTTAACTCTCAGATCTACATAGATGAGATTGGGGTTCCTCGCTGGGTGCCGGATGAATTTAAAGCCAGGAATCAGGTGACAGCTGGGTTTGAGTCTCTTCTCTGGTGGGTGACTATAAATAAAAATGTTGACTGCATTAATTATATATTATAACCAACAACGATTTGTAAACTATACTAGGGATGCTGTGAAGGGCCTAGCAGAATAGTTGGCCTCCACATCTCTAATGGCCTGGCAGAACTGAATGGCTTTAGATATGGTCCTAGCTGAAAGAGGAGGGTATACAAAATGTTTGGTAGCATGTGTTGTACATTTATCCCCAACAATACAGCTCCTGGAGGGACCATGACCAGAGCCTTGGAAGGACTGACTGCTCTATCAAATGAATTAGCGGAAAATTCAGGTATTAATGATCCATTCACAACCTGGCTTGAAGGATGGTTCGGTAAATGGACTGGATTTATCACATCACGTTTGATCTCAATCGCTGTGGCTTTGACTGTTTTGGTCACTTGCGGATGCTGCTGCATTCCCTGTATTCGAGGACTTTCACAAAAACTGATTGAAACTGCAGTCTCAAGAACAATGTATCAAACCCTCTCTACCTCTGAGGAGACCTATGTGGACATTGAAGCTCAACTTAATGACATACAGTCCGAAAGTGTATAACACAGGGACTATCATCGAAATGTGTTGAGATAAAATAGTCACACAAAGAGAAGGAAATGTTAGAAAAGTTTTAAATGTTTATTGTGTGACTATTAGAAAAACAATATTCCTGAAACTGATTTTTAAAATGACTTCTGAGCACGTTGTTGTATTAACTTGCTGTATTGTTTTGTCTTAACTAACTCCATAGTAAGTTAATGGATGACTAGGTTTAACTATATATGATAGCATAAGATTGTAAAGGAAACTGAATAGCCAAAACAATGTAACGGTTTGTACCAGACACGCTATCTATGTTTCCTCAGCCAATAGAAGCATAGAGGTGGTATTCTTGTAGGGTATGAGAGGGGGGAGACACATTCTTTTGTGAGACACTTACTGCAGCTTTTGTCCTGTAAGCATGTCTCCCTTTTGTGGGCCACATCAGAAATCAATTGTTTTCTTCTCAATACATCTGGAGTTTTGACAGATCACACGAGAAGATTCCTAACAGTAATGCCGTGTACACACAACCGGACATTCCGGCAGACTAGGTACGAAGGTCTTCCCAATGGACTTTCAGCTGAGTTCCAACGGACTTTCTGAATGGACTTGGCCACACACGAACGGACTTAGTCCGTTCGAATGTCCGTTCCTTTTGAACGTGATGACGTAAATGGGACTAAACAAGAAAGTTCAATAGCCAGTAGCCAATAGCTACCCTTGCGTCGCATTTTGGACCAGCACACAGACGAACGGTTTTCCCGATTTTAGTCCATCGGAATTGAGTCCGTCGGATTGATTTGAAACATGTTCTATTTCTAGGTCTGTCAGATTTACTTTTCAAAAAACGATCGGACTAGCCCACACACGATCGGACTAATCCCTTTGGACCTAGTCTGCCGGAAAGTCCGGTCGTGTGTACACGGCATAATACCTAAATTCACGGTCTTCTTCCCGGCAAGTTCCAATTAGGATGATCAGTCCACCAAAGCTGCTCTCCAACTGGTCTTGTTGCCGACCTTCTTGGTGAGATCATCCTCATATCCAATGCAAAACCAGTGGCCAAAGCCCATCGTGATGACTATGGGTTCTGCATTGTATGTGATCAGGTAGGCGTGCCTCCAACATGTCATGTCCCGCAAGTGCCGGTGTGTTAGCCCATCTCCTAGCAAAATTAGCAATATATTCATCATCGGCTAGGAGAAGCAGCATTACAATATTAATTATTATTATTAGCGATTTACATAGCGACAACAGTTTACGCAGCTCTTTACAATGTAGAGGGGTAATAATTTAAATTATTTTATTACTGTCAGTGTCATCTTGTCGTACAGCACAGGGACAAGAAGTGAGAAAAAAAATCCACTAATACGGAGTCACAGACAAAATGTTTATATACAGTATGTATGTATATATATATATATATATATATATATATATATATACACACACACACGCACACACACAGTATCTCACAAAAGTGAGTACACCCCTCACATTTTTGTAAATATTTTATTATATCTTTTCATGTGACAACACTGAAGAAATGACACTTAAGACACAGCCATTAATATCTAAACTACTGGCAACAAAAGTGAGTACCCCCCTAAGTGAAAATGTCCATATTGGGGCCAAAGTGTCAATATTTTGAGTGGCCACCATTATTTTCCAGCACTGCCTTAACATGGCGTGGAGTTTACCAGAGCTTCACAGGTTGCCATTGGAGTCCTCTTCCACTCCTCCATGACGTCATCATTGAGCTGGTGGATTTTAGAGACCTTGCACTCCACCACCATCCATTTGAGGATGCCCCACAGATGCTCAATAGGGTTTAGGTCTGGAGAAATGCTTGGCCAGTCCATCACCTTTACCCTTAGCTTCTTTAACACACCTGTTCCCCATTCATACCTGAGACCTTGTAACACTAACGAGTCACATGACCCCGGGGAGGGAAAATGGCTAATTGGGCTCAATTCAGACATTTTCACTTAGGGGTTTACTCACTCTTGTAGCCAGTGGTTTAGGCATTAATGGCTGTGTATTGAGTTATTTTGAGAGGACAGCAAATTTACTCTTATACAAGCTGTACACTCACTACTTTACATTGTAGCAAAGTGTCACTTCTTCAGTGTTGTCACATAAAAAGAAAGAATAAAATATTTACAAAAATGTGAGGGGTGTACTCACTTTTGTGAGATACTGTGTGTGTGTATGTGTATGTGTGTGTGTGTATGTGTGTGTATATATATATATATATATATATATATATATATATATATATATATATATATATATATACACACACACATATGCAAAGACAACTGCTTAAAGCCCAACTATGGGAAATTTGAAAATTCCTCCTTCCAGTGGGGCTGTGCCAACACTAGGGTTAACGGTCCCTTTAGGTCTAAAGAGCATTTACTTACCCTATCCTCTGTTGACTTGTCAAATAGAGCTCCTCCATGCTGCGGCAAAGGACTGTCCCTCGGTGTCATCAAGTCTAATGTAGAGTATGGACCCTGCGTTGGTACTGATGATGTCTAAACCTTAAACTGCTGGAGCACTAAGGTGGGAGACACTGCAGGGACTAGTCTCGCAATGTGGAGGATTGGGTAATAAATCTAAGGCCTCCTAGACCTAAACAAGCAGTTAAAAGGATATGTAAAAGTTTGTTTAAAACAAAAGAAAAACAGCATATTTCCGCCTCTGTGCAGCTGGTTTTGCACAGAGTGACTCAGATCCTCCTCTTCTGGGGTCCCTCAGTGGCGCTCCTGGCTCCTCCACTTCTTGAGTGCCTATCCCTCAGGGCATTCGTGCGGGCACACTCCCGTTTTCTGCTGCAGCATCCATTGACACAGACAGCAGGGCAGCGCTCTGCCCCGAATCTTGCATCATTGGATTATATTGACAGCAGCAGGAGTCAATGGTTCCTGCTGCTATCGATCTATCCAATGAGGACCTAAGACACCGGCTGGAGCTGGTGTGCTCATTCTTGTCATTGGAAAGACCAGGCTCAGGTAAGTAAAAGGGGGGCTCTGGGGGGGCTGCTGCACTACAGAAACAGAAGGTTTTTCACCTTAATGCATAGAATGCATTAAGGTGAAAAACAATGAGGGTTTACAACCCCTTTTACCATTGCAGTACAGACAGCCCCACTACAAGGAGGAATCCTCAAGTTTCCTGGAGTTGGCCTTTATGTATGCCTGGCAGTGGGCAGCGTAAGTGCCCATTCACACAGGGGCGACGCGACTTGCAGCGCGACTCACAGACGCGACCTGCACACGACTTCAGCACCGACTTGCAAAACGACTACTGTATAGAAGTCAATGCAAGTCACCTGAAGTCGCCCCAAAAATAGTCGCTCCTATTAGAACAGTTCCATAGTACAGAACGGAGCGCGACTTGTCAGGCGGCTAAGTCACCTGACAAGTCATGGTAGTGTGAACGGGCACTTAGAGTTTGCCCCAAACACTGTCAGTCACTTTGTTTTGTCATTCTGCAACAACAGAATATATTCTACAAAAAGTGATATGCCCCAAGATCTCTCTATAAGTCACATTGTATTGTGCCTCTCATGCTGCTCCTGGAGCCTTTTAGAAAGAACAAACACCTTACGCTGTCACGTGACCAATGATGCTACGCATTTACTGGAAAAAAAATATGTGATTTCATTGTTGCACTAAATCTGCCTAGCCAACATGGCCCAAAGGCTCTTTCAAGCTTAAAACCGTCCCGATTTCTCAAGTGAAATGGCATTTTATCAATATGTGCCTGTAGAACAAACAATTAAGAATTTTATTAAGTAGAAGGTCATGGCAACATTAATCGGACATGATCTGCAATGAAAGGGAACATTACTCGGCGTAATTAAATTCACAGATGAAAGATGACAAATGCTGAGACATTTGGTGTTCCCTTCAAGATCAAAAACAGCTTTCTACTGTTGATTTCAGCTCACAAATGTTCTGATAGATAGCGAGGACCTTCCTGACCTCCAGCAGCTTCTCCTTTTATCTGTCCTGCTCTCATTACAATGAAAATGTGTGCGCCGCTTAATAGCAGGTGCAAGAACTATGTGTTCCTTGGAAGAAGAGCTGAGTTCACCACACATAAAGTGTTTCAGTTTCCTAGGATTTAAAGTAGAACTGAAGGCATATACATTTTTTTTCCCTTTTGGATAGAGTAAGGGAGTGTAAAAGACCCTAATCAGTTTTTTTTTTTACCATCTGTGTCCCATTGGGGAGATTTCTCTTTACTTCTCATCCCTTTGCCAAAACAAGAAGTGAGAAGACATCCCTCCAAAGTGAAGGATGTCCCTGGTATTCACGAGGTTCACAAGAACTAGTGTTCCAATTGGAAAATTTCCCTAGTACTTTTGTTCTGGGGACCACTCAAAATTTTCTTTTACTGTAGTAATTTACTTTACTTGTAACAACTACAATAAATTGTATTTCAAACCTAAAGCTCTGTACAATACTGCAGGTAATACGATGATGTATAAATCAGCAGCAGCATAGCACTATATGCGTCACAGCGCAAGGAGGATCTAAATCATACAAAGTGGAACGGAACACTAATGATGCAATTTTGCTGTGTTGTAGGGAAAAAGAAGGCCACAGGCAATACTGGTGACCGGTGCTTCGTACTCTGCCTGCTTTTTGTGGGCACATCTTCCAGAGTTCCTTTATAACCTCTTGCTGCCCTCTCCCAGCAACCCTTAGAGCAGTAATAAACCCGAAAAGCAGACATTTATTGTATTGCTGTTTTAAGGTGGTTCAAAGGAATCTCCTGTCAGTCCCTTTAAACCCATTGTCATATCCAACTTAGGAAAAGGGGGTCCCCCATCTGGTCTCCGCCTGGATAGAGCTTTAAAAAACCTACCCACCAATGCATTGCTGGCCCAAGGTTTCTTGATGAAATCACCAAGGGACGAAACCTGACTCTTCCGTGAAGGAATTCCAGAACTGTTACTAGGCTATGTAAAATTAGGAATTCTTTCCACACCACCTATTGAAGAGTTTCCAGACGTTAAAGTATATTGATTGTGTCTCCTCCTTCCTACTACTCAACAGGGTAGACACCACTTGGGCCGAAAAACTCTTAGACCTCAGGAGATGCGCCTCAGTAACCATGTCTCTAGGCTCAGCCTCTATACCTACCAATGGATCGCTTGCCAAAGGTTTTAAAAGTCCCAAAACCTGACACTTCAGTGTACTGATGGTTAGGCCCTTATCAGCCCCAATCTGAAGGCATTCCAGATACGTTATTAGGCACCACCTATTATAGAGTTTGCAGTTTGCATCTATGGATCATGTCTCCTCCTTCCTGCTACTCAACAGGGTGACGCATGGGCCAAAAATCCCTTAGACCTCAGAAGCTGTTCCTCAGTAGCCACACCGCTAGGCCCAGCCTCACTACCTGTGGACAAATAACAGGATGCAGAGAGAGCAAATCTTCCTGGCATGGAAGCATCCAAGAAGGTTTAGCCACCAGATCAAAATCCAAGCCATCCTGGGCCAACTCGTGGCTGTGAGATTCAAGGTGGTCCTCTCGCTTCGAAACTTCCTTAAGACCACTGGCAGCAATGCTGGGGGGGGGGGGGGGGCGTAAAACAGAGGAAATCTTTTTGGCTGCAACCATTAGTGTCCCATCCCCCCTGCTTAGGGAAAGAAATAGCACCGCTTATGTGTCTTCCCTTGTCACCAGCAGATCTACTCCACCTCTGCATGATCACCATGTATTGTAAACCTCCCGGTTGGAGGACCCAAACGGCTTCCCTCACCTGCCTCCTGCTGAGTAAATCTGCAACCTGGTTGAATTCTCCCCTTAGAAATGGTTAAGAGACAACCTGACCACCAGATCAGTGAAGAGATGGTCTGAGGAGCCCTTTGCGTTACTGCGGTGCTTTTTTGAGGCAAAAGATTGGAATGCACTCTGTGAGCCACATGGATGGGACATTGATGGGCTTACTGAGTGTATAAAACATTATATTAATTTCTGTGTAGATTCTATTGCTCCAACAAGAATTGTTCATTGTTATTCAAATAATAAACAGAGGGTAACTAGGGATATGAAGGATATTCTTCCCTCCAAGAAGATGGCTTTTAGAGTGGGTAATAGGGAGGAGCTAAAAATTATTCAGAGGGACCTTAGGATAAAGATTAGAGAGACTAAGAAGTAATATAGGAGAAAGCTGGAGCAGAAATTCCAGCAAAACAAAGTGAGAGAGGTCTGGAGTGGCATAAGAACCATTATAGGTCTTAAGCAGGTTGGTGGAGGGACTAGGGGTGATGTGGAGAGGGCGAATGAACTAAACCATTTTTTAATAGGTTTGATTTGGAGGCCCTGGCTTTAACTCCTTCAAATTCAACACAAAGGTGTAGGAAAGTAAAGCTGCGGAAAGTACTTTCCTCTTCTCATACTAGATGTCCTTCCTGCTTTAATGTGTGTTCTGATTCACCCCTATTGGATACCTTTAGTGGTTGTTCTTTTTATAAGAACAACTTTATACACCTCCTTTATGGGAAAGTTCATCAATGTCTTTTATAGCTGATCAGTGAGTAGACAGTGGAGGAGACTTAAGGTAGTAAAATCGGCAGACCCCGATTCAGTTAGCCCCAGGGTGCTTAGGGCATGTGCAGACCAGCTGGGGAGTGTTCTTCAACGGGTCTTTAACTTGAGCCTGAGTCTACGAAAGGTTCCTGTGTTGTGGAAGACATCCTGTCCATGTGCCAAAGATACCACGTCCTAGTGGCTCCAAGGATTATAGACCAGTGGCTTTGACCTTCCACATCATGAAGACCTTGGAGAGACTTATATCAGTTACGGGCCATGGTTATAAAATGTTTGCATACCAGCCAAGATTGGTTGTTGATGATGCGATCATTTTCATGGTAAATCGCATGTATGCACATCTGGATAAGTCAACAAGCACTGTGAGGGTCGTGTTTTTTTACTTCTCCAGTGCTTTTGATACCATCAGGCCAGATCTATTGGGAGAGAAGCTAACAGCAATACAGGTCGATGTTTTCCTTGTGTTATGGATTGTAGGCTACCTAACAGGAAATGGTAAGGAGCGAAGATAGAGTCTTGCCATGTTCAGAAGTTTTCTGATGACTCTGCGGGATGTATCAGGGATGGGGAAGACACTGAGTATAGGACTGTGGTGGAGAACTTTCTCACATGGTGTGAGGTTAATCATTTGTATCTAAATGTAACAAAAAAAAAAAAAGGATCTGTTGGACACCAACAGACTTAAACTCATTCGCAAGGCCAGTGATGTTGTTGGATTGGAATTGGAGTGTTTTACAACAGTGCTGGAGAGGAGAATGTTCAAGTTACCTTTAATCTTGGACAACTCCTCCCACCCACTCCACAATACGCTGGTCAGTCTGCGGAGTACCATCAGTGACAGATTGTTACTCCCACAGTGCACTACAGAGTGACACAGGAATTCATTTTTGTCTGTGGTGATCAAGATATATAAGGCAAAGATTTAATTCTGGTTTATGATCAGGATTTTATGTTGTTTTTATAGTATTTTGGTATTGTGTTGCTTATTATCTGGAGTGGTGTTAGCGAAAGTGGTATATTATTTGTATCTGGTTTGCCTGTTATTTTAATCTATGTTATTTATTCTACCGTATGTTGTATTTTAATTGTATGAATGTTTTATTTGTAGTGTAGTTTTAATTTTGTTATATGGTGTTAATGGCTGTTATTAGTAATTCTGTTGTGTTTTTGCATCTTGTTCAGTCTATTGTTGTGATCTTGTGTTTTTTTTTTTTACGTGTGTCTGTGTCATAATAATTTCCATTTGGGATTAATAAAGTATTCTGTAGATGAACCGCCAAGATGGATGCTGCATTGCTCCCAGCTTACCTGAGGAGTTCCACTGAATGTAACCACAGAGCGCTGCTCCAGGTCACCAGGTCCCTCCTATATGTTGACATATGCTACTGCCGTACACTCCGCCTCTTGCTTCCTCCATAATATTATTTCAGTTAAAATACAGCAGCAAATACAGCAGATAAGTGCCAGATCAGATACATAAAGCTAGAAAATCAACACAGGGATCTCATCAAGGACTCGCTGCAAGCAATCAGGGAAAAGAGCCAAACACATACATGAAATACATATATCTTAACTGTTTGACCTACCAAAAGTTTTGTATTTCTGTCAACATAGTCCTTAGATTGATTTACCTGGCCCATCAGACAACAGAGCCAGCCTGGTGACCTAGCTTTTCTCTACTGCTGTAAAGCAAAAGAGCCTGGTCACTTCTCTGCCACCAGCCTGTGATTAGACAGTGAATGCGAAGTAACAAACTGAAGGGGCTGTCCATCCACCCCCTTCCTGTTGATAGGTTATCCATATACTAGGGGTGCACCGAATGGGTTTTTTGGTGCCAAAACCGATCCCGAAAATGAAAAATACACTAGGCCAAAAACCGAAACCGATACCGAAACATATTGTTAAAAAAATATTTTTATACAGGAGATGGGCAGAGACTGGGGACATGGTACAGGAGATGGTCAGAGACTGAAGACATGGTAGAGGAGATGGTCAGAGACTGGGGACATGGTACAAGAGATGGTCAGAGACTGGGGTCATGGTACAGGAGATGGTCAGAGACTGAGGACATGGTACAGGAGATGGTGAGAGACCGAGAACATGGTACAGGAGATGGTCAGAGACTGAGGACATGGTACAGGAGATGGTCAGAGACTGAGGACATGGTACAGGAGATGGTCAGAGACTGAGAACATAATACAGGAGATGGTCAGAGACTGAGAACATGGTACAGGAGATGGCACTTTGATAGACCGATCACCCGTCCAATCCTGGGACGGGTGATCTGTCTGTCTATCAAAGCTCCCCAGACAAGGGGGAGGGGCTGTATGTGACAGCGCGCGTCCAGGAACACACAGCTATTGAAATAAAAGCTGTGATGTTCCCGACGCTGTCAAAGAGGCAGCGGAGGCGGCTCTCCTGTGCTATAGGACACCCCCATGATGGGCGGCACCAGGGGCGGGGGCGGAGCCCCGCCCCATTTTTGGCTCCATTATCGGCCGTTTTTCTCTTTTGGCAAATTGCCAAAATGGGCATTTTTGGCCGATATGTTTTGGCGGCCAAAATTTCGGTGCATCCCTCCCTCATACAGTATATATGGATGAGTGCTGCTGTACAGGGGATCATATGAGTCTCACAGCATGTCAATTTCAGGTATCTGGACTAGTTGCCTTTAAAATATTTGTTTAAACACATAATTGCATTAAATTATGTTTTATACCATCCAGTTCAGCTTTAATGCGCCTGCATATACCAAAGATCAAATATCAGGTTTGGGTGAACGAAACCTTTAAACATAATCAGGAAATCATCTAGTCAACCAACCAGAGGGAAAAAAAAAAATCAATATCTTCCTAGATGGCAACCATCGATCCTGGTAACAAGAGATGGAAGATTATTGAATTTCTAATTGGCACACCTTTTCTTAAACTTTAAAAAGATTTCTTGGAACTCAGTAAGACATTTCTAAAGTCTATACAATGATTTCACATTTTGAAGTGGGCAGAGAAATATTGGTATTGAATCTGAGGTTTATAAGAATGTCACATTTGGGAAAAGCTTTAAGGTGACCTCTCTGCAGAGTAGAAAATAAAACACACGCAGGCTCAGCGTCACCTGTGCCAGTGGTTTCCAACCTCAGTCTTCAAGTACCCCCAAAAGGTCATGTTCTCAGTATTTCCTTCATCTTGCTGAGGTGCTTAAATCAATGTCAATGGTTTGGTATTTATGACACCTATTTTACCATGGCCTATTGGGAGTGCAGGGAGGGGAGAGACTGGGAATCACTGATCTATGCAGTCATATTCCACATTAAAGCTAACGTTTAGGTATGGCAGTTTTTACATAGTTACACTGGTCCAGCTTGAACCGATGTAAGTATGTATGTGCCATACCTGTGGGATCCCAATGGAAGGCAACACTACTACAGTGATCTCCACTAGCTTCGAGGTGGCGTCCCAAGTGGCTCCCCTACTGCACAGAAGGTCGCTTGCTGGGCACAGGAAAACTTTATTTTCTTTGTGAAAGCAAAGCATTCTTTGATGGTGGTGACATCAGGACCTCCAACCCATCCAATCAGAGAACACTTAGCACAGGACCCAAAAGCTAGCTGCAATCGCTGCAATAGTGGTGCCTACCACAGTTATTTCCAGCTTCCATGGGGATCCCACAGGTATGGCACATACATACCTACATGGGCCCAAGCTAGCCCATGATAACTATAAAAATTGGCAAACCTAAACTTCAGCTTTAAATCATTTCCAGTCAGGACTGCCGTTTTGTTTTTCAGACGGACTTGATTGGAAGCTCCATGCAGCTTCATAGACAGATGGATGTAAACAGACTTGTGCCCATCTAGGTCTGAAAAAAAAAAAATAATGTAAAAAGGGACCTTTTCTGTTTTTCTGGACCTAAACATGATGGATCAGAGGAAGCCTGACATAAACAGAAACAAAAGTCTGTTTACATCTAGCCAACAGAAGAGCCATCATAGGTCCACTGTGTAAGTGTGGACCTAAACTGAATAGACATGGAAGTCAAAAAACCAACATCCTTTCCTTTCAGCTCAGGATCTGCTCACAGCAGTGTGACTCCATGTGAAAAAGGATCCGAGGAGGTAAAGAGATCCTAACACTCCACGGATTGCTGGGATGCAGACAGAAGGCAGCCTTATCACTGTGTGAACTGTCACCAACAAGTCTTCTTATAGGTTAGTGAGCCTTGCTAACCACTGCACCTCTCTGCTAAAAGCAGCCTAAATTGTTAAAGTTTAGTTACAGTATCTCACAAAAGTGAGTACACCCCTCACATTTTTGTAAATATGTTATTCTATCTTTTCATGTGACAACACTGAAGAAATGACACTTTGCTACAATGTAAAGTAGTGAGTGTACAGCTTGTATAACAGTGTAAATTTGCTGTCCCCTCAAAATAAATCAACACACAGCCATTAATGTCTAAACTGCTGGCAACAAAAGCGAGTACACCCTGTGGCAGAGCGAGGCTCTGTCCCTATGAAATTGGAGGTAAAAGAGACACAGAGTTTGCATATCTGTGGACTGCAAGACTACAGAGTGTAGAGTTTAAATGCAGAAAACTGCTCTGTCAGTTTTCTCCAGGTTTTGCTAGTTCCGATTGGGATTCTGTAGTTTGGAGATCCCTGAGAGTCATGGGTGGGACGGGATCTCCAACCCTGTGTCCGGGTCTTGAGGATAGCAAGCAGGGTGTGTGCCCAGCTGCACACAGCCCATATAACGAGGGGCTGGTGAGAGTGGAGGGTGGAGTGTGAGCAGCTTGCTGCTGTTGTTTGAAGACAAACCTATGTTTGGAGAGTGGTCTGCCCTATGGGAGACTGTAGCCCGTGTAAGGGGGATTCTTTGCTCAGGGACTGGTAAAGGCTGGCCAGCCTTGAGAGTCGGGAAGACTACGGAAGCCAGTGAGTCCAGGGGGCTGGAAAGAATTGATAAGTCTGTTGGGAGCAAGCAGAGGAACTGCTGACAAGAGAGAGCCAGGTGGCTTGGTATGTTTTCATTTATGTGTGCCAAATGAAGTTAAACCCCTGCGTGGGATTCCTGGATGGACTGTTTTGTTTTCCCTTTAATAAACATGGGCTACCAGGCCCTTAACTACAAATGCCTGTCTGATGTGGACTCACTGCACAAAAAAATGCATCTAACCACTTGAGCTAAACACCCCAATGTCACAACCCATAAGTGAAAATGTCCAAATTGGGCCCAAAGTGTCAATATTTTGTGTGGCCACCATTATTTTCCAGCACTGTCTTAACATTCTTGGACATGGCGTTCACCATAGCTTTACAGGTTGCCACTGGAGTCCTCTTCCACTCCTCCACGACGACATCATGGAGATGGTGAATGTTGGAGACCTTGCATTCCTCCACTTTCTGTTTGAGGATGTCCCACAGATGCTCAATAGGGGTTAGGTCTGGAGACATGCTTGGCCAGTCCATCACCTTTACCCTCAGCTTCTTTAACAAGGCAATGATCATCTTCGAGATGTGTCGTTATGTTGGAATACTGTTCTGCAGCCCAGTCTCCAGTATATCACAGTACATGTTGGCATTCATTGTTCCCTCAATGAACTGTAGCTCCCCAGTGGCGGCAGCACTCATGCAGCCCCAGACCAAGACATTCCCACCATCATGCTTGACTGTAGGCAAGGCACACTTGTCTTTGTACTCCTCACCTAGTTGCCGCCACACACGTTGACGCCATCTGAACCAAATAAGTTTACAGTGGTGTGAAAAAGTGTTTGCCCCCTTCCTCATTTCCTGTTCCTTTGCATGTTTGTCACACCTAAGTGTTTCGGAACATCAAACCAATTTAAACAATAGTCAAGGACAACACAAGTAAACACAAAATGCAATTTGTAAATGAAGGTGTTTATTATTAAAGGTGAAAAAAAATCCAAACCATCATGGCCCCGTGTGAAAAAGTGATTGCCCGCTAAACCTAATAACTGGTTGGGCCACCCTTAGCAGCAACAACTGCAACCAAGCGTTTGCGATAATGTGCAATGAGGCTTTTACAGCGTCCTGGAGGAATTTTGGCCCACTCATCTTTGCAGAATTGTCCTAATTCAGTTACATTAGAGGGTTTTCGAGCATGAACGGCCTTTTTAAGGTCATACCACAACATCTCAATAGGATTCAGGTCAGGACTTTGGCTAGGCCACTCCAAAGTCTTCATTTTGTTTTTCTTCAGCCATTCGGTGGTGGACTTGCTGGTGTGTTTAGGATCATTGTCCTGCAGCAGAACCCAAGTTCGTTTCAGCTTGAGTACACGAACAGATGGTCGGACATTCTCCTTCAGGATCTCTTGGTAGACAGCAGAATTCATAGTTCCTTTTATCACGGCAAGTCTTCCAGGTCCTGAAGCAGCAAAACAGCCCCAGACCATCACACTACCACCACCATATTTTACTGTTGGTATAATGTTCTTTTTATGAAATGCAGTGTTCCTTCTACGCCAGATATACTTGGACACACACCTTCCAAAGAGTTCCACTTTTGTCTCATCGGTCCACAGAATGTTGTCCCAAAAGTCTTGGGGATCATCAAGATGTGTTGTGGAGAAATTGAGACGAGCTTTGATGTTCTTTTTGCTCAGCAGTGGTTTTCTCCTTGGAACTCTGCCATGCAGGCCATTTTTGCCCAGTCTTTTCCTGATGGTGGAGGCATGAACGCTGACCTTAACTGAGGCAAGTGAGGCCTGCAGTTCCTTGGACGTTGTTGTGGGGTCTTTTGTGACCTCTTGGATGAGTCGTCGCTGCGCTCTTGGGGTAATTTTGGGCGGCCGGCCACTCCTGGGAAGGTTCACCACTGTTCCATGTCTTCGCCATTTGTGGATAGTGGCTCTCACTGTGGTTCGCTGGATTCCCAAAGCTTTGGAAATGGCTTTATAACCCTTTCCAGACTGATAGATCTCAATTACTTTCTTTCTCAATTGTTCCTGAATTTCTTTGGGTCTCGGCATGATGTGTAGCTTTTAAGGATCTTCTGGTGGACCTTACTGTGTCAAGCAGCTCCTATTTAAGTGATGCCTTGATTGTGAACAGGTGTGGCAATAATCAGGCCTGGGTGTGGCTAGAGAAATTGAACTCAGGTGTGGACAACCACAGTTATAGTATGTTTTAACAAGGGGGGCAATCACTTTTTCACACAGGGCCATGATGGTTTGGATTTTTTTTCACCTTTAATAATAAACACCTTCATTTACAAATTGCATTTTGTGTTTACTTGTGTTGTCCTTGACTATTGTTTAAATTGGTTTGATGTTCCGAAACACTTAAGTGTGACAAACATGCAAAGGAACAGGAAATGAGGAAGGGGGCAAACACTTTTTCACACCACTGTATCTTGGTCTCATCAGACCACAGGACATCAGTAATCAATGTCCTTAGTCTGCATGTCTTCAGCAAACTTTGCAGGCTTTCTTGTACATCATCTTTAGAAGAGGCTTCCTTCTGGGACGACAGCTATGTAGACCAATTTGATTCAGTGTACAGCATATGGTCTGAGCACTGACCCTCCCACCCCTTCAACCTCAGCAGCAGTGTTGGCAGCACTCCTTTGTCTATTTCCCATGACGAGGCCTGTTCTGAGTGGAACCTGTCCTATTTTATCCATTGTATGGTCTTGGCCACCGTGCTGCAGTTCAGTTTCAGGGTCTTGGCAATATTCTTATAGCCTAGGCCACCTTTATGAAGAGCAACAGTTCTTTCCCATGAGGTGCCATGTTAAACTTCCAGTGATCAGTAGAAAAAACGATAACACCAAATTTAACATACCTGCTCCCTGTTCACACCTGTGACCTTGTAACACTAACGAGTCACATGACCCCAGGGAGGGAAAATGGTTAATTTGACCCAATTTGGACATTGTCACGTAGGGGTGTACTCACTTTGGTTGCCAGCAGTTTAGACATTAATGGCTGTGTGTTGAGTTATTTTGAGGGGACAGCAAATTTACACTGTTATACAAGCTGTACACTTACTACTTTACATTGTAGCAAAGTGTTACATGAAAAGATATAATAAAGTATTTACAAAAATGTGAGGGGTGTACTCATTTTTGTGAGATACTGTATCTTAGTTCCTCCTCAGAGGAGAAAACTTTATTATGAGAAGCCAGCATTTAAGGCCTCATGCCCAAAGGGCATAAGAAAAAAAAAAAAAAAGCTGCAAAGCCAGTACTGATGCCAGGAAAATGCAGCTGTAAAAAATGCGCTTTCAGAAGCATTTTGTATTGACGTTAATGTGTGTTTAGTTGCGTTACCACTTAGCAGTATGTTTTCTGCCCTCTGCTATTCTCCACTCCCAAATCCAATTATTACAGCTTAAATACGATTGACACTGCTTAACGATGTATACAGCATTAACATGCATTTAGCCACGTCAGGCATTTTTACAGCTCAAGGCTTTTGCTCCAGGACGGAGTTTTTTTTTTACAGCTTGAAAACCCCTATGCCACTTACAGCTCCTAAAAGCCTGTGTGTGTACAGAAACATAGAATAACTTGGAGAGGTGTTTTGAAGCTGTTAAAAAAAAAAAGAAAGAAAAGGTCTGACGCTGTTAAAAGCATCAGTAAAAACGCTCTGTGTGCATGAAGCCTAATGCCGGCAGACAAGGTCCGAAAAGATTTCCCAAGCTTTAAACATCCCAAGGAGCACTGTGCAAGAGATCATTTTGAAATGGAAGGAGTATAAGACCACTGCAAATCTACCAAGACCTGGCCGTCCCTCTAAACTTTCAGCTCAGACAAGGAGAAGACTGATCAGAGATGCAGCCAAGAGGCCCATGATCACTCTGGATGAACTGCAGAGAACTACAGCTGAGGTGGGAGAGTCTGTCCATAGGACAACAATCAGTCGTACACTGCACAAATCTGGCCTTTATGGAAGAGTGGCAAGAAGAAAGCCATTTCTCAAAGATATCCATAAAAAGTCTCGTCTAAAGTTTGCCACAAGCCACCTGGGAGACACACCAAACATGTGGAAGAAGGTGCTCTGGTCAGATGAAACCAAAATCTAACTTTTTGCCCACAATGCAAAACGATATGTTTGGCATAAAAGCAACACAGCTCATCACCCTCAACACACCATCCCCACTGTCAAACATGGTGGTGGCAGCATCATGGTTTGGGCCTGCTTTTCTTCAGCAGGGACAGGGAAGATGGTTAAAATTGACGGGAAGATGGATGCAGCCAAATAGAGGACCATTCTGGATGAAAACCTGTTGGAGTTAGTCCAGGTGTTAGAATGGCCAAGTCAAAGTCCAGACCTGAATCCAATCGAGAATCTGTGGAAAGAGCTGAAAACTGCTGTTTACAAACGCTCTCCATCCAACCTCACTGAGCTCGAGCTGTTTTGCAAGGAAGAATGGGCAAGAATTTCAGTCTCTCGATGTGCAAAACTGATAGAGACATACCCCAAGCGACTTGCAGCTGTAATCGCAGCAAAAGGTGGCTCTACAAAGTATTAACGCAAGGGGGCCGAATAATTTTGCACGCCCCACTTTTCATTTTTTTATTCGTTAAAAAAGTTTCAAAAATCCAATAGATTTCGTTCCACTTCACAATTGTGTCCCACTTGTTGGTGATTCTTCACAAAAAATAAAAATTTGATATCTTTATGTTTGAAGCCTGAAATGTGGCAAAAGGTTGAAAAGTTCAAGGGGGCCAAATACTTTCGCAAGGCACTGTATATATATAGCCCAGTCTGGTTTCAGGATTACAATTAGGCACATCCTCTCCCTTTTTCTTCCCCTTCATTTATTGTCCTATTATGTTTTTCCGACGTAGTGGGAAACTCCATGGCAACCTTTTTGCTCCAATAGCCTGAACCTCTTTCTCTGGGGGGTTTCTCCCTCTCGGGAAACATGATGATTATGTAACCATTAGTCCTATACATTAGGGATGATTCATTTTGTACTAGTCCATTTGGGACACTTTTTATACATAGTAGATGTGACAGATTTAACCACTGTGATACATCCCACAGGTGAAGATTTGTAGAAAGAATTAAAACACGCCGTTTTTTTTTTTTTTCTTATGCAGCATTATGCTTATGTATTTCTTAACAATAATTTTTTATTGAAATGATTAGGCAACAATACAAATTGTCATTTACTTTATTCATTAATAATAAGAATAGTTACAGTAATTCAGGAATGTTGTTGCGTACTTATATAACACTTGACATCCTGGACCAGCTTACCCCTAATGGGTTTATGCTTATGTATTTCATTGTGGTTTTCTTACATGGTTACGGGCCAGACTCTATCATGCTTTTTATCTTTTATATACACATGGGCTCTTGTGTTTTTTATTTTTTTTTAATTTAAACAATAAGAAAGCTTTCTTTTTTTTTCACATGCTTCTATGTGCTCTTCTACATGCTCCTTGCTGCAAAGGACAGTGGTAGGGTCAGGGTGGTTGCCATTTGTTAGTACTGTTGGTGAATTGGTGAGGGGAAGCACTGGATACCTTCAATGCCATTGTGCCCTTGCTGGGTGTCCAATGTACCCGTGTAATTAAAAAAAGGGATGGGCTCTCTTCAGGCATACCTGCCCTTAATCGATCCATTATTATATACGTGAACCAACTTGGGAGATTTTCAAAATTATAGAGTTGGGACTGCAGTATGCTGGGGTGCTGTGATGTGGCTGCTGCAGCAGACTCATATGTTTTTAAAACGCGTGCAAGCTAAACCTGTTGGTTTTAACATGAACTGTAAGCCCTTGTACACACGGTCGGAGATTCCGACAACCAAATCCGTCGGATATTGTCCGACGGATTTTGTCTGACGGATTTTGTCCGAAACTGTTGCATGCACACGGTCGGAAAAAGTTGTCTGAAAATCCGACGTGATGACGTTATTTCGTTACGACGGGACTACGTTCAGGCTAGTAGCCAATAGCTTTGGTGTAGGAATTTGATCTGAGCATGCGTGGCACTTTGTCTGATCGGAATTCTCTACACATGATCGGAGTATGTCCAATCAGAGCATTTTGTCGGAAAATTTTACCAACAAGTTGGAAAACTTGGTCCGTCGGATACTCAGAGGCAAACAGTCCGATGTAGACTACACACAGTCGGAATATCCGACAAAACGGTCCGATCGGACACATTCCGTCGGACTCTCCGACCGGGCTTAGACAGCATCAGTAACATGTAAAATCCAGAATATTGCTGCACTCCTCGGTATCTTTATTGAAGCATAAAAATCGCATCACAGGTATGTTAGATAGTGTCAGTTCAGTTTGTTGCAAGCTGGCTGGTAAGTGAGCTGGGAATTTTTGCTTTTGTTGTAATTTTTTACATTTTGTCTGATATTTTTTGGTGCCCTTAACCCTAGGTGGACATCATATGACGTCCTGGACTTTGTTTAAATATTAATAATGCCTGCAGCTTCAGGCATCATTCGGATATTGTTTTTTTCGGTCGGCAATTCCCTGCAATGTACAAACAATCATAGTGGCTGTTTAGCTGCCTAATGGCTTAATCTTATCGGCAGGAGGGGAGAGTCGCCCCCACCTGCTGCCCTCCAGTGCTTCTCCTGGCTGGCCCGTGCGATCAGGGAACCAGAGAATGAATTGGCCGACGGCGGCGTTTTACCATAGAGCTGACCAAGGAACAGATGGTCCCCAGCCATCTCTATAACCTTTGGAGGCCAGGAGTGATGGCACTGGCAGATGTCAACCCTGCCTTTTTTTAGCTGAAAAGCTCAAGATCGCTATTTTTATTTTTGATCTCATGCTTTCCAGCCTAGAGGAGAGATACGGGCTCTTATAGACCCCACATCTCACTGTAAAGACGACCTACCCTATACTCTATTCCTATGACAAGGGATGTTTACATTACTTGTCATAGGAATAAAAGTGATCAAATATTTTTTTTTTAAAAGGGAAAGTGTCAAAATAAAAAAAAAAATTTTTTTAAACCCCCCCACGTGCGCACGGGAGATTTCATCCCGGCCGGGCCGGCCACTGCCGGACTTTCAGCCGAGAATCCCCTTGTGTGCCTGCGCCACTGCAGTCAGCGGCGCATACCGAGTGCAACATAAAACAAGTGCAATATTTGACACTGTTTTTAAAAAACGAA